>NC_062249.1:10553335-10871516 GCF_905475465.1 Pieris napi | reverse complement strand
AGTTCTCATCGGCTCTGCGCATTGTGTGGCCGAAATATGAGATGATTAAAAAATAAGCTCTATAGCAAACTTTAAAAGCTCATGTCGTTTTAAATAGAACCTCACTGTTATTTACAAAACGTGATTTTGCTCAGCGTGAGCCTAGTGCCAAAGTACTCACGTACTAAAGACAATATAAAGCTTCCTCCGTAAATAAAATGCAGAGGAAAATCTTGCCAGTATTAAAAAATAAGTATATAAAAAAACAATTTGAAAAGGTGTTCATTTAGTCCGTATCGTCAAAGAAATCTCAACAAATGAGCGAAAAAGTAATTTCAAACTCCTCTTACCCCTAACGTTACGTGACGTCACGTCTTAAAGCTTAAAAACGGGGTTGCCATAAACAGATTTCAGTTTTGCCCCCCGGATCCGCTGTAAGTGAATGGTTTCCCTTGTTCTTGCTATTATCGCATCAGATGAAACAGTGTCAAAATTTAAAAGCCTCTAATGTCGGATGAGACGTCGACATCAATTTGTGTGCGTGTTGTCTATTTTATACACATTTTCTTCAAAGTGTTTATTTTCCACAATTTTGGGCAACAAAAAACATTTTTTTTATATTTGTTCTCTTTATTGTTTTAATACTAGTTATGTTGCATTATCCTCTTATAAATTGAGATCTAACGTAATAATTCATAAAATGTGACATAGGGCCACACCTAACAACCACAGATCAGTAAAAATTGCAATCGTATAGACTACAGACATTAATCCTCTCCTAGCAATAGTAATAAGAAACTCCTTGGTAACTTCTTTTTTATTGCGATGTTCTGTGTAAAAAGTACTACATTATAGAAACGCGTCGACGTTCTAAATTCAAAAAACCGAAATAGCACAGGAAACGGTCATTAAGTTAGTATATTTTGCTCATACATGATGCCATATCAGGTTCGGTCGGAAACCATTCCCTTTTCACTCATAACGGCAAAAATAATCGTTCTAGCCAACATATTATTGGGCTAACGATAGCAGTTTCCATAACGCAACCTTACGCCAACACGATTGCCCTAAAATGTAACTCATTATCCTTTATTACACTTTGAATGTTGATCACACTATTTTTTATTGTATCTAATAACAGAAATTACGTAGCAAACAACTTTTTAATGAACGTATGATTTTACCCATTTCTAATGAAGATTAAGTAACATTTATTTGTAATATATATACGTAAGCTTGCATGGTTACGGAATTAACCTTAATAATGATATTAAAATGAAACACTTTAACTCTAAATAAACAATAGTTATTTTGTCACCTTCAAATCATACAAGGCAGGAAGGAAGAGACCGGTTCGTAGACGTAGACTTTATTGAAGAATGTTTTGATCGAAGCACCATAATGATCGCCATCTTTCAGATTTAAATAATTATTATAAGACGCCTATTTACTTTGGTTATGTATAACAGTAATAATAATAATCTCAGACCCCAAGAGAATGCTCGCTGGACAGAAAATTAGCGCTGATGCAGAGGTAATTGCCGAAACTGAAGCCTATTTTGAGGCTAAAGACAAATCGTACTATAAAAATGGTATTGAAAAATTGTATGACAAATCGTTGTATCGCTCTCGAATGCAACTAAATTGTATAATCAAATCAAATTCTATCATTCTATAATAATTTATGAAGTGCAATATCCGTGTGTACAATTGACCATTAAAAGTTTTTAAGGTCTATGTAAAAATTTAAATATTTATGGATCTGCGCGATTACTTCTCATGTAAACTATCAAATTTAAATTTTCAGTCGTCTTTTCCCGTGACAGCATGGTGTATATGCTGATTTGGCCGTAAACCAGACAACAAAATAACCGTAAAACTTTCTTCCGCTTATGGAAAACAAAACCTAAATTGTTTTTTTCATTAACACCACGCACTTTATTAAAAAGCTTTTAAGGTAAATAAAATAATGCAATTGACAAACCTAATATAAGATTTAAATATTAAGTACTTTGTTAGAGAACGACAGCAAGTATTGGCATTTCAGGACCAGTACCACCTTCATTAATATAGACAAGGAAGACGGAGAAATTTTTAAAATGTGGATTTATATATTATTTATCCTTAATCATCATTTTTTTTTTACTTAAACACCGTTATTACAACTATAACAGAATGAAGAGTGTCAAACAAGTAAAATATCGTTTTAATAAAGTGTCTAGAGAATATTATCTGCCCACTATACATCAATATACAACCATTTTCAAAGCAATTAAACAATGTTTACTGTGATGGAAGCATAACGACAAACATAATTATATTCCGTCACAGATCTAAGGCTTACAATACATACCTACGAATTTACAAACCCATTAAGGTGTAATACACACGAAGGGGAATTAATAATCCCAGAACAGTATTTATTCATGTATTTAGTAAACGAACGTCTGGAATACTTATTTTTTTGAAGTGAAACTTCTTTAGTATTAAGGTATATATATAGCATGAGGGTATTTTTTTAGGATGAAACAAAATAATAATAATATTGTCACGAAGATATGCAGCGTTTTTTTCGAAGAAAAGGGAGAGAGCGATTGATACCGATTGAGAGAGAGTGAGGGCGAATAACCTCATACAAATTCTATTTTTAAAATTAAAATTTCGTAAAGAGAATTTATGAAATATTAGTATTTTATATTTTATGCAAAATAATTTATTGAAATTTCAAATATCGAAAAGTACATTAAAAGGCCACGTGTTTTATTATCGAAAAAATAAATTTAAAAATATATAATTTGTATTAATTATCGACACTTAATATTTTAATGACAATTAAATTCATTAAATTCCTAACATACCTTCCTTTTCCCTCCCTCTAAATCTAATGTTTTAAATTTGTATAAATATGAACAAGACTTAAAAGTTACTTTGCCAAAGAACTTTCACTTCTGACATGTGTACTTCGATGCACGCACTTCTTTTTTTAAATACGTATTTTTTATCGCATTTTAAAGAACAAAACGGAGTAGAGTAGAGTAGAAAGTTTATTTCTAACTTCGTAAGCGTTTTTAAAGCACTCCACAATTATTCCTTTCACCGACGTGTCCACATCCAATAGTTTCTTATAATTTACTAAATGTTAGCAACGAGCCTAAAGGGCACAGTTCATGCGATATTCATCGTACGTAATTATCCACGCCTGTTTGCGTCAATCAGGTGCCACGCGGCTGTCGCGAAAACTAATGGCCTATGATGTCGGGCTATATTATTCAGGAATAATACCAAATTGATATTGAATTGGCTTTTCCATATGTCTTATGAAATATCCAATATCCAAAAGTTAATAGAGGCATTTGATTGGCATATTTTATTTTATCATATTGTTTCGCTCGTCATTTGTTATCTAGTTCTCTCATCTCTTATTGAATTAAATTTAATGATTTTTCGTTTAAGTGTCAAAGTCAAAGTCAAATCATTTATTTCAATTAGACCATCTAAAATGGCACTGTTGAACGTCAAAAAAAATATATATATAAAGATGATTCTAGTTGCCCCTTCCAAAAGGTAGTTTCGTGTGGAGAAGAATGAGCAAGAAACTCCACACTTACTCTTTTAAAATAGGTTTACAATATTTTGTTACATTTGTTAAATAATTATATGTGAAGACAATGTACTCTTAGAATAAACTACTATACTAAAAAAGTTAGTATACATGTTCCTCACATATTTACAAATATCAAAACCGTAGAATATTATTATTATTACCGTTATTGATTTAAAGTTTCAGTATACATGATTTTGTGGTAAAACTTTATTGCGTATCGCTACGATATTTTCCTAAGAATTCTCGAATTCACGTGTACATAGTTACAAGTAGTTTTACTGATATTAATATTTATTTTAATCTGTGAGTAATATGGATTAGATTAACATACATATGTCGCTGGCGCTGGTACCAGCTGCCATTGTTATTATAATTTAATAACATCAAAGTCAAATCAATTCAAAACCGTTATATGGTTTATTTGATTTGCCAGTATTAATAGATCTACAAATTAAGAGACTTTTTGATAGTCTGTAAAAATAACTTCAGTCATTATTATGAACGACCGCAGGGATGAGAGTCGGACGCTGAAACCACTAGGCCAAAATTGCTCTCTCTCTATTAAATATTTGTTACCCATATTAAATTTATATTGTTAATAATTGCGTATTTGGTCGGTTAGTATAAATAAGTATCAAACACAGTACAAAAACAAACAACAGTAGGAAATCACATATTGAAAAATTACAGAAATAGACAGCTTCGTTTTTGTGTTAAACGACTAAACTGTTAACCATAATACATGCATAATATGTTTCATCTATACTTAGATATGGAATTATAGTTTGGGGAAATTAAGTCGAAGTAAATAGGGTATATAAGGCTCAAAAAAAATTATAGAGCAATTTGTGGAGCAAATTGTCTTGATAGTTGCATACCTTTATTTAAGAAGCTCAATATTTTATCTCTTCCCTGTATTTATATTTTAGAAACGTCCTTATTCGTGCACAGATTCATACATATTTTTAGTCGAATGTAGAAGTCGAAGTAAGAAGTAGACATGGGAAGAAATTGGCTGTGCCAAGAATCAATCTGGAACTGTTTAGGAAAAACACCTTTTGTATGGCAATTAAGGTTAACAATCATTTACCAAATGAATTAAAAGATCTTCCGACTACTCGTAGTATCTTTAAAAAGCGACTTGGCGTATTACTTTTGGAAAAAGTGTATTCAATAAATGATTATTTGCGTGAGACACTGTAGTTGATATAAATTTAATAACGTATGATATGATATGTACGATACAAATAATAGGCAGAATATTCGAACTTTAGATTGTACCTTACACATTTTTGTACCATATTCTTGCAATAAATAAATTATTATTATTAAACGATTTCGTCTTAATATTAAATGGTATGCGATTATGCGGGTGTAAGACGTCTGCAACACGTTCCATCCACTCTGTAACCCAGTTAGGTAATTTTGGTACATGCCTTAATCCAATTAGCTATTAAGATCCGTGGACCGAATATTAATCCGCTCCTGAATTGATTCGTTTTGTAAGGAACTTGTGACCTTATGTACGATTTAACGAAATACCCCGTCGTCACGTCCCAGTTGTGATTGTTACACTTGTATTTAGAAAGATTCCGGAGCGAGCACTTTTATATTTTCCTACAATATATTTTTTTTTTTAAAGACAATTCACACCAATTGACCTAGTCCCATGCTAAGCTGGTGAAGCTTGTGTTATGGGTACTAGGCAACGGATATACATACATATTATAGATAGATATACATATAAATACATATTTAAACACTCAAGAACAACACCAAATGCTCATCACATCGATGTTCGCCTCAGCGGGACCCATGGATTCGCAGTCAGGGGTACTAACCACTAGACCAATAAGTCGTCGACAATATAGAAATCCGTTTTAGTTTTCATCATTTTCGAGATCACCGAACATAATGAAATGGAGTCGAAGTTCAGGGCCTGTCACGGGCGACAGCTTAAATTAATTGAGGCGTCGCTCTGGACGTCTTTCTAATTTATCATTTTATTAGACAAGCTATTTATTAATGCACACAGTTCTGATTTGTTATTATCATGTCACTGTAGACTATTAAATCACACTTATTTATTGCATGGACTTATTTTTTTACCGTGCCTTTATTAAAATCATTCAAGGCGTAATATTTGAAGGTAAGTGTAGGTACTTATGTATGCGCGTAAGAAGTTTTATTCTTTGGCATTATTAATAATACATACGGATAGTTAACCTCAATTGTATTGAAGCACTTAGGAGGGTTAATGAGCACAGTTTTTTCACAAATATTTTCTAATATCAATTTAAATCACTTCTGATTATAATTCAGACGCACATATAAAATTCGCACTTGTATAATGAAAACAAAATGAAAACACGTGTTTTAAACGTAGAAACTCAAAGCATGTGGATAAATATTATAAATATAAATACACAGTGAACAGAGGCGGCGTGCGTGCCAACATGCGCCGCTAACAGAGATTCCATTTCTGTTTTGTTGGTAGCATTTTTTCCTCAACATAATGAGCGATTTAGTGGGCAACTTCATGCTGTTAATTTTGTATCACGGTGCGCGCGCATTGTAAAATTTCACTCTCATAAATTTTTCATAACGCGCCTAAAGAAGTATAAAAAAAAATGCCTTTATTAGAGTACTACATCATCTGGATTACATTAAATCCATGTCATTATGATTAATACGGAATGTAGGTCTCCTCCAAGTTCTTCCCCTTGTCTCTCATCTTCGCCACAATTTTCCAATCCTTCTTAGAAGAAGTAGACTCTAGACTTTTCATAATTGTTTTATGCACATACGTGAGTAGATATTTGACTTAATAGTTTCGACGATGATTTGTACAGCAGTGAAAAGACAATGTAACAGGTAATAGGAAAAATAAACAGCGAAATTCAAAGTCAACTTCGTAGTGAACTGATTTTTCGCTAACTCAAATAATCAACACAATAAACAGAGAAGCCCGGGGGCCCCTAGTCCTTCACTAATTGATCCCTGAACGTAACGAACCATTATAATTTCTCCTTATGGCTAGACGTTGCTGGAACAATTAACGAAAACCTAATTACGAAAGCAACTCAACTTTATGGAGAATATAAAAATAAAATATAGCTATATATAAAGGCTAGCTTTTGCAATTAAACGAAAGCTATAATAGTCTAATACAAAATATGTTCTGCTAAAAACGTTCGTTTACTTATCTTTAATAATCATTTAATGTGAATTCATTGTATTTGTATTGATGTTAGAAATCTAATATATAAAATTCTCGTGTCGCGGTGTTTGTAGTTAAACTCCTCCGAAACGGCTTGACCGATTCTCATGAAATTTTGTGTGCATATTGGGTATGTCTGAGAATCGGACAACATCTATTTTTCATCCCCCTAAATGTTAAGGGTAGTTCACCCCTAAATTTTTTTTTTATAATTTTTAGATAAATTTTTATTGTTTTAAGATACAGCATTAAAAAATACATACAACCCCTAATTTTCACCCCTCTACGATCAACCCCTATTTTTTATTATAAATGATATACATCGCAAAACGACGTTTGCCAGGTCAGCTAGTATTTTTATAATAAATCATAACTATTATACTGTAAAAAAAAAGTGGCGCTACAACTAAGGTGGCTTCAGATTTCTGTATCTACTCCGTGTTACTTTGTCCTTATAATATGTAGGTGATCAACCTCCTATGCCTGAAACATTGTCAACTCTAAGGCATGCCGGTTTCCTTAAAGTCGGCCACTGACGATACGTCCATTTAGTAGACTTCCTTTTGGATGCACTCCAAATGGAAATTTATCGAGATACGGTACCATTCACGATACTTCCATTTGGATGCATGGCGTCACTTCGAACTTTGCAATCGTACGGAATGGAAATAAATAATACTATGGATAACAATACTTTACTGGTGGCAGCAGTTGTGTGTATTTTATTAAAAAGACAAAAAAAACCTAAGAGAAGATGGATGAAGGATTGGTTGAAACAAAGAAATACTTTTATTTATTTAATAATATTATTATATTTATTTAAAAAGAGAAATACTTTTATTTTTTTCTATTACTTCCAACACAAAGTCACGCGCGGACAAAGACATAATAAAAAGAAAATTATAACGCTTGACAAATACACAGCACATGCACCACCATCGACATCAAAACATAAACTGAAACAAAAACCTCAAAAAAATGGACGCCGTTTCGCCCATTCACGGACAATTCGGACTGCTTCCATATGGCGTGGCGCACGTTTCTGCCATTGACGGACGGCCACGGATGACGTCCATTTGGCCTGGACGCATGGATTTCAATCCTTTTGGAAATCCAGAGCTGGCTGACGTCCATTCAAATGGAATACGTTTTTACCATTCATGGGACGATTTTGGACGACGACTACTCCATTCGGATTAATGGACGTATCGTCAGTGGCCGCTTTAAGACCGTTCTCGCCTTCATCGTATGAGCGAGTGTTAAGTGCAGTGCAGGAGTTTGAACCTACAACCTCAGCCAACACTGCTCTTATTTTGTATATCTGTTATTATATCTTCCCTTCTTAACACAATACAAGGCAAACTATTTAAAATTCCTCGGTCTAATACAAACTATTTATAACTCAGTCATGTATCGTATACCTTCAGATTATAACAGAAATTACCAGCAAATAGATTTATTTAATGTATCTAAAAAATGCTTAAGAAATTATATAAAAACTCTAGTATCCTTTATTAGATAGAATGGTTTTGTTATTCCTCCTTTATATTAAATATGTTATGAACTATGAATTTTAGAACTTCGAATTTATTATAAATACATATATTCTTTGTATTTTTTGTATTTGTATAGGTGTAACTGTGCTTTGTGTATGTTTAAATGTGTATTCCGTTTTTGGCTCTTGTGTATAGTGTAATTTTTTTAATATTGTTTAGTAAGTAGCTGTAGGAATACCGTTAAGCAAATAAATAAATAAATATATTAAATCTAGTATTAAAAAAACATTTTCGTATAAAAATATTCAATTTAAATTCACAGTTGAGTATTTTTATTTGTGTCGCTGTGAGTTTGAAATTCTTCACATTCAATATATATTTGATTGTTACAGATGAAGGGAAAATTCATAAAATCGTTCAGTGGACTCGCAACGGCGACAGCCAGTCAGCTTTACTTGACATATTCGACATTACTCCAGGGGAACCTATTCAGGTATGTACAGATATTTAACTCGGTTAATACTCGGATATTTTTATTTAATAACTCATGAGTTAAAACAATTGAATATAAAATGATTTACTTGAAACCTTTTTCGTATATATTCTCGTCTTATAGCTTGGCCATAATAAGCTTGTGGGGAAATTCGTGTATATATTTATTGGAATACCTAAAAACTTCTGCTCATCGTAGTAAATTTTGGTGATAAATATAAAATACTAGATGAACGAATTTATCGCAAACATATATTTCTGTAAAATCTGGTCAAACCTTAATACAAAGTTTTTATCTACATTATTAAATGCACATTTATATACTCAATCAATTCAAAGCTTTCTGATATACTATATTTTTTTCGTCTTCTTTTACGGCATGTAAATATATTTGTTATTATATATTACACATCCTTAAACCCTCCCTTAAATTCTACAAATATTCCAAGATCAAAATTAGCCAACTCCGTCATTCCTACCTATTTCGTACACTGGTCGTAACTTAGTTCATATTTCGTAGGCAATGGCTCTCTCGCGCACTCACGGCTCGCTCTACGCAGCCTCAGACCGCCGAGTGCTACAGCTACGCCTGGCGTTATGTGCACGCCGCTACGACGCATGCGTTCGTTGCGCAAGAGATCCGTACTGCGGATGGGACCGCGATGCTGGCGTATGCAGAGAATACATGCCTGGGTAAGTTTTATAAGAAACAAAGATTTGTTGTTCTATTATTAATACCTGTTTATTTATTTACTTGCTTATCAGTATTCCTACAGCTTCTTATTATACAATATCTAAACAAATTATACACTGAAGCCAAAAACGAAATACACATTCAAACATTAACATAAGAGATAGTTAACAATAATTACGTACATATATACAAAAAATATGTATAATGTATATCTTAATATATAAAAATTACGTGTCACGTTGTTTATCAGCTATGGACTCCTAAACTACAAAACCGATATCAATCAAATTTCGTGTGTCGTTTGATCCAACTTAAAAGATTGGATAGCTTACATCTCAATTTACCCGCAATATTATTTTATTGCAAAATATTTGTTTATTATTTGATAGTCACAATTCTAACAGATGCCGCTGTGTTGAAAGTACCAACGTTTCTATGTGAAACGTTGGTACTTTCAACACAGATACAATTTAATGGCAAAACCACCAAAAAAGCATGGTGGTCCCCATGACTGGTGTTCTCCTACCGTTTCCCTTGAATAGTTTGCTACTATGTAATATAACAAAAACCTTAGCCACAGCAACGCTTGGTCGGTCTGCTAGTATATTGTAAATTGTAACATATATTAGATACAGAAGCCTGATCACCTGCTAGACTATAGAGTAAAAAAAGATTTGTAGTACCACTGTTTTTCCTATTCGTTTGATGAATGTACTGTATTACTTTTATACTTTGTCGCGTATCACAGCTACTATCAAACTTAATTTATATGGATTATTATCTAGTGAACACCAGAACGCCGTAAACTAAATTCACATTTGTTTACCATGATTGTTACCTGTATTGAGTTTAGTATAATTTCATAAGTTTTCCCTGCCATTGATTGCACGGCTTTCACATTTAATAACCCAGTTCCATTAACTAAGTTTCGAATCGATACTATCGATAACATTAAATCGTTCGTTAATTATACACTGGCCGCCTATCCATTGTGTATGGAAATAATCACACGAGAACAAACAACTCGAATTTCAAATGCTTCCTATATAATAGATACAAAGTTAAATAATCAACATTTACTGCTCTATTTGTTACTGTGTAAATATAATTATCCTAATGGATATTCTATATAGACAAAGCAAATTATTGTGAGGCGTAAGATTTTTTTTTAAAAGTAGTGTTGGCCTGCGTGTTGCCAGCGACTGTGCACTGGACGTGAAGGAAAACATCGTGAGGAAACCAGCTTGCTTTAGACCCAAAAAGTCTACGGCGCGTGTCAAGCACCGGAGGTTGATCACCTACTTGCCTATTAGATTGACAAATGATCAAATACACATATATATAAAATTATGTTGTCGCTAACAATCTCGCGGCCTTATTGCGATCTCTTTCGCAACCCTAGTAAGGAAAAAAAAGAAAGAAATACTAAAAGTGCAAAAAGTATATAGTAAAGGACAACAAAACCATCATACGGGATTCCTGTTTGTTAGCGATTATTATAGTATTTCGTTTTTAATAAGCATATTTCGAACCAGATTGATCCAAGACGTGGCGAACGAAACAGCTGACATATGTGACTCGTCCATATCACGAAAAAGCGTGTCTGCCACGTGGGGTCAAAGTCTGCACCTGGGAAGTTTTGTCAAGATGCCCGAGGTACTCCAGCCGTTATCTGTCACCTGGTATCATTACTCGAAAGAGAAAGGACGTCACCCTATAACATTCAAGTAAGTTTACATGGGTATATAATATATATAATATGTAACAGAGAGCGTTCAAGTATTACGTAACGATTTGGGGGGGGGGGCGTTATTGTTAACATTATTTTCAACTTTCCAGTACATTACACCACGTAATAGTAACTTTTAGGTTTAAAGAGTCACATTGGTGGTCACGAAACGTTTTACTATTGGGTACTGAAAAACGTTACGGTGCGCTACATGGGGGGGGCGTGACGTAATACGCTCCCATATGGGACAAGGGACAATTTATTTGTAATAACCAAATTTCGACACTTTTCACGCACGCAATGGATTGCATAGATAAATAACACTTTAAAATCTTGATTTCGTATTTCGCCTTACAAAAGTAAGCTTTAAATACTTCCAAAGTTAACAGTATAAAGTAACATGAAAAGCAATAACTTCTCTTTGTAAATACTATAAAAACTAAGCAAGGGAGCAAGTGCACGCGTGCAACAAGATTAATTAAAGTGTTTCCAAATCCACCGCTATCTACTTCCGCGGGCATAATTAAAACGCGGGGGAAACTCTTGTATCGCTTTTCCGTTCTCTCATTTTCTTTTATCCAACCGTTAACACCTTGCTATAGCTGTGTTATTTTAATGAGTTGTACGGGTGCTCTGCCAAAATAATTTAGTATCGCTTACTTATATTGATTATTCGTTGAATGTGTCTACTATGAACCTAATTGTCTACTTATGGCTAATAAAATATGTATGAAATGACTCACTTACAAATCTAGTAGATTTTTTGTAAAACAAAATTTGTGGAAACGTTTAAATTTAATAGAGGAAGAAAATTACAATTACCTATAAGGGGAGACGTTTTTACGGTTATTATAATAATTATACGTTGATTAGGCCAGTGTGTGGATAAAAAACTAAAATCTCACCAACTACGTAGTATTTAATAATTATTAAATCCTCTAATAATATCTCTCTGTAAATTGTCTCTTCTAATCGCCTAATATTTTTGGCGACAGATTAATTCAGCGACTCGCTGTTTACAAAAATCTTCTTAAAAAGATAAAGATTGTCTTATAATCGTATTCTTTTCAGTCGCATTGCAATATAAGCCTCTTTTGTTTTCAGTAAACCCGAGAAATATATTGAGACGTCGGAACATGGACTACTTATAATATCTGTGAGCGAGTCAGATGCGGGACGTTACGATTGTTGGCTCGGCGGATCACTGTTATGCTCATACAACATCACTGTTGACACGCACAGGTAAATGATCGATTATCTAGTTGATAAAAGGGCCTGGGACTAGTGCTAGATAGGCTACTTCTAATTCATTTGCGATATTTGTTTTAAATAAGTGTTGTTTGATGATTTGCTCTTTTAAAAGAGTACCGAGAGTTTTTTACGCCGGCTTTTTCTCTCGGCCTACACCCTCTGTCTTCTTTGCCGATGAGTAGGGATGCCTTCAAATTTAATGACGTGGAATAAGTGATACATGTATCTTATGTTCCATAATAAAAATACAAAAAAATACATTAAATAAAAACTCCTATAAATGATGCAAATTTCATACACATATAATAATTGTAAGAGTAATGTTGGCCTAGTGGCTTGAGAGTGTGACTTTTCCTGAAGTAGTGCGCTCCATCAATGAACATCAACCTCGTAATGGATCTCCAGGCCTAAGACCAAAACTTATATAAATAAAATAAATGAAGTCCCTTCCCTAGTACACGTACGTTAATAACACGTTTGTTTAATAAATTACCAGTCCTTAAATTAATTTTCGGCTGGAATTGAACGCGAGACCATCTATCTAATGAGCGATTTACTGCATCGAGTACATTACTAGTACTAGTATTAGTATTCTGATGTATAATCGCCGAGTTCCAATATCCAAAGCTATTCTGTTCTCAATTATTTCACCAAAGAAATTATGTGTGATGCACTCAGTTTGAATGTCAGTTTGATTTGTCAATACGCGTTGACATACAACATGCATCAAACTATAACAATCTAAAGCAAGATTACGTCTTTTGTTTTAAATTCTCACCCCCCAAAACATGTTCCACTAGTTAAATAAAAAATGTGCGTGTACTAGTGTACACACGTTAGAAGTGAAACTTCTTTATGACCTTATTTTTCGAAAAAATTATCTATATGCAACTTTACAGAAATTTGTTAAATAAAGTTAAATTAGATAAAGTTTAACAAAAGGCTTTTAATATCACAGACTTGAATACAAATAATACAATTATTTCATTTTACCTTATTACCACTAAGATTATTACAGAATTTCATAAATTGTAATAGAATTTTTAGTATCATTGTTATCGTTATTATACATTTTTGTTATTAATGGTTTAGCATCTCTTTGAATCAACCCTAGTTGGGACAAGAAAAAGACGCACGTAACGGTCAAATGTGACGCGTAACCGAAACATGTGACGCGTAACGAAAAAATTTTACACAAATTTTTTTTCCAACCCCGATAAAGAAGTTTCACTTCAAAAAAAAAGTTTAATTGTTTTTAAATTTTTTATTGATAGGTATTTTTGTTTTCATTAATTTCAAATAGTAAACTTCAGTAAATTTAATTAATAATAATAAACTTGACAATAAGCTTAAAGCTATGTATTATACTGAGAGTTATAGTTCCAATTATAATATATTTTTTAGATGTTCCCCGCCAGAGAAAAGCAACGAATACCAGAAGATTTACTCGAACTGGTGTCACGAATTTGAGAAATATAAAACTGCGATGAAAACGTGGGAAAGGAAACAAGAGGTAAGTCGAAGTGAGCGCTAAGATAAACAGTTTTAAAGTAAGCTGCTTGTGTTCATGTAAATGTGGCCCGAGGGTTTCTTTTAATGGATTTTTAACTTTATTCACGCTATGATTGACAGATTACTTCTTTCGTTTTATTATATATTTAGAATCGATGCTGGTATCAAAATGTATTTTACATTGTGTGACAATAATAAAGTTTATTTGCCTCTTCACAATATTGCATTTTAAGACTACATACTATGACTTAAGTAATAAACAAAATAAAACTAAAGCAAGAGTGGTTGTGGGTGTGTGAATATGTGTAAAGGTGTGGTTATTGAATGTGTGTGAAATTATTTAATTTAAAGTCTTGTCCAAAGTATGTTAATAAAACATATATCGACTAAGAAATCTAGTATTCTGTTAAACACAATTTGTTGAAAAATTTAAAACATACGATATAAATTATATTAGAATTTCAAGTTCTTTAAAGCGTGTGGATTTTGGAATTATTTTTAACTTTATATGTGAATTGCGAAATTCAATTTAATCTCAAAAATGAGTATATGTTTTACTCTGGCATAAGAGAAAAATAGATACCAAAACAAACATTTTAATATTAAGAAAGCATGTATATCTTTTATTAATTTCTCCTCGTCGTATATAATATGTGTATGTTATTTAATATAGTATAATTAATGTTTCCAGTTGTACAGTCTGACACTTTGATCACCTAATTGCTCGTTAAGATTAAAGTAATCGCTTTTATGGCTTAGTGATCAAACAATGAGTATTTCGGGTTTGTAGGCATAGTAATCTACTTGCCTCACATATATCTATGACGCCAAATATCTGTCATATTTTAAGGGATCTTGTATGTCAAACTGTCAAATTGACACACGAGTTAGCAGGTCCCGACTAGTTAACGAATTGTATGTCATATAATTTGTGTCATACAAGATTTACTTAGGGTTTCATGATTCTAAATATTAGAGTCTGGCTAATGAAAGAAGATAATTGAATTATTTGAAAACTTTTGGATGGCAACACAGAATGTCATTGAATTTTTTAGGTTAGTATGGTTTATTGTCCTGATACTTCATATAATTACTCATTATTATTTCTATTATATTTTTTCCGAATAGTTAACAGGTATAATAGCCTAAACTTTATTTTATTTGATAGAATAATATTTCGTTTAATTCGCAGAATTTGATTATTCGGAATAAAGTTGTGTTTTATAATAAATATAGTTTTAGTTTTCCATGCAATGCTAGTCATTTTAAGTATCAATAATAAAAGACTTAATACGTATAGTATTTAATTTCATAGAAATACAGTTACTATCAATGTAAAAAATAATAAAATAAAATCAAGTAAGTTTAATCCACAAAATATATCAAACTTTTAGGGATACCATACTAAACAATTTTGAATTTGCCGCGCTATTTCGTTATCTTCTTTCATTAGCCAGACTCTAGTGTGTGATTTCATATACAGTGAAACCTGGTTAAGTGAGACATCAAGGGACCTGCAATGTCGTTTCACTTATAGAGGTATTCCACTTACCCAGTGTCTCAGATATACAGGTATAAATAAATATCTGTCTCATTTTTAGAGGGTTCCATTAATAGAGGTTATTTAATAGCGATCATTAAATAAAATAACGTGTTTTGTATGTAAATGAGTTTAAATAAAAAAAAATAGTACATACGTAAAGGTAATCATACAAATGTAATCAACAAAAATATTCGTAATTCATAAACGGATATTAACTTCAGTTTTTCACGTAATTATAACGATTGTAGCTTTCGTTTTGGCATTTTTCAAATAAACATCTGTATGATAGTAAAGCGAAACAAAAACCGAAGGTAACTGAAGCTCAAAATTACTTACGTACTTGGAATTAACTGTGGAATTTGTGGGTAGAATAAGGATAAGTAAACAAACAATGTTATCTCAGTTACAGAGGTTTATGCATATAAAATTTACTCGCTGTCTCAGTTATAGAGGTAACTATGATGATAAATCGAAAGAACAAATCCCAGATATAGAGGTTTACCTCGTCCCACTAACAGAGGTAATTCAGTGCCAAAGTGTTGGGACCTCAGCATGAGTTCTAGTTATGGAGGTTTCTCACTTATCCAGGTCCCACTTAACCAAGTTTCACTGTATATGCAGTGTCTAACAAATATTTTTCTTTTCAGCAATGCGCTCGACAAAATGACTCAAATCAAAACACACATCCGAATGAGATTGTGTGATAGCTTCTGAATATCGCCTATCTCATGTTCCAATCCGTGTCCTCCTACGGGATAATTCCTGTGCCGTACGTGAAAGCCGCTCTCAAACACTTTAACATCCTCACCTAAGTTAATCTACGTGATCTTAAAATATTATATTTTCATACATGAGAAGGTGATTCAAAATTTATGGACAATTTTTATAATGAAAACTAGAGTTGTGCTTCGTTGGTGGCGTAAGCTGGTAGGAAAATTGATAGTAAGTTTTCGTACGTGTGTGCTTACTCATTAAGTTAAATCTTGCCATTTAGACGCGGTGATATCATTTGAAGTTTAGCCTATGTCTTGCTCATATTTATGCGAAACATTTGGTAGCCAATATGTGTTTTGTTTTTGTGTTAAATAATAAAAAAACCTGGAGGAGCGGTACTGTCAACAATACGCTATTTTAATAGCATCATATTTTTGCTTCTTTTTAAAACTAAATTCCTCTCCATGTTTTGTTAAAAGGTTTAAAAAACAAAAACAAACAATTTGTTAGGTTCATATTAAACGATTATTTTTAATTTGTCACGTACAATGTATTGTCTTAGTTCGCTTATAAAAATTAATATCTATGATATCAGAAGCCGCTTGAAACGTTAAAATAAAATAGCCAAACATTTTGACCCTATCCTTAATTATGTTTGTTAAATGATCAAACTCGTTGCCTTTTTACTAATGAGTGAATACGTTCTGTAATTTGAAATCTCTAAGGGTTGTGGGTTTGCCTCATTATTTTGCCCTTTATTCATGTAAATAGTTACCTAATTTTCTCTAAGTGTACGTATAGAATGCACGTCCCTAAATAATGTATATTTAAGCCTGTGATATATAAGGGAAGCTACACACATGACACGGTCAGCACATGTGCGTAGCACGCCCGAGAGATTTGTTTAGCGTAATGCATTCAATTTAAATGCTTGTTTTGAAGAATTCCTTATTAAGAGTACATGACATATACTGCCGCAAAGTTAATATGTAATAATTGAATGACTCTTAATTTAAAGAATTCATATAAAGGAGGATACAATGTTATTAACTATTAGCGGTACTTAGAGTCGTCAATTAAGTTATCTCTACTAAAGCTGGTAGACACAAATACTATGAGTGATTTATGATTGATTTAAGAACGCATAGAGAAGTGAAAGATCTCTTACTTTCCGATTTGATCTATGATAATTATTATTAGTTACCCTTAATGAACGACTCTAAGTTGCTGTAAGCACTTAACAAGTGTTGAGGCTTTTAAACATTGCACTTAATTAGAAGAAGATTCGGTTACAACCGACCAGTATGATTGATTACTCTGAAATGGTTATTTAAATAGAATATATAAAAACAATAAATGCTTTTGCTTATATGTTAAGTAGAAACTTTGTGAAATTATTTAAAAACGAAAACTCAGCAATAATATTATGTAACTGAATACAAAAGCTTGCTCACTAAATAATATATATCTCGGAACAGGTATGTATACTTCGCTAGAGGACAGATTTTTATCTATTTTTATTTTGAACGTAAATTTAAAAAAAAAACATCTCTTTTCTCCAAAAGTTTTGAATCGTTTTACCGAGATGTCAACATCAAATGATGTATATGTCAAAGTAATCTTGAAATTGTCTATGATTGCGATGTTTTATCTACGTCATCTTTAGTCTTTGTTTTTAGTAATAAAATATTATTCTGTTTCTTAATATGTTGAAGGGCAACCCTGTTCCGATATATGAGTTAATATTATACGTATAAAGTATATTAGTAAATAAATGTAGATGTTTTAGAAAATAATTCTGCATATTTTTGTACAAAGAATTGTTCGTAAGTAACTAGAGGTTTCGTCTTGTATATCATACTCACTGGTACCTTTTGACACTTCGATTCCATATCATAAATATTTAAGAGCTTGTATTATAATGTACCTACACCATTGTATTTGAAAGACATGTTTTAAATGAAATCGTAAAAATATTTTTTCTAGATATCTACGTTATAGAAATGTATTGTTCTTTCAAAAATGTTTCTTTTCTTCATCTTGACTCACATTGAAGCCGGCCATTTGAAAATATATTTTAATATTCAGTAGACATTTATTCACTAACAAATTTTATGAATAGGTGCTTGAAATATATTTAATTTTAGCAAAAGCGTAATATTTTCAAATTTCTCATATCATATGTAAATATATTGACCGGAATAGATATAATTTAGGTATAAATCTGAGCTTTTAAAATTTAAACACATAAGATCCCAGTACTTAAGTATTTTAGTGATTTTTAACTAAGGTACTGATAGGATGTCTTGCGCAATAATTATAGCTAAATACTTACTTACTACGTATGGTGTACATTTTACAATATGTTACTATTATAAGTTAAAATTCAAAGTAGATTAAGAATTTATATAATAAATCTATAAAATGTATCTCGCAGTTGGTGTTTTATTTTACACCCTCATCCATTCTATTTGGATTTGTAGAATTTTAGGACCGGGTTTTTACAGTTATCAATATGCATTACATTCTTCGAAAGTAATCATATATTTTTAAAGAAGAACCTTTCGTTTTGGTCAACCTGTTTCACCGATGTCCAAATGTCCATTCTGATAAACCAGCTAGTCCAGACCTATTTTATCAGAGTGCATAGTTGCTCCCCTCACACTTTAAAATCGTTTTTCGTTTAGTTTTTGTAATTTTAATTGTTTTGTTTAATATTTGTATTATGTTTTATGTGTGTCATGTTTGCCTTTAAGTGCTTGTCACATAAAAAATTGTATATTGTGGTTCTTTTACCAATGTTTTGGCTGAGCGTTGGCAAGCTGTTATCAAAAAAAATAACGTCTTCTACGATCGGAATGTTTTAAAATAGTTGTACAAAAGTTGAACACTTAAACTCATTATTTTAAATACACTTATTGACAACATTCATCTTCCTGAAGGGGCACGATAGTCGCTTGTTTTCAAAGGTAAACAACACTTTAAAGAGTGTCAATTCATCAAGTCGCAGACCGGGTTGACGTTTTCGTCATAACAACCGTCATCCGGGGGGACGCACCCTTCGTCCGTCAACCGAGGGCTATAAAAGGGCGCGTAATTATATAGTGCCACTAAACTAATTTCACGATACATTGCCGACGAAATCTGTGCTTGGCACCGCCTTACGAAATACGATTTTTCTATAATAAACCGATTACCGTTGTAACATGCTATTTGCTATGAATTGCTAATAGCAACGTTGGAAATAACGTCCCACGCAGCTGACCAATTTTGACTTACGTTCGCGCGTTGAAAGGATATTATAATTATATGCAACTAGCTTTGAACTGAGTATGTTTTACTAACTAATACATTAATAGCAGATATTATACGTATTATTAACGTACATACGACTTATCTCTGTTTTGTAAACATTGAACACAAAAATAGTGTACAGAACAATAGGAAAATCAAATCAGAAGCCATCTGCCAATGAACGTACCACCCTAGCACAACCGTGGCTTACATATGGAAAACTTGCCAAAGTCATTTTTTAATTTAAGTGAAACATTACGGTATTTACAATATACACAATATTCTTAATGTACATAGATTTAATAATAATTAAAAATGGATAATTAGAAAATTATTTGTTATTTTATTAAATACAAAAATTGCGTTTCTATATGGGACTTGGTTTTATATTGCATGTTTTGATACTTTTCCTTATACGAGTAGTCACGTAGTACGAGTAGGTGGTCGTCTATGCCTGAAACAAATGTACGAGAAATATCAAAGAATCTTTTAAGAAGAAGAAATTTAAAATTTAAAACTTATTACGAGTATTTATTAGTTAATAACACTCAAATATATACTACTTACAATTTTCTAAACCTACATAGTAATAATAAAAATGTTTAGTCTTTGTGGCACAAGGTGTACCTTTAACGCTGGCAGGATTTCCTCGCTGTATTGCGATACTTATTCGTTGAGCGAGGAAAGCACCAGCTCTGGGGTCACCGGTACTATATATTAGGCGCCAATTTAATTTTTAATTAGCGCCTGTGCACTTGAACCGTTTCTACTCCAAAGGGAACAAAATAGAATGTGAAGGAAAGACTTTTATATTTGAGCCGTTTATTTATTACAACAATAGTTTTATACTGATGCAGAACATTAGCAAGAAACATTAATGGTAAGATGTAGATCAACACTGACAACGTGAGCGCAACTTTTGAAATTTGTCACACGTTACCTAGTTTCGAAGTAATACAACAATCTCCATAATGTTGGGAAACTTAAGAGAATCACAAGTTGGTAACAACACAACGCCTCACTTTGAAGAAATCACGGTTGACTTTATGTGCTAAATAAAACATTTTAGTCATCCTAGGTTCTAGTTTCGGTAGAAAATCTTTTAACTTGGTAAGAAAGTTCACCTAAAAAAACTAGCAATGTAAGTGACGCATATCGGTCTTGCTTGCTGATTGGAAGGTTATCGATACATACAGTAAATAGATATATTTATTTATTTATAAATGTAAATCCTTCTTTTAGAAAGTATCGAAAATTCTATTAGAATACCAAAAATATTAAAATCGAAGTCAATCTCTCGCTCTGAGATTCACTTCAGATATCTTCATAAAGAAGATTGTTTATTTATAAATGCTAATTAACTGACTTGAATAATTTAACCAAGGCAAACAATACTTTTCAAAGCTCTATAGAAAGTATGTTAGTAAATACGACATACGTCTAACGTTTTATTTATTCCTTTTTTAGTTTTTGTCACCTTTTATTTAATATAAAATGAAAAGGACAAAACATACCTAATTATGTATTACTGTCCCGGTATCGCTGGACATTTATTTTAATTCTTTTGGAACAAACAAATCAAAAACTCTTTCCTTTTTATATTATTATAGATACTTGAAGCTAAACTATAATATATAAGTATCTTCTACCCCTGTTCATTCATACGTCTATCAATGGGATAATCTAGCACAAAAGGTAAATTGGAGCGTTTAATTCCTAATTTCACGGATAACCTATGTGAGTGCACTTAATATAGAAAGGGGAATCTATGATTTGGTTTCTAGTACATTTATCTTAATGGATTGGCACCAAACTTACTATATAGAGATTGCAAGGAAATTTTCATACTACGCGTGTTAGGTATAGTTGTTGTAGATGCTAAATTTACCGCTAACCTAATAATACTGTTATTTTTAAATCAATCTCAAAAAACATTATTAATATAGGTAACCCAGTACCCTATAAACGTCAACAGAAAAGATGTTAAATTGATTCTAAATTTAAATATACAAGAAACTCTCCGCTACACTTTTTAATCGCCAACTTTTCAGTCATACAAATTGTTTGTAACGCAGAGCAGCCACAAATATTTGAACTGGAGCAAATCAATCCCAAGGATTAGGATCATTGAAGCAAATTTATAAAAAGCTTTATTGATTAATTTACGTTTAACGAGAGTTTTAAATTTATTCAGTGATAATTCTCTAATTTCCCTTGAGAGTGTAAAAACGAACCCTTTGTAAAAACGAATACAATTTCCATATAAGGAGTGGTTTATCTTCTGGAGCCTGGTTGGTCGTTCGCTTAGATTTGTTCTGTTTCGACTACAATACTGGTGTGGCAATGAAGAAAAAAATTTCATTAATTTAAAGGTGCGTACAGACTATATAACATAACATGTTATACAACATTGCTATACAACATGTTTCAGATAATGTGGACACTGAATGTTATAAAACATGTTATAATAACATGTTATTGATATGTATGCTAGGACGAACCCAGCATCTACGTTTTTTTGTTTTTCTTTTGTTATTTAAAATGGTTATATAACATTGTTATATTGCATTGTTATTCTAATGTGTACAGTATTGTTTTATGTTATAATGTTGAATAACAAGGTTACATAATGTGGACGTGTTATAAAACACAAGTTATATAATATGTTACATAGTCTGTACGCACCCTAAGATAAAACTCTATTAAGCTTATGAAAAGACAAAATGAAAAGAGATATTTCTTAAGATATTACAATTTATTCAAGATATTTATAGCGTCTTTATATATATATATATTTCTTTATAACAAGTGTATATAGGTGTTAACTTCGCGGTCACGTGAAGCGTGTAATCCTTTATCCCAGCTTGCATGGAGTCCCTCGGTAAGCGCATTATACGAATTAACAATTAGTCATGCCTACATCTACCAAGTTTGCACAAATTTACATAACAATAAGCCCTTTGGAATATTGGCCGCGGGTTGCGGTGATTTTTTAAAATTAATTGGATCCTGAACCGTGGCTAAATACTCCCCCCATGTGGTCAGTTGTGGGAGCGGAAATCCTTTTATGTCTGGTGATTGATTTTTGTTTTGGCTTACATTCATAAAATATAGTATTTAAAATGAAATATATAAAAATAAAGATAGAGAAGTCGGCTATTTTATACATTATTCAACAATTTCTTATTAGTAGAAATTCAATAAGGATCCTAAAAATAGTAATGTTATTCTAGATGTGAATACAACTATTATTTCACTCTTTCTCAGTCCTTTCTACCTATACTCTTTACTTTGATTAAGAAAACTGAATCAAAAATTTATTGTTGGAAATTATGTATTTTAAATGACATTTTTAAAAATAAAAAGTCGTAGTTATTTATAATGTTTTCATGTTACTATTTTTTTTTTAATTCAGTTAAGTATACAATGTTATCGTAGCTGCTACGCAGATCGCTTCGTAGCTGCGTCCATTGTTCATGCAGAAAATCTATAAAGAACAATACATATATGTATAACCGTGGAAAAATCATCGAAGCGAGCAAGCGGCGCCGCCCGCCCACCATTCAAATGGGCAGCGATAAAAGCTCAAAACTAAATCGAAAGCCGAATGAACAAGAACAATGGGACGCTTAAATTGTAGCATTGTGAACGGATGGCAACACGTCCACGAAGAATAGAGTCATTTGCCTCTAACAACATTAATGCCGCCGTGACCCTCATACCATCAGTTTTTGTTTGTTAATCTACAGAAAAGGGCGTAACTCATTTTGTCAACTTGTAATTTAATTTCACCGAACCCCGCTAGCACCATGCGAGAACCTTCCTCCGGGCGCCGGACACGATGTTCTTATTAATTAAATATTAAACGTTTAGACCCTGAAGCGAAATATTAATTAACATGATTGTTGGGTTAACAAATGACTAATAGTTTAGATGTCAAATCATTAACTTATTTAATGAAATAATAGCGTACCTGTCTTAATTATGAATATTGGTTTCAAATTAGTATAATTAACTAAATAAATATTTCAGAAATAAAGTCCTTTATGTTATATAACATTCTTTGTTTGTTTTTCTGGCTCGTATATAATTATTTTAAATGTATTATATCAATATAATAACATCCGATGGAAGCATGATAATATAATAATAATCATCGGACGTCGAGACAGAATACGAAATTCCACCCGTATCACCTCGACGTCCGCCGTTCCACAACTGAGCGTTTTTCAAGGCAGTTTTTGCCGCGCACCACCACTATGTGGAACCAGCTGCCCACTGAAGTATTTCCGAACCAATTCGACTTAGGGTCCTTCAAGAAAAGAGCGTACCAATTCTTAAAAGGCCGGCAACGCACTCGCGAGCCCTCTGGCATTGAGAGTGTCCATGGGCGGCGGTATCACTTAACATCAGGTGAGCCTCCTGCCCGTTTGCCCCCCGTTATATAAAAAAAAAAAAAAAAAAAACGATATTCATTTTTCTTACATCCTCTTTGACGATATTTGCAGCACGCATTCTGTCAATGTTATGTCTATGGGGTATATGAATTAACCACCATTTTTAAAGTGAATTAATTTAATTCCATGTTTGGTTACAATATTTACTTAATATAATATAAAGAAATAAACATATGTGCGTCAAATACCAAGCCACTAAGCGCACTGGCTATGTACCTACCACTGGTTACCTGCGTACACGCACACATTCACGCGCGAATCCCGCAAGACCAGTTTGTAGTTCTGTGCGAGTGACGATATTATGATATCGATGTAAAATGTCGATAAAAATATGAAATTTATGTGTTATAGATATTGTGTATGCTACATGTCAAACGCCATAAAAAAGTTTGAATTGTATGGTGGTTAAGCATTCTTAAATTTTACTTTAATTTTTTTTTCTTTCATAAGAACCTTCTCCTGACAATAACAAACACAACAAAAAAAGAATTACCGAAATCGGTCTACCCATGACCAAGGGAAATAGGGATTCATTTTTATATATACATATATAGATTTTAAGGAATTATTTCTTATTCAACAGAAGACTTAAATTTGTTATAATAAATCCATAAACTATCCAAAACATATCAGCCATTCAAAAATTTTAATGTCCCTTATTTGAGACCCCACATGCCGAGCAAAGGTGAGGTATTTCCCGTTGAAATATGTCTAAAATGCAATTTTTATGACTCTATTTTATTTATGGTCCCCAAAATGCAAAGATTTTATTGCAAGGCTTTATGAAATAGAAGAACAAACAATGTTTTTATGCTAAAACGGGGACGGGACTGTTTTCTTAGGGAGCATGTTGACATCTTTACAAAAACAAATTTGAGCGCTTATATTATTATCTTACATTATAATATTGCTTCCTATCTTTTGTAGAGGAAACATATACAAACACTTTATGACAAATTTTCTTTACTATATAAGTAAGTATTTATATACTGCAGCAATTAGCCAAGTAGCTTCAGCGTGCGACTCTCATCCCTGAGGTCGCAGGTTCAATCCCCGGCTGTGGACCGATGGACTTTCTTTCTACGAATTTAACATTCGCTCAAACGGTGAAGGAAAACATCGTGAGGAAACCGTCTTGCCTTAGACTCAAAAAGTCGACGGCGTGTGTCAGGCACAGGAGGCTGATCACCTTACCTATTAGAATGCCAAATGATCATGAAACAGATGAGGTCCAGACCTAAAAAGGTTGTAGCGCCACTGATTTATTTATTTTATTTATATCACTTCAGAGCCAGAATTCAAACCCACAATCTCAGGGATGAGAATCGCGTGCGTAAATTCACACTATATTTCTTCCAATTATATTTTTAATTCTAACGAAAGATACGTAAGCAGTTTACGATTAATCTCCAAAAAATATATTCTAAAAGCTAATTACTTATTTAATTCTTATAAAAAATACATTACCATAATGAAAAAATAGTGTAAACAGAGCTCGCCCTTTGAAAAGAAGATTCAAATAACTGATAAATTTGATTATTCAACAAAGAGATTTAATTTTGATAAATTCACTCGTATTGTTATAGAGATTTATTTTATTCGCTTAGCCCTTTGAATTCTGAAGGAATGAATGTTTCAAATATCTCAATCAAATTGAGTTACTCATTGCGTATACAATAATGAATGTCTACATCCAAGTCTTAGACTAATTCTACTAAGTGGTACATCAGCGAGGTTTTTTAAATTGGCATAAGCACAAATTGTCAGCAGTAAGAGTTCTTGATATATTCTTAATATCTTTAATATTCATCGACTATAAAAAGGGTAAAATCATTAACAGCGACTATTACGTAGCATTGTTGGAGCGCTTGAAGGACAAAATCGCGGCCCCATTTGAAGAAGATTCTCAAACCTCAAGAGAATGCTCGCTGGACAGTAATTTTGCACTGATGAGTAGATAATCACTGAAACTAAAGCCTATTTTGAGGCTAAAGACAAATCGTACTACAAAAATGGTATGACCGCCATAATCGTTGTGTCGTTCTCGAAGACTATTGGATAATCAAAGCAAATTCTATCAAAAGAAAGGTTTTTTCTATGTTATCTTATTAACTTTTCAGCTCACCTAATAAACAGGATTCTTTAGTAATCTAATAGTCATACAAATTCTATTAAAATTGGACACATATATACAAAAAAAGTAACATTTTCTGAATCGCTTTTGGATATCTAATTTAGTGTAAGTTCTCGTAACTTCATGGTTCAAATTTAGTACAACCTTACAATTTAGTAATAAATTAATTAATTAATTCAGTAATTAATTAATTAGTTTTTTCTATTTATTTAGTTTTGGTCAGGAACTTGCCAGTTCGATGTATATTAGCAATACATTCAATTCGTTAATATACTAGCTAGAAAAGGTACGTTCCCTGAATAATTTAACATTATTTAAAAATCACTTTTATTTTTAATTAGAGCAATTAATAATGTTAGTTTAGAATAAGTAATAACTTGTCAAAAATAAAATAATTGTTTAGCCGTGTTGGCCTAGTGGCTTGTGAATCTCATCGCTGAGGTCGTAGGTTCGAGACTTGGCTGTGCCAATGGACCTTCTTTCTATGTGCGGATTTAACATTTGCTCGAACGGTGAAGGAAAACATCGTGAAAACTTTGATTTATTAGATTGACATCTGTCAGATTTCTAAATCAGGGGGTCCCAGTCATAAAACGGTTGTACGCCACTGTTTTTTTAATATTTTTTTTGTTTTTTAATTGATAATTTCTTTCAACTGTGGGCGACGTCTAGCTAAACATAAAATATTCAAAATTTTAATAAGCATTGCCGAGATTACCTTATGCTCATCTATTTTTAATGTAGAGGCGGGAAATGGGACATTTTTATTGCCCCCGGGTTCTAGATTAGTTTTGTTCTGTGAATTTGATGCATATAAAATGAACTCGATTATTCAACGCCCTGCATGACTTGCTTACCATTGTTATATGAATTTGAAATGAAGTATTATCTTTCTTCCTGATGTAGCGATGGGGCTGCGCTTGTTATAAAGTATGATTAAGTTACATCACATACTTTTTTTTTAAAATATATATTATTGCTAAAAACTAAAAGTACAGAAAACACAACACCTTCGTGTCTAAAGGGCACACAAAACAAGTTTTAAATTCCTTATAAACTAAAAAATTTATTCAATTGAGAGCGAAAAAAAGTTTTCATACATAATATTATACCTATCTTAAAATTTAAATCACGACAAAGTCGTCTGAGCACTTAGTTGTAACACAAAGGATGTTATGAGATTTTTATCAATAGACAAACCAAAAAGGTTTTAAACATACTTTCAACGGGAATTAAGTCGCAAAATGCAGCACGTATATAGCATCGCAAAAAATTCAATTTCAATTTTCGAATTTCTCGATTACGCAATGGCGCGCTTCTATTCGCTAGTAAAAATTAAAGAACCGATTTAATTTCGTAATTCCAAGTTCCATTCGATTCAATCGCATCTCGCGACATTCTGTATCGAATGAACAAAAGTGAAAATATGAACATGTGCAAAAAATATCTTTCGTATGCATTTGGGAATTTCGCGTGACAGAGAATTTAATACGAGGGGAGTCTAATATTAAACCTCGGGGAGCCATCACTTTTAATATTTGGCCAGCGTCCTAGAGGGTATCTAAATTATTTACCAAATGGAAAGGTAATGGCCGCGGAAGAGTGCGAATGAAGGTATGCAAATTTTATAAACATGTATTGTCGGCTATAAAACCAGTTAGAGTGTAATGAGGAATGCTGTAGCACGGGGTACGTTCCTCTGTGAGTGAATTTCGTCGTTCTCTCTAATTATGAATTACTAAATACAGCTTTTATATTCGTATCAAGTACGTAAGTGCATGAAGTGAACATGAAACCCGAATTAAGGGCAGTCGACAATAAAGCTTAGCTATTCTTATAATAAAACTTATTTTAAGACTAGACTTGCTAGCTAAAGAGAGATAGATAAAGCTAGGTATTATTAAATTAGATATATCTTGAGAAGTTTCCGGATCCACTACTACTAAAAGACTACTTGCGATTTTTTTTTAGATAATATAAATAACATTGCAAACGGTGGCGGAAAATAATAAATGGCTTAAATAGTTAGTTATTCCTCCAACTCCTATTTTGTTCCCTTTGGAGTAGAAACGGTTCAAGTGCACAGGCGCATTAAAGATTAAAATTGGCGCCTGATAGATAGTATCGGTGACCCCAGAGCTGGTGCTTTCCTCGCTCAACGAATAAGTATAGCAATACAGCGAGGAAATGGGATCAATTTTTTTAAATTTGTTTTATTTTTCTATGTATTATTTTTTAAGTTATTTTTATTATTAGGTACTATGTAGGTTAAGAAAATTGTACATACTGTATATTTGATTCTTATGATTAATAATAACCGTTCAAAGTTGTGGGCTTACGTCTTGAAACAAGTGTATGATACGTACTACCACTACAAACAATTCAGTGCAAAAACTCTTATCGTATTATGGAAACAAAATAAAACATACATTGCTTGATTTAAAGTTTTGCCTATCCCCTTCATATTATGTTCGTCTAATGTACGAGCAAGTATTAATTATGAATATATTAATATGTTATAATCCTGTGGAACTGCAACCCTCTATATATACAGATGTAATATAATTTAAAATTAAAAGTGGTCACCTCTCCTGCTTGAATTTTGAGTCGAAAACACAATAGCTCCTCCCGATTTTCGTACGAGCAAGTGTTTTTTATATAATAGGGGGCAAACGAGCGAAAGAGGGCAGTCATGGTAGCCCATTGACGCCCATTTTAAGTGGGTGCATTGCCGGCCTTTGAGAGAGAAGTACACTCTAACTTTGAATAGTTGGAGGTCTCTTGGAGGTTGGTATCTCTCAGGGAAGACCCCCATCGGGAGTCGATTCCACAGTTCGCTAGTTCGCAATAGAAAGTGCCTTGTGAAACGGACCTTCCAGCCATGGAAGTGATGTTGATGAAATTTTTAATTGATTCGGTTCGTACGGTGTTGATATGAGGCAGGAGATATCCCAAACAATTCTTCAGAACACTCACCATAGTACACTTTGTAGAATACGCAAAGAGACGCAATGTCTCTGCGTAGAGAGTGAGAGTGTACTGTGTACATTATTTTTAATAAATATGAATTTAATTTAATTTTTGAAGTGAAACTTCTTTATCGGGGTTGGTAAAAAATTTAGTGTAACATTTTTTCGTTACGCGTCACATTTTTCCGTTACGCGCCATCTTTTGAAGTGAAACTTCTTTATCGACGTATGGGAGAAATTTTGTAGCAGGTTACGCGCCATGTTGCTTTTTGAAGTCAAACTTCTTTATCGGCGTTGGAAAAAAATTTACACACATTTGTCACATTTTTCGGTTACGCGCCATCTTTTTCTTGTCCCTACCACGGTTAATCCGAAGAGATTCGAAGCCATTAGTAACAAAAATATATAATAACGATAACAATGATAGTAATACTAATAATTCTATTACAATTAATGAAATTCTGTAATAATCTTAGTACTACATAGTAGTACAGTAATAAGTTAAAATGAAATAATTGTATTTGTATTCATGTCTATGATAATAAAAGCCTTTTGTAAAACTTTATCTAATTTAACTTTATTTAACCAATTTCTGTAAAGTTGCAAATAGTAGATCATTTTTCGAAAAATAAGGTCATAAAGAAGTATCACTTCTTACGTGTGTACACCTAGTACACGCACACATTTTCTTTTTTCCTAATATGAAATCAAATGAATAAATGCAATCTCAGTGCAAGTCATTCCTTAACAAATCCGTCAATGCACTGCGATTCACCAAATGAAACATTTGGTTCATTAAATAAAAATTCTGTATTAATCCCTACACGTGTCTGTGTTTAGGGTAGAAAGGGGTGAACCGGTCACGGAGCATGAACAGTCACGCATCGCGGACGACAGCTAATGCCGGCTGGATCGCTTACACTGTAAAAATCACAATGACTCAATCCATAATATTCCAGGCCTGTTGCGGTGAAATTGTCGAAAGAGTTTTCTGTAATTTTAAAACTAAACTCACTTCACATATCAAAGTTTTTAATAGGCATGTAGCTCGACGATAACGAAACAAAAGAAAAATTGTCTACCGGGTATCTGGTCCACACACAGACACGCGTCACGATGCGTCCTACCGCTTGACCAATCACAGACTCGATCTAAGATCGTTCCACAAGAGCGTTCTTAAAAGCATTTTTTACTACGTGGAACCATCTGCCCCAAAGACGTAAGCTTAAGTATTTCCGAACCAATTCGATTTATGGTCCTTCAAGAAAAGATCGTCCCATTCATAAAATGCCGGCAACTCATTGGCAAGCTCTTTACCATCAAGAATGTCCATGGGTATCACTTAACATCAGGCGAGCTTCATGCCCGTTGGCCGCCTGTTCTATAAAAAAAGAAGAGAGTTTTATCCGATATACGATATACGTGTTGATGGAAATTATTTTTTTACTCATTAGCCGATAACCCTTACACCCGAACAATATAACAAAGCCGGATATAAAACCAAATACAATAATTCAATTATGTTACATTGTGCTATGGAATTTGTTAATCAGCGCACCGAAACAGGAACGTTAGGGATGTCATATCTGTGAAAATATTTGTCATACCTTAAAGAAAAATATTGGGGTATTAAATGGCTAAACTGTACTATAGTATACAAGCCTGTAAGTAAACTTAAACAAGAAAATCTAATATAATATTATTTAAAATTAATAGTGATCGCGCCTCTGTGCTTGACGTAGGTACGATTGTTGAGTCTTTGTGAGAATTACAGTAGACTCCTCACGATTTTCGTATGAGCAAGTGTTAAAAGCTCTACAGAAAAAACAGTATAGAACAAACAAAAATAATGTATACAGTAATCTATTTCTTCTTTCCACAACAATTATCCGTCACTGCACTGAGATGCATTAAAGTAAACATTTGGTTAGCAGACACAATGTTATGTACAATTTTTTTAGTACGTCAAAAATATTATGGGATAAATTAAACCACACCTAATACAGTGCACAAGTTTCTTCACAATGAGGAAGAGCTCAAGCTACCAGGTTCCTACTGCTCTGTCTCCCAAGTAGTGTTCGCCCTAAAACGACGCGAATATGCAAACATAGGTGATGTACTTCAAAACCTAGGTAGCTCCTGACGATATTTCGTATATGTATGTTGAATACCTCTAAAAACCCAATTGTAAGCAAATTTAGTACGGGCCAGTCAATTAATAGAGCATTTCACCCTAAAATCGTGACTCCGACGTGATTTAATCCTAGGTATACCGAATAATTGCCGTGCTCCCTGCAAAATGCAAAAATTCCCTCGACTGGAATCCTCAAGGCAAAGGAAAACGTGGCTCAAAACAGACCTGGCACCAAGCTGGAATGATGTGGAGTCAAATTTAGAGGACCAGGAACGATCAGACTGGTATTCTACGCTGGATGACCCACATATTACTCTCTTTATTTTGATATTAATTAAATATGTTTTTCGTACAGCCCTAAAAGAAAGGTTCAATTTTATTTCGCCGTTCACACCGATTTACAGCGAGGTGCTCGCCGACCGTGTCTGAGGGAACATTTTGATTAGCCTCTATACCCTATAACGTAGCGAAGTTATATCCACTTAAAGATAAATTATTTTGCATCAATTTAATCGACCGAGTATACCTTAACATACTTCAGATGGTTTTTGAGACGGTAAGCTACTGAACACTTATAAAATAAACAAAATCAGTGGCGCTACAACAATTTTAGGTCTGGGCCTCAGATTTTTGTATCCGTTTCATGATCATGTCAATCTAATATGCGAGTGGTGATCAGCCTGTGCCTGACACACGGCACTTTTAGGGTCGAGCGAATGTTAAATGCGCACATAGACAGAAAGTCCATTGGTGCAACTAGGGATCAAACTTACGACCTCAGGGATGAGAGTTGCACGCTGAAGCCACTAGGCCAACACTGCTGAACACTAATAGACCGCTTTAATATACGCACAGATCTTAAAAAACTTAAGTTAACAAAATATTATCTAAAATCATTAAAGGGTTTAAAAACAATTATTACTGCTTATAAAAATATCAATAAACGCATCTCTGGCTTAGAATTTAATTTCAATTTAAACAATAATCAAAGCAATGGTATATTATACCGTAATTTTTTGTATTACGCTCACAATGAGGTTTAAGTTCCTATTTAGTTTTAGTATTTTACTGTTTACTTGTGGGTTTTTGACTTTGAAATTTTTATGTTATATGTGTATGAGTGTAAGATTTGTGACGTCATATATACATACATGTTGTTTAAGGACTTATAAATAAATAAATAAAAACTATAAATCATAAACGCTCTCAAGCCTACAATAACTCCATCGTACACTCTTCTACACGCATAAGTATAAAATTTATATTACTCACATTTCACAATATATCCTGCATCCTAAGCCACAGCCTTTCTCCACTGAAGAAACTTCAAAGACACGTCAAAGAGGCTCTTCGTACGAGTTTCCAGGTAGTTATTACAAGCTATATTAAAATAGTTTTACCCTGTGTATGACGACACTTATTTACCAAACCTATATGTAATAAAACCACACCCATAAGTCTGCAGTCATAGGTGAATAGAACTTAATGGCCCGTGTGGAGCTGGGGTTAAAATTTGATCGTAACTATATTTTGGTAGCTATTGACTACAGGCAATGATTTTATTGTTCGTATATTCAACACATAGTCATTTTTGGATATATCATTTATTAGATATACATTTTTACGATTCTTTCACTAACTAGTGGATCTACATCCTGATGATATGTTTTCTATCTATTCGTAAGTATTGCCCGAAGTTTCGCGTATTTATTGCAATATAAAAGTTATAATAGATTTATTATTAGTAATAGTCATTTATTCAGGTAACGCAATGTACACTTATGAACGTCAAATTAATATTTATGTATGAAATGCTTCTAATTTTATATTTACTGCCAGTTCTCATATCAAGGGCGTAGAACGAAAGAGAAGAACTGGCAATAAACTCGTGAACAACCAATGCATTGAAATTGTACGATTTTGAATTCAAATATAAAACTATAACGCATTTAAAAGTATTTAGAAAATATGTGTTTAAGTGAAATAATTGTGTTGATAGAAATAAAGTGTGGAGGAAAAAATAAATAGGACCCTCGACCAGTCAAAGGCCTCATTAATGGCTGAAGTTGAGATCTTGGATATTTTTGGAGAAACTTCAGGCGTAACATGTTATATGCTACAAAATCAAGTGCAGAAAAAAATTACAAAATTAATCTCCTCGGGTCTCTGATACAATCCAAATGTTGCGGATTAGCCGCAGTGCAGTTAACATTTGTTCATCTTCTCCTCATTTAGATGGTTTTGAAATCTAGATTATAGTTAGGTTTAGCATGCATGGCTTGCAAGAGATGTCTCTGGACATGTGTTTGGTTACGAATGCGGTCACTGAGCGATGCCCGGTTACAGACCGCAGCAGCAATGTCTCTGCTATCTTCACCTGTTGCTACACGACTACAATACGATACGACGAGTTTATTGTAGTTGCATAATAATAATAAAATTAATAGAATGTTATTATTATTTGTAAAAACTGTTATTAGTTTATATCAGCCAATCATGTACTATGTAGTTGTGTAACGCACCCGATACAAACTTAATGTGTCTAACAACTAATATTTAATATTTGTCATACGGCAATTGTTTGGTGACAGATATTTTAGACCTTAACTTGTTGTCATATTTTCACACACACCCACAACCCCATATATTTAATGTCTACATTAAACAAGATTATGTAATAAATTAAACTAATAAAGATGTATTTAAATTGGAGTTTGGTCATAGAAGAACCAGTGTCACCGGCATCGTAGAAGCCCAAATGGCATTGCGCTGGGCACATTATCCTAGATCCATTATCATAGAACTGATGGCGAGTAGGGAAAAAAAGTCCTGGAACTGAGACAAAGGACCCGGTGTCGGACGGCGTCCCACCATGTCGACAGTTGACCTAGTGAAAAGAAGGCGTTGGACGCAAGGCGCGGGGATGTACTGTAAATTAAGTCCAGCATTCGACAACAGGTTAAAACGGAGGAACGCTTTCTCTAGTATATAATACAAATAAGTTTTTACATTGATATTTAATACGTAAAATGAATGCAAAATCGTATGATATAAACATTAAACATTCTTAGAACTACCGCGCTAATGAAACGCATTCTGAATCAATGCCATTCGGCCACCATCACGACATTAGTTCTAGATCCTTGCCATAAATCGAGAACTTGTCCTTCGAAGACTGTTCCCAAGACAAGACTTTTTTTCGATACATGTAAAATATGTTTACTAACATTATACCCAACTTTAAAGTTCTTATAATTTGGAATTAGCCACATTTGTTTGAATGGTATTCTTAATAAGAAGCTCAGCCTTCTACTTAAATCTAAATTAATAAAAAAATGTGTGCGTGAACTAGTAACACACGTAAGAAGTGAAACTTCTTTATGACCTTATTTTTCGAAAAATGATCTACTATATGCAACTTTACAGAAATTGGTTAAATAAAGTTAAATTAGATAAAGTTTAACAAAAGGCTTTTATTATCATAGACATGAATACAAATACAATTATTTCATTTTAACTTATTACTGTACTACTATGTAGTACTAAGATTATTACAGAATTTCATTAATTGTAATAGAATTATTAGTGTTACTATCATTGTTATCGTTATTATATATTTTTGTTACTAATGGCTTCGAATCTCTTCGGATCAACCGTGGTAGGGACAAGAAAAAGATGGCGCGTAACCGAAAAATGTGACAAATGTGTGTAAATTTTTTTCCAACGCCGATAAAGAAGTTTGACTTCAAAAAGCAACATGGCGCGTAACCTGCTACAAAATTTCTCCCATACGTCGATAAAGAAGTTTCACTTCAAAAGATGGCGCGTAACGGAAAAATGTGACGCGTAACGAAAAAATGTTACACTACATTTTTTTCCAACCCCGATAAAGAAGTTTCACTTCAAAAATGCACTCTTTTTATCACAGCGTAAACAGTGATACCATGATTATAGCGGTCATACAATTTTTTGATACCCTTTTTATAGTACGATTTGTGTTTAGCCTCAAAATGGGCTTCAGTTTTGGCGATTACCTTATTGATTATTATAGACTAATAACTACCAAATTGTATTGTTAAATATGTACTATGCATGGAATTAAATAAAGCTTTATTATTATTATTCTAAAGTACAAAAATTATTCAATTGTTTTTCCTAAATATCATGAATTATATGTACTTAAACTAAAGTAAACAAACAACAAAATATAATAGCGCCCAGAAAAGGAAATAAAATTTGATCTGCACTAAAAGCTTGTGCATAGGCTACATTTTGAGCGAGGTATTAAAAAGCATTTGGAAATGTTTGCTAATTCTCCGACAGAAAAGAACAATCGCGGTGTGAGTGCTATGTGTTGTGCATTACCGCTTTCCATGGTACGAAGGTTGAACTTCTAGCGATTTGAACATGACAAGTTAAAAATTAATTTAGATCCGTAGAAATTAGAAAAGGCCTGAACTTTTTATTACATAAAACAATTTAATAGCAACTGGCAAGTATAGTAAACACCTTTATAACACGGTACTCTTATAACGCATTTCATATTACGCGATTTCAGTCCTGTCAGTATGACACGGGTATTGCTCCATATTGATGACATTTATGATTGGTTCGCACTTATTTCGTTCATAAATAGTTTTTTAACGAGAATAGTAAATCATTTGTACATAACGCGGTATATGGGTTATACAAGCGCGTTATGCGAAAATACTCTTACAATGCCTAAAACTTAAGAAGAATGTATGAATTTATACAATTTTATTAGAGAACACAAAACAAGAAACAAATGACGATCGTTGCGTAAGTGTTTGGTAAGGAATTAATGCCACTTGCCCTTGATTGGTCGGTTACTGATTATACGTAAAAAAATTCATAACAATCGGTTGAGCTGTTTCGGAGGAGTATGGGAACGAACATTGTGACACGACAATATTAGATATAGCTATAGCCATACTCATCTATGAAAATGTATGTAACATATTTTGTTACCTTTATGCTACGCCCTATTATTTGAACCGCCGCAAAAATGTTTATTCCTTGGCCCAAAACAATTGTACAATAGAGATTAGAGTGAAGAGACTAGTAGGTACACAAACATGAGCCGGGCTTTCCACCACAGCTTTGTTTATTAACTTCCACTATACCTGCATTTAAGATTTTATTTTTCTACCTCGCGAATATATAGTGCCTACATTTAAGTTAGTATTTTTGGGTGAAGTTAGACTACATATTTCACACAAAATTCTCTTAATTTGGCAATTATTCATAATGTGTTTAAACATGTGAGACGGATTATTGGCGAAAAACATTGCATTGTCCGATTATCAATAATAAACTTTATCCAATTATTTTCTTCTATCTCATTATCAACAATAAATTATCTGCAATCACGGTGATTAAATATTTAATAGTGTTAATCAGAACGATACTATAAACGATAACATTATTAGCATTAAAAATTATTGATATATTTATTCGTAACTACGTGCCCACGCAAACTTCGTTTCGCCTTAATATATTTTTTTTATGAGACTGATTTTTCGTGAAACTTTTCTCTCCATAAAAACTTTCTTGAGAGTTCAAGGAATGAATAAAAAAAATACTCTTCTCTTCAAGCTATGCGCTTAGAATATTTACGACTTTTTTGCGATTCATTTCTGTTAAGAATTTCATCATTCAGAAATTCGTATTTGATTTAACAACTTTAAATTAAATTAAAGATGCACTCCGCACTTAAAGTTATAAATTATATATTATCGACTTCAGAATCTCCAGGTATTTGCATATGACATGATAAAGTCGATAGTATTTAATAACAAAAGAATCAAGAATCTAAGATTACCAATATAAGGGCGCATTTATGAGAACCAAACTGTCAATACGATTAGACGTCATGACAAGTGCCTATTCAGAAAATTCGTGAAGCCGCATCACAGAGTGCAGCGAGGCGTTGGTCAAATCTCGATCCCCTATCTGGTCATCCGTCCGTCGTGTTTACAATGCGAGATAACCGTGGCCATAGCAGCCCCACTACGGAAGTACCACAGATCACAAACACCAGATAAGTCTACAGATAATTGGATATCCGAAGATATATTTTATGTTATAAATAATATGTTATAAATTATATAATTAATATGTTTTAATTATACAGTAGAAGAGGTTAATACATTTTATTTCTATGTTCATATAGCGCTTTCTTCCATGTTGAGAAAGAACGAAGAGTCTTATTAGATGACGCGTGTTTGGCACACCTAATAACCGAGATAAAATGAAATAGCGAAAAAGCACATATTTGTTAAATGTCTTTATGAATTGATGTTTGAAACAACCTGTTTTTTGTTTAGTTCTAGCGATTCAGCTGAATTGGTATATACAGTTTGAGATTTCTCATTCAAAACATTACAACATTCAATTGCATGAGAAAATATAATAATAATAAGAAATATAAATACACTGCCACAGGGACCAAACTTTTTAAATTTGTATTTCTTGATGTATCTGATAACGAAAGCTTATCTAAAATAGTCAGAAACTACAATATATCTTAAACTATTAAATTTTTTTTAAGCTATTGCATAGATTTTATCGCGGGCTTTAAGCGCGGCGACCAAATCAAGAAATTTCGCAACAAAAATAAAAACCGTAAGGTCGTTTCCAATACCAATACTCGTTAGAGCGGGACAGAACGTATATTGCGTATTCACATGTCTCTGACGTGATCGGTGACGTACCGTAAGCAGTGTGGTGCAGCCGGTACGCGTTAGAGTGAGACAGACTATATAGGCGTTATAGTCCGAGTCTGGTAGAGTGGTAGATTGAATTAATATCAGAGAAAAAAAATACTGCATAAATAAAAAATTAATAATTATAAATTCATAAGTTGATAAAAAATGCTATGCAATAGCTTTACGGCGGCAGTCCCCGAGTGCCACACGTTTTTTTATTTATGATATACCTCCTCCAAAATTTACGTGTTTGACTCATCTCAGGGTGACCATTACTCATGGAAAATTATCGTGCACTAAGTGGCGTTTCGCGTTGTAACCGCTCATGCGGACACCCTGTATCGACAAAAATATGTGAATAAAATCCAAACATGCATTTTCAACTTTCACCAAAACGCCTAAAAGGTGTTGCAATATATCAAATAGTTTATTTTAACTGAATTTGATTCAGGATTTACCAAACATGTTGGCGTGTTTAAATCGAAATATACTCACGAGTTTTTGCTTTCGCATTTATTCTGTGTATTTACACAGTGTAATTACACTGTGTAATGTAAACTGTAATGTAAATTTCGCGATTGATAGATAAATATATATTTTTTTATTGATAATGTCAAGTAAGGTAACACACACCAATTGAGTTTGAGCGACGGATTTTCTCAAAATATTTCCCTCGCCGTACGAAAGCTTAGCCTTAGCCTAGTACGAGCCTTAGTTGGCACATAGGTAGAAAATTCAATTTGTCCACAATCGGCGTTCGAACCCACATCATTCGCTAGTCGCACGCTCATCCAATGGGCCACTGCAGATAATGTATACTATTTAACAAACGGGCAGGAGACCTGATGTTATGTGATGGACGCTCTCAGTGTCAGAGAACGCGAGTGCATTGCGGGCCCTTTAAACATACTATTATTATTGCCAATTTTATATAAACTTTATAGAAAAGAACAAGACACCTGCTATTAAGTAGGAACAGCTTGCAACTATCACTGATAAATTCGAGATTAACTTTCAAAGATATGCGAGCTTTTTATATATTATATTATTATATAATACAATTTCTTTTAATCTTAGTAATGTATTATTATTCAATGTATACATCATTCAGATGATACGGAAAATAAATTTACACTTTGACAATTATTGTTTAATAGACCTATCAAATTATCTACACACCTGTTCAGTTGGAATAGGGTCATATATCTTCATTCATTAGAACCCCCAATGGGTGTGGTCTCTTGAGAGCAGACTCAAAGGGTTAAACTTATCCTCGCAACAGGCAACTAATATCGATTAATTATAATTTCACCCCTCTTTAAGAGATTTCTGAAGATAATATGCTGTTAATCTTTATTGACAATAGGTAGGAATACTCGTACGATAATTCCATAACATTATAATAAATTGACTATGCATCAGTATAAACCAACTTAATAATGACCATGGAAAAGTGGCTAACTGATTTTATTTAATCCATTTTTGAATTGAATAAGTGTAAATAACGACGAAGAAATTTGTCTGTTCCCATTGCAGACATGTGACAACACATAACACATATTGATTTTAATTATTTAAAATAAGTAATAATTACTGAAAACCTAAATTCACAGTCATTCTCAAGAACGCACAATAAATCGAGAAACTAGTAATCCTCCAGAAGTACAATAACATCTTAACCATACATCCACATCCTTCAAGAGCGTACCAATTCTTAAAAGGCCGGCATCGCACTTGCGAGCCTTCTGGCAATGTGAGTGTCCATGGGCGGTGTCGTTTTCCCCTGTTACATAAAAAAATCGTGAATTAGACGAATAATTCCGTCACCAACAAAGGTTTTTGGAAAATGCACTCCTATGGCAGTCATACGAAATATTATTTTAGTCAAAATCATTTATTCATATAGGCAACACAATTTACACTTATGAACATCAAAAAATAAATATATGTTATATGCTTCTAATTTTACATTTACTGCGAGTTCTCAAATCAAGAGCGTAGAACGAAAGAGAAGAACTGACAATAAACTCTACGCCACTCTTGATTGATACCTATATTCTGACTAGTGTAGTTAAGTGCGAACTCAGTTACCACACTTAGACGCCCATTTGGTCCTTTGTGCGTTAACACGTTCACTGCGGCAAGTAAAATAATAATGTTTCATCAGGTGCGGCGGCGGGCCAAAATGCGCCCCCAATGATATTTCTGCCGGTGCGTGGCAGGTCTTTCTAGACCCAACAGCACTAGGATAGATTAAATTGCTATAACTTTGTGGAAACATAATGTATAAATTTTCTTTTTATATTGTTAGAATGACCTTGAACCCAACTTCCTTAGGTTTGATTCGCCCCGGGATCTGGCAAACAGGAAATGAGAAATAAAGCAGGAAAAGCGGCAGGCCGATATCGACCTGAACCGCACTAGAATATATTTTTAGTAGTGATGGGATAGAGAAATATCGAAAATAAGACAGAATTATCGTAAACTCAACTCAAACTCAAACTCAAAATATCTTTATTCAAGTGGGTAACCAAGTACACTTTTGAATCGTCAAGTTAAATTAATCGTACATTTACATTTACTACTAAAGGAACTGAAAAATTTATTTATTTACTTATGTATGCCTGTCTTGGAAACAGAAATACTTTTTATTTTTCTTAGTGGAAAATATTTCTTCACTGCTGTCACTATCACTGTCAATAACTGCAAGGCGAATTACTCTATTTTCCTAAATTTGTATTTTTCTTGTATTGCTTGCCATCGTTGATAATATCGAACGCTATGTTAGATCAGTTAGATAGCACAACACTAACTGGTCGGGCGCGCGCTCTGTGCGGTATCGGGTCGCCAGGTGCCTGTTGGGTGGGCGGGCTGAAATAGGCCCACTGCCGCACTCAGCGGATGCAAAGCAGCGTCAGTGCGTGGTAGGTCGATAAAAGCCTGCCGTTATGTTTTGATGGGGAAAACCTACAATTTTGACAGCAAGATGAAATATATATTTGTCCCTGTCGAATTTTTACAAACACCTGAGATAATCGTTACGCACCAGCGAGAGGGACATAGATTTCTTCGTCCGCACCAGCGGAAATACCGCGGCAGGCTGATATCGGCCTGTTACGCAGTGAACGTGTTAAATCCTGGCTAATTAAGCCAGCCTAGCTCTTTCCAGAAGTTTCACTATCAATGTGTGTGTAATTCATGTTACACAAAATCATTACATCACTTACCATAATGTTAGTAATAAATATTAATAATAAGTCGTTCAAGCCAAGTGGCTTCGGGAGCTTAAACTTTCCTTTTAGTTCCATTGTGGATCAAGTAAAACTAGACATCTCAAGGGACTCGATATCATCTTCAGGGATAACTATCTATGACGTTGGTAATTTATAAGCTTGACTTCGTCTACATTGAATCTTTAGCAATATAGACAGCGAAAAAGTTTCTCTATTATATTTTCTTATCTGTTGTGATGAAAATTTGTACCTAATAACAATACATTAAAATGGATTACATTAAATTTCATTTACAATTTTATATACTTAAGAAATTGACTGAGACAACCGACAGCTTTTGGGTCCTTTTTCTTTTTTTCTATTATTACCAACAATAGTATTATTAAATACTAATTCACGTATTCCACCGTATTCCCTTGATTTGCCCCCCAGCGACTTTTTCCTGTTCTCAGACCTGAAGAGAATGCTCGCTGGACAGTAATTTTATCTCTGATGAAGACGTAATCGCCGAAACTGAAGCCTATTTTGATACTAATGAGTTATGACATATCATACTATAAAAATATTGCAACTATATTGCCTAATCAAATCAAATTCAATAAAAAAAAGATTATTTCTAGCCTACGAACTTTCAGCCTATCCGTTAGTTACGTAATTTTGTATTAAAAAAGAAAAATGAAAAAAAATGAGAAAATGTTGTATATGATTGTAATTTTTTACTTATAAGAAAAAAAGTCATTAAAGACGAATTTTGAGAATCGCTTAATTGGTTGGTATTGGTGTTATCTCCATAGAAATATATTTTATATTAAAAAATAATAATAAAAATACTTCAGTAAAAATTTAGTAAAATTATATTTCTCGATTTTTAATTATAATCAATTAATTACATCGCTGTCGCCGTTTTCCAAGGCTATATTGCCAAGTTATCTAACAGGTGTTTTATTATGAAATTAGATTCTGTCAATTAATTTCATTTATTAAACGATATTAATATCGCTATAAGATGGAACGTCGTTTCGTGGAAATATGATATTGATATGAAAACCGAATGAACTTAAAACATATTTCTGATACTTTTATTATTAGATTTTTTTTTCAAATAGATGTTACGACGGTCTCCACTTTCAATAGACTTACAAATTTCATAGATTTTATGGGAATCATTAAACTTACCAGGCGAACATATATATTTATGGATTCCTGATGGATCCATGGATCAAAAAGTCCTCGGTCGCGTCTATCTATATGAACGCACTCACAAACTTTTAAATGGATATATTACATAAAAATAGAAGAAGATAAATGATTACTCACTGCTACTATATTACTGTGGTATCAACTTTTCTCCAGTAGCACCTCGAAAAAAAAGTTGCCAACATACGAAACCAGGCTAGCCCACTTTAAGATGAAATCGTAGTGATGATGATCGTAGAAAATTTATTGATATATCGTTTGCATTTAATTTAAGAATCAGATTGATTTTCCCAACCTATTAACAAAATTTACATTTCGAGTTTCCTCTAGATACCCCATGCATCCCATGATTCCATTGTTCCCTCCTTTCCGAAGAACGCGTTTTGGCCAAAACTCAGTGATATCCAGATAGAGTTTTCTGATAAACTAGCTAGGTCAGGATATCCATAGTTACTCCCCTCATACTTTGAAATCGATTTTCGTTTAGTTTTTATTATGTAATAGTTTTGTTTATATGTTTTATTATCTCTTCGTATATGTTATGTTTGCCTATAAATGCAAAAAAAAATTATCACATTAAAATTTTTTTTTTATTGTTCTTGGACCAATACATCAGTGTGAAGATTGGCAAGATTTTATAAGTAAATAAATAAAGCAGCTTCCATTAGATAGTTGGATTCCTAAGAAAAAGATCTATTAATAATTATTTGTCGTTTTATATAAATTTACTTAAATATAACAATTATTGTTGAGATCGCAAAAATATGCCAAAATACACGAAAGCATTTCGGAACTAAATATGATGAAACATTTAAAAGAGACCTCATTTAAAACTGTAAAGTAAGCACTCTAATCCTTTATTATATTTTCCCGCCTCAAGCGCAGATTAATAAAGGATAGTTCACAAGCCCTCGACTTATCTTTTAGCTACAACAGCTTTACTTTCACAACCACGTCCTCTAATTACCTGAAGTGTCAAGTTTTTTACACAGAAAAATAAAACTTCATACGATAATTGTTTGTGACGTTTCAGAGGTTTTTATTTAACGCTTTAAGTAAATACAATATTCTTAACCTACATAGTAATACTAAAAAAATACAATTAATTTAAAACATTTATTTATACCATTACAAGTATACCATTTATTTATATCTGTGAACGAGCGTCTAAGAAATTATTACTATTGTTTAGTCACACCATGCCTGCACTTTTGTATAAAATATTGTACATATTCTTAGCAATTAATATTTTTATTTTATATAGCTTATTTTTAAATAGTTTCAAAACGTTACTAACCTCTAAAATTTCTCTCTAATTGAATGTAATTCTTTGAGAAATAAAATATCTTTGAACCGAACATTGGTCCCTGTAGCACACATTTAATGCTGGCAGCATTTCATCGTTGTATTCCGATTTAAATGAAGTGTTATCTTGCATATTGGGAGTTCAAACTTTGAGTAATTCCCGCCTATGTACACTGATATTTTTTCATAGTTTCCTTACCGGTTACACTGTTTCGTAAATTTTGTAATTTATGGACGATGCAAAATCCAAATTTGGCATACAAATAAGCACCATAAATTCATTGAGTACATGACACCATCGTTCTATATCCATAAGAGCTTTTTTTTATTTGTGCCACTCAGCTTCAATTTTCCATGTAAAGATTTATTGAAGTAAAAATGCAAACCAAAATTTTTACTTTACAATTTTAGGCGGTTCTTTGCCAGAATTTGTACTAATTGACAATACTGTATATATATATACACACACACGATGTACAAAAACACAATACATGCATGTGCATTGTGTATTGTGCATCAAGTTTCAACTAGATTAAGAAATACAAATATGCAATTTAAAAATTTATTACATTTCTTCTATGCCATTTTTATTTATTGGTGACGGAAAAACAATGGCTGTACCCCTGAAGACATGGAGACTGCCATAAAATGGATCAGCCACGCATGTCCTCAAAGCGATTTTATATTACTTAAACTTTACTAGCAAGAGCATATCCATTCTTAAAGGGCCAGCAACGCACTCGTGAACCCTCTGGCATTGAGTGTCCATGGGCGGCGGTATCATTAAGATCAGGTGAGCCGCCTGCTCGTTTGCCCCCTGTTCTACTATAAAGCGATATCAATTGTAGGAGACACCGTTTTCTGTTCCTTATATTCAAATTACGTTATACTAAATTGCTGCAAAAATATTTTTATGTTAATTAAAATATTTTACAGCCATGATCAACAACCGTCGAAGGGCGGTCTGATTGATGTTTTAAACTGTCGCGTGATGCCACTAAATTCATGTTAAAACTTTTAACACAGACAAAGAGCTACTTACATAAATACTTATTAACTTTTCATACAATTGGGAATGCATTTTTATAATAAAAATGTAAGTATAGATATGTTTTTTTCGGTTAATAAACAGATATTTTTCTGATCTCGATTCTTTTCTTCAAATATGTCACCGTAGTGGTATATTTGTTAGTAAGTAATATTGTAAAATGATTTTAAATTGCTTTAACATACAGATACATTTTAAGCATTATTTAACCGATTATTTAAATCGTAAAAAACTTTCACCTTTTTCATATATGACTATCGAAAATATGCATTCACAATGAAGGTTACTCCTTATCGTAACACGACATTTTACAATATGTCTCTTATAATATCAGTATTAATCACTTTTCGATGACACATAATATTTAAATACGATGATTAAAAACCTCCATCAATCAACTTCAAAAATCCGTTGAAGTTCGAACACAATAATTTTTAAATTCGCGATTTCTATTTTAGACACAAAAATACTAACAAATTAATATGAGTTAGTAACTTAAGAAACTTAAAGAAACTTGTTTTTTACTTGAGCATTGTTGGCCAGTGGTTTCAACGTGCGACTCCCATCCCTGGGGTGGTGGTTTCGATCAAATTGTTGTTAAATGAAGCATTAGAGGAGTGCGAAAAAGAGTCGATGTTATTGGCAGAATCTAAAGCAGAACACATCCCAGTGAAGAGGCTCGCGGTACCCAATGTGGAAGACGGAAGCTTAAAGATTCTGTGTGAGCGTAGAGACCTGGCAGGAACATTGAATGTTATGGGTTGAAGAAGATCTGAACAAGTAGTGTATGTATAAATAAAAATTCAAACTAAGTCTCTCATAAATGGGGATTTTTTCAAGTTTAGGCTGACATAACATGGCTCTCAGGCTAGCAGGCCGGACATTTTGAGCGTGCCGTAATTGCAGTAACAAGGGTACTCCTAACGTTATTTAGTCGGATGGTGTTAACGTCCGTAGCGGACTCACCGCACTCGACATTTAATTATAATTATTTTTCAATCGCCTTGTTTCACGGGAGAATTATTTTAATGAGAAAATAAGCTCTTGCTTGTAGTTAAAGTTTTTAATTAATAATTAAATTTGTTGAAGTGACTTTTTCGACTGTCGCTTTTTAAATAATGTAGCCGTTTGTTTGCAGATAAAAGCGATAAGTTAAATACAATATTTAATAAGTACGTACTGATGTTTCTTTTTATAATAAAAAGTTTTTCTCTTTTAACTGTAAGATATTAATTCTGAATACGGCTTATTAAATTTTTAATCCAAAACTTTCTAATATCCAGAAAAGTTTGGATTGTTAAACACTCCCCTCACACTTTATGATCCATTTTCCTTTAGTTTTTATGATATTTACTGTTTATCTTGATTTGCTTTTTTATCCTTTTTTCTCCTTTTTGAATCCTAAATAATTATCACAATAAATCTAGTTCTTCTTGTCTCTATGTACCAATGTATCAGTGTCCCGTTGGCAATTGAATAATAAAGTCCTTTTTTAAGACTAACAAACAAGTTTGTGAACCTCACAGACCTTCGTTGTATTAATAAAACAACTAAACACGAATATAATGATATAAAAAGCAACAAATATAAATGGTAAGACAGTTGATTTATTAATCAGTATAACTTCTAATAATTACTTTCACATTATAAACGGAAAGCTCGATTTCCGGCGGTATCATTCCGGAAGCACAGAAATCTGATGGCACGCCCGAAACGCTGAATGCATTTACTGGGGGATATATGACGTTCATATTTACTTATTTCGTAATGCTACAGCTAACATAAATTATATATAACAAACAGTTACACTGAAAAGCCAGAGATGGAATACATAATAGATTTAACTACAAAAAGTTTCAAAAATGTACAAAAGGAAACAAACAAATAAAAATTATTCAATATATTTAACTAAGTGGTACCTAATTTGGCTGTGTTGTGTGATGGTGTAAAAGTGAGGGTAAGTATGTGAAGGTGTTATGTGGGGTATGCTCATGATGGAGGTGATTTGGTGCTATGGATATTTTTAATACTCCTTTTAACCATATTCCGCGATAGTTTAAACTAGTCAAGGCTTAAATATTGCCACCGACATTAGTGTATGTCGAAAAAAAGTGCCGTGGAGGTTTGAGGTCGCTGCAGTGCTAAATTACCTTTTCGTTAAGTTGACATCATTGAGATTGAGATTGAGACTGGTACGTCATTATAGTTTAAGTTATTCTGAATAAATGAAAAGAGCTAGTTCTCATAACTGCCACACCGGTTCTCTTTCCGCACAGACTCCAGCATCTTCAATTTTTGTAAAAAGTATTTTATTCAAAAGTCAAAATCATTTATTCATATAGGTTATACAATGTACATGAAAGAAAAATATATGCTTCTAATATTACATTTACTGCCAGTTCTCAAATCAAGGGCGTAGAACGGAAGAGAAGAACTCTCCGCCATTCTTTGTAATTGCCGAGTTTTTTGTTTTATTATATTCCTATGTATATGTTGTAAAGTATACAATGTAAGCCGAGCCATTGAACGATAATCGTTGAATCGACAACAACAGCACGCACGGGATTTACTGTAGGATTTTGCAAACAGCTGATCAAAAAGCGAATTTCTATGCTATTAATAACCGAGAACAAAAAACCTTCTTCAAGAATGTAAGACAGGTCAGGTGATGGAGGGATCATCAGGAAACCCCAAGGACGACTCGGCAGATAGAAACAAGTGAAGAGAGCTGGAAGAGTACTTACGTCTACACACGTTCAAATATTTCTATATATAAAAAAATTCTATGGTCACAGAAATGAAAATAAATATTAATATACTGGACATACAAGAATTAAGCCATACTTTAAAATCGAAACGATGTAATTACACCACAACTGAGCGTTTTTCAAGGCAGTGTTTGCCACACACCTCCACTATGTGGAACCAGCTGCCCACTGAAGTATTTCCGAACCAATTCGACTTAGGGTCCTTCAAGAAAAGAGTGTACCAATTCTTAAATGGCTGACAACGCACTCGCGAGCCCTCTGGCATTAAGAGTGTCCATGGGCGGAGGTATCACTTAACATCAGGTGAGCCTCCTGCCCGTTTGCCCCCTGTTCTAATGCCAGAGAGATGCCCCCTGTTCTAATTTAAATATTATAAAAAAAAAGAAATGAAAAATTATAATAAAAATTTGTCTTTAAAGGAATTTTACATTTTACATTATTAAGCATATGAATTGGTCAGTTCTTATATTATTTTCGATTATATAGTAACTCTATGCATCTCGTAATCTCGAATCATGTTTCACAATTCTTATTACAGACTCTATAACAACAACTAAAATGTTAAACAATATAAAATTTTACGATTCTACAATGTCTGCATTACGTATAACCCTGCAGTGTATTCCCAATAATTTTATTTTCAAAGTGGAGCAACGATATTTACAAAGTTAAATTCATGTACGCAGGCGTGCTATTATGTATATTAACGGTTGTAAAGTGCACAGTCTCGCGGGCCCGTAATGGATGAGGTGCGAGAGTTTAACGGGCCTAATGGACAACCTTTTTAACACGTTAATACTGTTAAAAATCCCGACACAAACTGACACTTTCGTTTATACTTCAAATCATAAAACAAGATATTCTAGGGCTTTTGTACTGAAAACTTAAAGATCGATATTTTCAACTTAAGGATGCTATAAAATCATTAGCAGCCATTTCTGGAAGCACATTGCATGGTATATGTCGCAGCCAACTAGCTTAATTAGCCATTCAATTAACAGCCTAGCCTTTTAACTAAACAGCGAAGTTTAACTAACGGCCTGAAAGATATTCAGCCGTAGTTTGTTACAACATTTAATAAACTGGCTGGCTAATGCTTAGGCCAGTCGTACGATAGAGTCATTATTTGGCAGTAATAAAGAAGATAAACGTATGAAATAAAAAATATTTCTTTTAAAATTAAATTGCTTGAGTCAAATGAAAATTTGTAAAACACCATCAAAGTTGTGGTTTTCCGACGCGATATTGACAGTTTGAAGAGTTTTGTTTCGAGTTTGAAAGTGGCAGAAAGTGGAATTAAATTTAACTTAACGCCCCTAAATGCCCCTTTTGTTTATGTGTGGAGATCATATTATGAAACGGTATATCATTCCTCAATAAAATTAATTGTAAAGATAACTTAAGCATTCTGTAGAAGGAGAATTGAATTAGGATATGTCAGCTTAACTGAAAAGTTGAATGGCGTCTAGTCGAAACTCACAACACCAATTTACATAGACCTCCATCGTGCTTAATAAAACCAAATTTCCGTTGTGTTACCATTAAACATGGTAGATTGCCGAGATCATGGTTAAAAGGGCTGAAATTGCAGGGAGAATATCTGTTTGAATGACAGTCCCTTGTGAGGATCGAAAACAGAATTCGCAAAGCGTGTCGGGAAATGCATCCCCCAACCAAAACATTAAACAGCCAGGAGCAAATATTGTCAGAAGTGTCAGTTAATATACAGTCTTTTGTTGTCAGATTAAAAAATATATTTCGCAAAAAAATATATCAACATTAACTGTAAGATACAAATACTTATTAAACCAGTGCTGCAAATTTTTCTGTATCTATCCCCTGATCTTCTTTTTTCGTTTTAAGTAGGTGATTCTCATAGCCTAGCGGTCTTATTAAGTGGCAGCTAGGTGAGGGGTACCGGGTTCGACTCCCGGTTCGAGGGCAAGTTTTCATTTAATTTAAATTTGTTCTCGGCATTTGGGAGGGTTGTGCGGTACCGGGCGAGTGCTTAAACCGTACATGGAGGACACGGAATGTCTAAGACAAGCACGAATTATAAAAATCTTATACTTGACGCTGGCTAATGCACAAACCGTGCCAGAGCCATAAAAAAAAGTAGGTGATTCGCTTTCTGTCTGACATACGCCGCCAAGGATCCAAGGCATGGTGGTTTCCCCACAATATTTTTATTCATCATAAGGGCGAGCATTAAATGACGTAGAAATTCCAATGGTGCACAGCCGGGATTCAAACCTACGACACGGAAAAAAGTCACACGCTGAATACACTAGTGTATGCGACAACACTGCTCTTTCACTAGGTAATACATATTTATTGTATTAAGTTTATTGTTTCCTTTTCTTTTGTATTGCATCACTATTCGCTGTTCATGAATCTGTAAGATTAGCTTTTAAGTTTTTAGTTTGTTATTAATATTTTTTCTTGTTAGATTAAGGTTCTATATTTTCTTTATATAACATTTGGTTTTGCACTTCTTGCACTCATGTTTCTTTTTTTAGTTTTTCTCTTACTAGGGTTGCCAGGAAGAGATCGCTTATTAGCGATAAGGCCGCCCGTTGCATCCTTTAAAATTTTTATGTATTGTGTTATATGTGTTCGTTTTATTTTAATTGCAACAAAGTGTGAATAAATAAAAAATAAAATAAAGTAAAAGGATTATTCGTAATTTTGTTATAAATTTGTTTGGCTCATGTTATAAGACTCAGGTAAGTTTTTGGTGCCGCAAAACGTGCATTGTAATTCGATTAGACGTCACTCGATGCAGCGAGAGGTTTCAAACATTAATCGAATTCGGTCTCCGGGAGACTGGCGACACGTTAGCTCACATTACGGGAGGAATTTCCACAGAATTCCTCGATACTTGTAACTGGGTTGTTCGATATTTGATACAAGTCGAGTCTTGCTCAAGTGATAGGAGCACGTCAAGAGGCTGTGTATAGCATGAACAATCATAGGCGATTTGGTAAAACGATTCTGTTGTTGCACATCGAATATCTCTATTTAATTTATCATTTATTGGCATAAACTTTTAAAATTTGTTTCGATTATCTATTTATTTATTATTACTATGTAGCTTGATTACCTATCTGGTCGCCAAACTCCAAAAAAGTACATTGTTTCTTTCCATTTTTCGTCATCATTTCTTGAAGTAGGGGGAATGGAAAAAATTTAGAGTTGAGTAGTTTATGTATCAATTTTGAAAGATCGATACGCGATTTAAATAACTTCGCTCGATAGAAAAAAAATCCAAACACAGCCAATTTTTGACACTTTGAATTCATTTTATGACGAAAATGTATACAGAACATAATTTTGAAATTTACACGATATATTTTATTGCAAGCCAAGTTAACCATTTCAGAAAAAAAATTGTAGAATTTTAATTTAATGTTTTACATAACTAATTGTTATTACGCCTCAGTGCTATAGCTCTCCATTGCGCCTCGCAGTCCACCCCGAGACACTGACTCAGGAATTCGTTCTGGGATAGGGCCTTAAGTAATGAAAATAATGTATATTTGTGTGCTGGAAATAAATATCTATTATTATGAATACACGTCATATTTACTTAAATTAAAACCTTATATCAGAGACAATTCTGCCTCTATTTTGATGATTTTTAATCTAGTTTTTAAGTAGGTGACTCTTTGACTAGGAGCAAAAAACCAATATTGCTTCGTTAGGAAATGAACTGCAGTTTTCGGATTATCCGCTATCTCTAAGCCACAAATAAATAGATATAAAACTATAAATTCGGTCTAAAAAAAAAAAAAATTCGGTAAAGTTTTTAGGATGTGTAAAATTTTATAAGCACATATATATAAAAAGGTAATAATCAAGATTATAATCAAATTTATTTGTTTTTGATGTGAAACATCTATAGGCTCACTTGTAAACCGAATTGTTGGCGTGGCGACGCTTGCCGTGGCGACGGGTCGCCACGCTATACTAAGGTATAGATATTAGGTTGGGGAAAAAGTCTTTTCGCAATATACTACGTATGAACTTGTAATAAAATCTCTTTGGCTATACTATATGTGTTTGCCTGTTTTGATGTGAAACATCGTGGCGACGCCACGCTATATGATGGTGTATATATATTATATACAGTCTGTATATGCAGTAGTGTGTACGGTGTGTGTATTTCGAAGTCACTGATTAAACGAATTAAGTAGTCACGATTTGAAATAAATTCGTAAATTTTTGTATTTAATTAAAATTAATGTGTATTCAATAAAAAGTCATCGTTATGTGGAAAAGAAATCGTAAAATTTTATTTTATCATAATGACAAATTTAGTTCCTATCACAATCTGTTCTTTTCTGCATATTACTTTTACAAAATAATGTCGATGTTTCACATCTGCCAGGCGTCCCGTGACGGCTCACATTTTTTTTATATGTAGAACCATATAAATAAAATTATTGATTATTACCATATATAAATATTTGCTGATAACCGAAAGGAATAAGAGCCACAAAGACAAGACAGGATATAATAATTTAAAGAAATTGAAACAATTTTCCGATTGTTTGTAATCACGTCTACTTTTGTGCCTAATTTCAATTTACCTCCCTTGAGACAAACAGTAACAGTTTCTGCTCTTTATAAGCAAATAAAGTCATACATTCTGAAGTCGGTAATTAGTCCCTCTTAACTTACCACAACTTTAATGAATACTGTCGGTATCGACATTTTAATATATTCTCAGTAGCGCTTTTGGGTTTCTTATGTAATTTTAATTATATACATAGTAAGTAGTTGGTTTAGTACTGTAAGGATAGAGTATGTATTTTTGTGAATTATTATTTACACAGATTAAACAACTAAATACGCATAGATTTAATACGATTATACTAAAGTATATTTTACACATAAATTATTTCTCGTATTAATCCGTTTATGAATAATTTTGCATCCAGCAAATTAGTTAGGACGTGAATTAATTAGCGTGATAATTGTCGTGTACGTAAAACCATCGATTGAATGATTGACGGCACGAAAACTCTTCAACGCCATACAATTTTTAGAACGATAAATAATTAATGATTAACTATTGAGAATGCTTCTCTGCGAACGTCATTAATTATTTTTTTATGGTAAGGAGTTTTTCAGTCTAAATATTATTCTCCAAGAGTTCGTCTTGATTTGGTTTTTATACTTATAAAAAAAAAATATTGAACAAAAATTGTTTTACTAAAACAGCTAAATACCTAGGATTCATGATTGATTCGAGGCTTTGTTGAAGCTGTCAAATAAACTACCTCTGTTCTCGAGTTCGCAACTTATAATGTATTGAAACGCAATAGAAAAACTTCTGATACACATACAATCAAGGTTTTTAACGGTTAGATAACTACATTTAATGTCAATATGCAGATTTTTCGGGAGACAAACACCGACTAAACAACATCATACACAACACAAACTAAATATGAGCTACCCCCAACGCACTTTCGGAAAAACCAAATTTTCACTAACGATTAAACTTTACACATTCACTAACAAACTTAAACAACATCTTCTTAACCTATCCTATGCTGAAACGAAAAGTATTATTATTTCAAGTTATATTAACCACACAGTGAATCCTAGTGAAACTAAATATCCTTTTTTATTACGTATAATAAAGTTTTTTTGGCGCATTAGGGAAAAGTGATGAGAGTAATTTTTTACGATGCGCGATCAATTTAATTTTTTATAAGGAAATTGTATATTATTATTATTTTAGCAATACAATTGGCCAGAGTCATGGCAGTTTTCAACGTATCTATCAAACAGAAAGACGTGTTGTGATTGGACGCTTTGTATAGTACAATACAATAATAATATATAATTATTAATATATAATAATAATAGTACACACCTCAGGCATGCCAATTGAAGACCTCGGAGTAACCTGGTGTAAAGGTCTCCCTGACTTGGAATAATAATGTAATTTGTTATTGAATAAAGAAATTTTAAATTAGGATTTTTTGAAGTTATTACCGTGACACAAAATTAACAAAATGAAGTTGCCCACGGAAGATGCTACGGCATTGGACATAATTTAAAAACAACATTCGAATAATAATAGAATTTATGTTACACTTAATGTAAGATAACAATAATAAATATTTATTTATTTAATTTTTTTATTCACCTACTGCCATCAAACTGTTTATGTTTTCACGTGACAACTATTCGAGAGCTCTGAGGTTGAATATAATTATAAATATTCTACAAACCTTAATTTTAAAAATCAAAGGAATTTATTTTGGATTTCAGTCAACACATTCCATTTAAAACAAATCAAATCAAAAAATTCAAAATACGTTTATTCAATTTAGATGCTTCTTAGAGCATGCTTATGAATGTCAACAACGTTTACAAAATTCACGAAAGGGCAAGACTACGCCAGACGAAGAACAGGCAAGAAACTCAGCAAGTTTTGCCCTCCCTTTACATTACAATTATTTAAAGGAAATGTCATAAACCACAACGTCATTAAAGTTACATAAGTTAAAAAAAAAAGCTGTTCTGTGATTTACCACATTCACCATTACACACTCAGTTTTAAATAAAACAAGATATTTTTCACAAACTTTATTAAACACTTACAGAAATAAGAAACAAATAATCACATATTGGGTTGCCAAGTTGGTCTCGTGAGCGCCAATATTCGCGGCTCTGTGCTCATGCGCAGGAGGCTTGATACCTGTAAGCATAAGTAAGTAAGTTATTACAAATTACTCTATACAAAAAAGTAATTCAAGCATAGTTCGTTGACATTTTCATAAATCCAAATCGTGACTATTTCACGCCTGCCATAACATAATTTTAGCATAACTGAGTAGTATTATCTTGGAGCAGTGTTGGCCTAATGGCTTCAGCGTGCGACTCTCACCCCTGAGGTCGTAGGTTCAATTCCCGGCTGTGCACTAATAGACTTTCTTTCTATGTGCGCATTTAACATTTGCTCGAACGGTGAAGGAAAACATCGTGAGGAAACTGGATTGCCTTAGACCCAAAAAGTCAACGGCTTGTGTCAGGCACTGGAGGCTGATCACCTAATTGGGGGCCGTTCAAGTATTGCGTAAGCAGATTTACTGCAATTTATCCCTCCTTCAGTACATATACGTATAATTTTTTGTAGGAATCCTCGAAACCGCACTTCGTTTTCAAGCTTAGACAATGTGGTTAATATGTGTAAAAAGGTGAATAATTACTCATGACGTAATCACCAAATAAGAACATCAGAGACTGGTGGAACTGCAAGTTTGTATTTTTTTTTAATTGTTACCTGCTCTTGTACCGAATATGATTCCTTGTCAGGAAAGTCTTGGAATAGATCAGCGAGAACGGATTCGAGAGAAGCACATCGCCTTTGCTGATGCGTTAAATGCTGCAACGGCAGCTGATGGCTGACACGCTGACCACGCACGAGCTGCATCATTTCCAGCTGCACATGATTTTTTTTTCCATTTATTAGGATTTGATACTTAAAAAATACTATTTCGTAAAAAAAATGACTTCCGGGAAGATTTTCATTATAGTTAAATGAAAAATTCATTAAAAAACCAAATTTTTAAAATATTTAGTCGAAATACATTGGCGAAATACTCGTACACTATCAATCGTCTAATTAATTAGACAAATTCAAAGTTATCGATATTGGTAACTTTAACTAGAACTTTGAAGTAACTCTAATGTATCAATATCAATGCTACTCATCGAGTGATATCATATCTTCATATCATCTCTACACCACGGTGTAAACACACTTTGACGGAAAGAGACAAAAAGTGCAATTGACTGTCTAATTGAAATTCAATAATTTTAAGAATATAGATTTCCCTTTTAATATGACGGTTTTACATAAAAATAAAACCGATATTATGTGCCGAGAAGGAAAACATACAGCATTGTATAATGAAGAAGCAATGTATACTTAGCCATGAAGTGCGATACATACCGAGTGAAATAGTTCCGCTTAGATAGAAAAGATGGCGCTGTAATCGCCTCAACTTCATACTTATCTTTACCAGCTAGGACGTAGTCATTTCCACAGTCATAGAGTCTTCACCAGGAAGAACCACCCATGTTTTTATCGTGGTGTTTAGAAAGCTTCCATGTTGACTGGCGTCTTGAGTGTGTGTCTGTCTTAGATCCGAATGTCGGTGTTAAATAAATGTTCTCACCATCATCCACGAAATGCTCGTCAGTAATTTTTAATAAAGTTAAATCGTGAACCCTACGGCCCGATGCTAAAAGCAATACAGTGGCTGCTCTGCGAGCCGTATCGAATAAAGTGTCCTTAGGAGGGTTGGAAGAAAGCCAGTCTAGTACTATCCGCGGGTCCCACGTGACGGATGATTTCACGACTTTTGGTTTAGCTACTCCTATTGCCCTGAGGGTGTGTTTAATAATAAAATTTGAAAATGTTTGTTGTTCTACATGGGGACCGAAAAAGTTAAAATTGCCGATTTGTGAACAAGGATGGTTGCATAGGATAAATTTTCTTTTAGAAAAAGAGACATTTTGCAATATCGGCTGGTTGAGGGGATTTTGGGTTCACTTGAGAGTTGTCACACCATGAGAGCCATCTTTTGATTGCGGGTAAATAGGTGGACAAGGTGGAGTGACGCCAACTCTTCAAAAGTAGATCTTTTTCCTGTTTGGACCAGTCTTTTATTTGGGCACCCCACCCCCAATTTTCCAAACTTTTAAGGTCAATGCTTGTATTTGTGGAGGAGGCAGTGCAGTTGTCATATCTATGAGTGTCTCCGATAGGTGTTGAATTTCGTGGGGGTGATCTAGAGATCTGGATTTCAGGTCCTGAAGCCAGAAACCTCGCGGCCAATCTGGAGCAACTATCAGATAGGTTCCCGTCGCCCGGTTCAGCTGTGCTAAAACTCTGGGTAACAGACTTGGAGGGGGGAACACCCATGCTAGACGATAATGCCATGTTCTGCTGAAGGCATCTATGTAATTTGCGGATCGATCTCTGCAATTTATTGATACGTAGTTTCTTACTACTGCAGTCTCCTTTGTTGCAAATAGGTCTATCTCCGGATGTCCCCACTTCCGAAAGATCTCGGCTGTTGCTTGAGGAAGAAGGTGCCATTCTGCAGGCTTTTTTTCCCCTTGATAATCTGTCTGCTATGATGTTGTATCTCCCTGGTAGGTAATGTGCCGACAGAGTTATGTTGAATTTGTCCGTCAGGTGCAATAACTTGAAGGTTAGTGTCAGTAACCCTATCGATTTCGTTCCACCTTCTTTTTGAATGTATGCAATCAGAGTTCGGTTGTCCGATTGTATTAATACGTGTGTGTTTTGTAATATTTTCACATTTATTTTTATTGCGGCTATCACTCCATATAGTTCCTTTTTGTTGTAGTGCCACCTTTTCTGTTGGTATGACCATTTTCCTGACATAAGGTTCCCGTCTAGATGTGCCCCCCAACCCCAATCCGAAGCGTCCGTCGCTAGGAAGTGGGTTGCAGGTTCTTTGTGTATAGGTGTCGTCTGATGAGTAGCTCCGAGCCACCACATCAGTTCCTGCACTACAATCTGAGGCAGCAGTTGACATCGACGAGGTCGCATCTTGTTGAAGTGTCGCAGAAAAATCTGTACCTGGCGACAATGAAGCCTCCCGCGGGGCACGACAAAGTTTGCGAAGTTTAGTTGCCCTAGCAGACTTTGTAACTCGCGGAGGTTGATGCGATTTTTTGACAGCGTCCGTTCTACTGTATGGTTTATGCGCTGTATACCTTGGGTAGCGACATCACATTGTCCGTTGTATTCCAACGAATTCCAAGGTATTCTAAATTTTGGGTTGGTACCAATACGGATTTTTGGTAATTGATTTTCCAACCCAGGTGTTCCAAGTGTCTCACGGCCTCCGAGGCCTGAGCACATAACTTGGAGTGGTCTTGGTTGACCAGAAGGTAGTCGTCTAGGAAGACTAGCACTCGACATCCCTTCGCACGTAAGGTCTCCGCGACCCAACATGATACTGCAGAGAAAAGGTGTGGTGCTGACGCTAGCCCAAAAGGAAGGCATGTCATTTCGTATAACTGCCCTTTGTAGGTGATCCTTAAGAAAGGTCGGTGCGATCTCGCTGCCGGTAGATGGAAATAGGCTTGTGATAAATCTATTTTTATCATCCAGTCCCCTGGTTGAAGAAAGTCTGGGACTGAGCCGTGGGAGATTAAACGAAAATGTTTTGTCTTCACGAATTGGTTTAGTTCTCGCAAATCTACAATCGGACGCATCGAGCCGTCGCTTTTCTTCCGAAGAAACATTTTGGATATAAAACTGGGAGTTTTGTTGAGAACTTTTTGTAGGATACCTTGATTCAAGAGTTCTTTGAATACCTGGGATGTCGCAGGTGACGGTTCGGTTGCGTATTGACTTATGATTCGATTTGTTGGCATTAACAAAGGAGGTTTCTTGTACAGAGGTATGCGGAATCCTGTAATTGCGGAAATTATAAATTTGTTGGCACCCAGTGCCTGCCAACGTTTTTTGAAAAATGTTAAGCAACCTCCCTTGAATTGTGTTGGATAGTCATTTTTTTCCGTCTTTGTTAGAAAGCGGGTAGTTCTTAAGTTGTTTATGACTATAAATTTTTCTGTTAAATGTTCGCTTCGTTTGTTGTTTTTGTGGGTATCACGAAAATTATTTTTCACATTTTGTGTCTGGTGTCTGTATTTGGATGTAGATGCTGACGATTCTTTGTATCTAGGTTTAAAAAGCTCTCTTACTCTTGAAGGTTGCGGCGGGGATAGCCAGAATCGCGGCCCACCGAGGGATTGTATGAGGGACGCGAGCTTATTTTTGTCAAACAAAAATTCCTCGCTAGGAGGTATGTTACTAAGCGCAGTTTGAATACCTGTATCCGAAATCTCACTTATTAATCTTTTACGCCTAGTTTCTATACATTCTGGTGGAACTGGTGGAACTGCAAGTTTGTATTTTTTTTTAATTGTTACCTGCTCTTGTACCGAATATGATTCCTTGTCAGGAAAGTCTTGGAATCGATCAGCAAGAACGGATTCGAGAGAAGCACATCGCCTTTGCTGATGCTTTAAATGCTGCAACGGCAGCTGATGGCTGACAAGCTGACCACGCACGAGCTGCTCCATCATTTCCAGCTGCACATGATTTTTTTTTCCATTTATTAGGATTTGATACTTAAAAAATACTATTTCGTAAAAAAAAATGACTTCCGGGAAGATTTTCATTATAGTTAAATGAAAAATTCATTAAAAAACCAAATTTTTAAAATATTTAGTCGAAATACATTGGCGAAATACTCGTACACTATCAATCGTCTAATTAATTAGACAAATTCAAAGTTATCGTTATTGGTAACTTTAACTAGAACTTTGAAGTAACTCTAATGTATCAATATCAATGCTACTCATCGAGTGATATCATATCTTCATATCATCTCTACACCACGGTGTAAACACACTTTGACGGAAAGAGACAAAAAGTGCAATTGACTGTCTAATTGAAATTCAATAATTTTAAGAATATAGATTTCCCTTATAATATGACGGTTTTACATAAAAATAAAACCGATATTATGTGCCGAGAAGGAAAACATACAGCATTGTATAATGAAGAAGCAATGTATACTTAGCCATGAAGTGCGATACATACCGAGTGAAATAGTTCCGCTTAGATAGAATAGATGGCGCTGTAATCGCCTCAACTTCATACTTATCTTTACCAGCTAGGACGTAGTCATTTCCACAGTCATAGAGTCTTCACCAGGAAGAACTTCCTACAATGCTGTATGTTTTCCTTCTCGGCACATTATATCGGTTTTATTTTTATGTAAAACCGTCATATTGATGTGCCTCCGGAAAACATACAGCATTGTATAATGAAGACGTGTTTGTTATCTGCTGGTGGATGTATAAAGTACAGTATAAAGCACAACGCTATGATGATTATGAAGAGTGAAAGTCAGGCTTTAGTTAAAGACGTTATTGTTTATATAACTATTTTATTTACTTGCCAATATTCTTAATCAAAGCATAAGTACAATTATTATTGTTGGTTACGGTATAAATATAACTATTTTGATTGAGATTTACAATTAACATTATAATATAAACTTCCTATAATCACAACAAGGTATTTCTATAATTACGATGGTGCAAATGTATTAAAGAAAGAGCTGCATTTTTCTTTACGAGAGTCTATCTCGCGGCAGTAATGATTAAAAAATGTATTTGAAGATTTCCAATTACCCCGTGCTAAAATATCATCTATTGGTTGATTTTCGACCCAACCCAAAGAAGCTACTGCTGCCCTACAACTCCCTGGAGATGCATAGATTCCACTATCTTTGAGAACCGTGCGCACCCAATTTCCGATTATGGTTCGCGAAGCAGGTTTTATTTTGTTGTTAATGGATATGAAAATATTGTTTAAATTTTTTACTTGGGATCTTCTTGTATGACTCATAGCTATTTGGAGTCTAACTAAAGTGACAGGGCATATGTTTTTATCGTGGTGTTTAGAAAGCTTCCATGTTGACTGGCGTCTTGAGTGTGTGTCTGTCTTAGATCCGAATGTCGGTGTTAAATAAATGTTATCACCATCATCCACGAAATGCTCGTCAGTAATTTTTAATAAAGTTAAATCGTGAACCCTACGGCCCGATGCTAAAAGCAATACAATGGCTGCTCTGCGAGCCGTATCGAATAAAGTGTCCTTAGGAGGGTTGGAAGAAAGCCAGTCTAGTACTATCCGCGGGTCCCACGTGACGGATGATTTCACGACTTTTGGTTTAGCTACTCCTATTGCCCTGAGGGTGTGTTTAATAATAAAATTTGAAAATGTTTGTTGTTCTACATGGGGACCGCAAAAAGTTAAAATTGCCGATTTGTGAACAAGGATGGTTGCATAGGATAAATTTTCTTTTAGAAAAAGAGACATTTTAATTTTTGCAATATCGGCTGGTTGAGGGGATTTTGGGTTCACTTGAGAGTTGTCACACCATGAGAGCCATCTTTTGATTGCGGGTAAATAGGTGGACAAGGTGGAGTGACGCCAACTCTTCAAAAGTAGATCTTTTTCCTGTTTGGACCAGTCTTTTATTTGGGCACCCCACCCCCAATTTTCCAAACTTTTAAGGTCAATGCTTGTATTTGTGGAGGAGACAGTGCAGTTGTCATAATATCTATGAGTGTCTCCGATAGGTGTTGAATTTCGTGGGGGTGATCTAGAGATCTGGATTTCAGGTCCTGAAGCCAGAAACCTCGCGGCCAATCTGGAGCAACTATCAGATAGGTTCCCGTCGCCCGGTTCAGGTGTGCTAAAACTCTGGGTAACAGACTTGGAGGGGGGAACACCCATGCTAGACGATAATGCCATGTTCTGCTGAAGGCATCTATGTAATTTGCGGATCGATCTCTGCAATTTATTGATACGTAGTTTCTTACTACTGCAGTCTCCTTTGTTGCAAATAGGTCTATCTCCGGATGTCCCCACTTCCGAAAGATCTCGGCTGTTGCTTGAGGAAGAAGGTGCCATTCTGCAGGCTTTTTTTCCCCTTGATAATCTGTCTGCTATGATGTTGTATCTCCCTGGTAGGTAATGTGCCGACAGAGTTATGTTGAATTTGTCCGTCAGGTGCAATAACTTGAAGGTTAGTGTCAGTAACCCTATCGATTTCGTTCCACCTTCTTTTTGAATGTATGCAATCAGAGTTCGGTTGTCCGATTGTATTAATACGTGTGTGTTTTGTAATATTTTCACATTTATTTTTATTGCGGCTATCACTGCATATAGTTCCTTTTTGTTGTAGTGCCACCTTTTCTGTTGGTATGACCATTTTCCTGACATAAGGTTCCCGTCTAGATGTGCCCCCCAACCCCAATCCGAAGCGTCCGTCGCTAGGAAGTGGGTTGCAGGTTCTTTGTGTATAGGTGTCGTCTGATGAGTAGCTCCGAGCCACCACATCAGTTCCTGCACTACAATCTGAGGCAGCAGTTGACATCGACGAGGTCGCATCTTGTTGAAGTGTCGCAGAAAAATCTGTACCTGGCGACAATGAAGCCTCCCACGGGGCACGACAAAGTTTGCGAAGTTTAGTTGCCCTAGCAGACTTTGTAACTCGCGGAGGTTGATGCGATTTTTTGACAGCGTCCGTTCTACTGTATGGTTTATGCGCTGTATACCTTGGGTAGCGACATCACATTGTCCGTTGTATTCCAACGAATTCCAAGGTATTCTAAATTTTGGGTTGGTACCAATACGGATTTTTGGTAATTGATTTTCCAACCCAGGTGTTCCAAGTGTCTCACGGCCTCCGAGGCCTGAGCACATAACTTGGAGTGGTCTTGGTTGACCAGAAGGTAGTCGTCTAGGAAGACTAGCACTCGACATCCCTTCGCACGTAAGGTCTCCGCGACCCAACATGATACTGCAGAGAAAAGGTGTGGTGCTGACGCTAGCCCAAAAGGAAGGCATGTCATTTCGTATAACTGCCCTTTGTAGGTGATCCTTAAGAAAGGTCGGTGCGATCTCGCTGCCGGTAGATGGAAATAGGCTTGTGATAAATCTATTTTTATCATCTAGTCCCCTGGTTGAAGAAAGTCTGGGACTGAGCCGTGGGAGATTAAACGAAAATGTTTTGTCTTCACGAATTGGTTTAGTTCTCGCAAATCTACAATCGGACGCATCGAGCCGTCGCTTTTCTTCCGAAGAAACATTTTGGATATAAAACTGGGAGTTTTGTTGAGAACTTTTTGTAGGATACCTTGATTCAAGAGTTCTTTGAATACCTGGGATGTCGCAGGTGACGGTTCGGTTGCGTATTGACTTATGATTCGATTTGTTGGCATTAACAAAGGAGGTTTCTTGTACAGAGGTATGCGGAATCCTGTAATTGCGGAAATTATAAATTTGTTGGCACCCAGTGCCTGCCAACGTTTTTTGAAAAATGTTAAGCAACCTCCCTTGAATTGTGTTGGATAGTCATTTTTTTCCGTCTTTGTTAGAAAGCGGGTAGTTCTTAAGTTGTTTATGACTATCAATTTTTCTGTTAAATGTTCGCTTCGTTTGTTGTTTTTGTGGGTATCACGAAAATTATTTTTCACATTTTGTGTCTGGTGTCTGTATTTGGATGTAGATGCTGACGATTCTTTGTATCTAGGTTTAAAAAGCTCTCTTACTCTTGAAGGTTGCGGCGGGGATAGCCAAAATCGCGGCCCACCGAGGGATTGTATGAGGGACGCGAGCTTATTTTTGTCAAACAAAAATTCCTCGCTAGGAGGTATGTTACTAAGCGCAGTTTGAATACCTGTATCCGAAATCTCACTTATTAATCTTTTACGCCTAGTTTCTATACATTCCGCTCGTTTTCCGCACACAATTTGCAGGGTTTGTTCATGCAATTTGAGAGAAGGTGATTCACTACCAAAAATATCGGATATTTTTGTGAAAAGATTATCGGGTTTTAATTCCGTTGGGTTATTATGAGCCCAGTCTATGATTTTTTGTAATCCAGATTGTAGTAATTCCCTTTGACATATGATCGCGTGGGTGGTCGCAGCCATAATTTCCTCTGTTGAGGCCAAGAAATCTTTTCCTTTGCTTAGACAACATATTTCATCGTTAATTTTCAGGTTACAAAAGCCTGGAGACGCCAGCATATCTACCAGGGCTTTTTTGTATCTAATATGTTGCCACGTGGAAGTATTGAAATTTTGGAGTTTTATGAGCTGACGTAATCGTTTTTCATCGGCCGTTTTAATAATTTTTTTATCATCAATATTTGTGCTACCTACCCCCAAGTCCAGATATTTCGAATTTTCGGTCGACGGATTAATTAAAAAATCGCTATCGTAGTTGGTAGGTCGGTAGGTACCCTCGTCATTGGACGCACTGGCATTGGGTACATATTGTTGATGCATTATAAAATTTGTGAGGAAACTCACCTGATTATATAACGCGTCGATCCGGGGATCGACCGTTACCTGTGGTACTCGTTTCCTTTTCTTTCGTGGTGGTTCCTCACGCTCCGAGTCGCTATCAGACGCGCTGCTGGTGCACGTGGAGTCCTCTTTGTCTTGTTTTTGACCTTGCTCGACACTTTTTAGACTACCTGCCTGATCGGCCCCGGCGGCGGCCTCATCGGCATCGTGAGTCGGCGCGGATTCCATAACGCACGTGTGATATATATATAATGCGGTTTGCTAGTAATTTATGAACACTTAGAAAATCTATAAGGTTTTAAGATGACTATGCACCGATTTACTGTTAATATTGAGTCGATTCGGTTTTGACCGCACGCGGCGAAAGTACACAACGCTATGACTGTGGAAATGACAACGTCCTAGCTGGTTAAGATAAGTATGAAGTTGAGGCGATTACAGCGCCATCTTTTCTATCTAAGCGGAACTATTTCACTCGGTATGTATCGCACTTCATGGCTAAGTATACATTGCTTCTTCATTATACAATGCTGTATGTTTTCCGGAGGCACATCAATAGTAAAATAAATGTTACCTTGAAGAGTTGAGAGTTAGGTAAGTATCGATAGACTACCCGCAAAGTAGCAATCATTTCAGGGGCGTATTCCCGAATCAATTCACTCCATTCCAGTATTAGGCTCTCCAGTCCTGGAATGAAACCATAATATTTAATTAAAGCATGTTTTAGACTTTCAGTCTAAAACATGCTTTACAAAATCGGGTTGCACTCTGGGAGTGCCGTGAAAACTTGAATATTAACGTTGTGCATTTTTGATAGTTTGGAATGGTTAGGGATTAATTTTGCACGAATTCCTTTAATTATCAGTATAAAAGTATGTGCTAGAATACAATATTTATTTATTGCGCTATCGTACACAAACATGACAACTTATATTACATTAAATACGCCGCGCCAGCTGTCTACTCTCCATCCGTCTTAAGAATTTTCAATCGGGTCACGTGTCCTGACGCGAGTTTAACATTTTTTACCCATTCCAAAAAAAGTGTACAAAGCCGCTAAAGAAGTTTTCACTTTAAAAAAAATCGAAATTCGTGAACGGGTTTTTCCGTGCTTTTATATTATATTGTATATTGGCGAGCTATTGTGTAATTCACATATTATATCTTTTTATATATAGGGCAAACAAGGCTACGAGACGCCCAGAAAAGGCAGTGGTCGCCCATGGATATGCATTTTTGTGAGTGCGTTGCCGGCCTTTGAGTATGCTTTTTTAAACAGTTGTAGGTCGTATCTCCGCGTACACCGGACCCTGCAAGACTTTCCATTTGGATTTTAGAACTAAAATCAAAATAATTACCATTAAACTAAACAATGTGATGATCGTAGCACAATGTCGGATTTGAAAAAAATCCAAAATTTCCTTTTTATCATATTTGGATACTACTTTGACTAAATATTAAGGCTACATTAAAAAAAAACATGTGTTTTAAATTTCAAATTAATCAGTCGGTAAAGTGACGGATTTGATAAAAACGTGTGATTTTTCTAGAAAACTGTGTAATTTAATGTAATTATTTTTATTTTGTTACAAAACAAATCGTTTTTGTTGCTTGTATGCCAATTTTAATAATAACAGAATATGAATTAAAAAAATTATGATAAAAACTAACATGATTATATTATTTTGAAATGGCTGCCCTGTAAAGTTTACTATTTGTCAGTTAATTTCTTACCAGGAGTAGCTAATGCTATCATGTTACGCGTGAGTCGAACTGGAGTTGGTTCAACGGCCAGCATATCATGTCGGGGCGAGCACGCCCAATCCACGTGCACCAACGCCCCTTCTTCGCTCACGAGTAAATTCTGCGGATGCCGATCGCCAACTCCTAAAAGCGCAGTCAGCACAGTACCGGCTGCTACAGTTTCGGTAAATCTTCTCTGTTTGTCTAGAAAGTGCTGAGCGGTAACACTGCGCTTGCGCATCGCTTCGCGTAGAGCTAGCGCTGAATTGTTTGAAGCGAGCTCGTCTAGACGCTTGTGGTCCTCTAGGAACTCCATTAGGGAGCAGTCTGAAGTCAGTGCTCGGACCTGGAAGTGAATATAGTTCAGTTAGCTTAAACAATGGCCGTTCTGTTTTAATTTATGGTATTCCGATGTATTTGCGTATTGTTCCCACGCGAATGTAAGTGCGTGCTCCTATTTCACCATACCTCCTGCTGATAGAGGACAAATCTTTGTTTTTAATTTATTACTTAAGATGTCATGTGGAACATGGTGTAATGGTTGCAGCTCCTTACAAACATTGTGTAAAACAAAAAAACTTGGCGATTAAAAAGAGTGGCGGAGAGTTTATTGCCAGTTCATCTCTTCCGTTCTACAATGTAGTGTGTAAGTTTTCATTTCATTTAATGTATATTTCTTTTTTGACATTCATAAGTGTACATTGTGTTACTATATGAAAAAATGATTTTTGACATTTGAATTTTGATTAGTAGCCATATGTTGAAAAAACTTTATTCTCATTGAAAAAAGGCAATTTTAATGAGAACTTATTCGTTATGCCAATTGCACGACGCTAGCCCACAACAGTTGTAATTTTGTAATTAATCTTCGAATCCCTATTAAATTTATTAAAGACAGTAATGTTACAAATTTGTGGTAGTAATATATTAAATCATAGTAAACTCTCATTTTATTTGATTTGATTTCTTTTAATAATTTGTACGCGGTTTCCACGAGATAAGCAAACTCGCTCAACGAGTTGTGCGTGTATTTGCATCTGGCTAGTGAATATATAAATAAGTACGGGATGTCTGCACCAAGAGACCTAAGGTAACAGACGGAGCCCTACGGGTAGGATCAATGGTTCGAGGTGGTGGGATTATCTCAAAGTTATCGGGCACCACGATAATTAAGGGCTTCTAGAAGTCTTCGCCACTTTGAGAGGAAGAGAGAAATGGTACGGTATTGGTGTCCTTGTGTTATATAAGTATAGAACCACATATTAACACGCAACACAACTGTATAAAATATTTTTGTGTTTACATACAGCAAACAAAAGTTTTATTTTAAAATTAAAAACAATTATTATACAAATAAGCAGAAAACTTTTTGCTAATACTAACACATATTTAAATAAATATTGTACATATGTTTTAAATCGATTCACAAATAGACCGCTCCCCGACGAAGAGTCGAGAAAACTCTTAAGCTGTGAGAGCAAGCGGGATTGGGAAATCGTTGATGCTGGACTTTACCAGTATCATATAATATCTACATTATCAAGATAAAACCAAAACTTACAACATAGCTGCCGACATATTGTGCCCTCAACGGATGCAAGCGACGTAAAGCATGAGCCACGGCGAAAGCGGCTCGATCAGCTCGTGGCGATTCAGCTTTGATCAGCCAACGGCGAACGGACCCGTTCGTCAAACGCGCACACAGTACGCACGGCCGTCGTGCACTATCTACGAACACTTCTACATTCTGCTCGAAGTAATATACTCGTAAGTGTGGGGGCAAGCCAAGAAGAGACGCTAGTGTAGGAGATTCAGATACAGAACGAGTCAATGCCGGACTGAGATTTATTAAAGGCAGAAGAACATTATGGCCTTGCGCATCTAATGCTGCTTGCGCCGTTTTTTGTACCATTTTTATAGTTTGGACTGCGTCCTCTGCTATTTCTGAAAATCAAAAAGGATTTGATCATTGCTTGAAAATGTTCTCGCTCGTACGAGGCATGGTCTTCCATGAAGTCGCTTCTTATTTAACCGTGGTTGACCCGTTAACCGGCTACGGAAATTCTTCGTAAATGTTTATTTAAAATTTAAACTTAATGTAAATGACACTATACTATGTTCAGCTAGGTATTTCTCCATGCCCATCTCCGACCTCATATGTAGTTGGTTCTGCACCGGAGGTTTTTGAGCATATAATGCCGTTGAGGTACCGGTAGGTCGCTACCACAGAGCCTCTCTAACGCGGCCTTGTAGGAACAAAACTAGTTGGTTTAGGGGTTATTCACCCAGTTTCTGAAATACACATATTCTGGTGTGGGTGGAGTCCCACACCAGAATCTTGCAACTTTCAGGGGCAGGAAACGCGCAAATGCATTTCCACTTTGGATATCAACAAAAAAAAAGATATTTTTCGATATAAAAATATTGTCTCTTAATGAATACCTACTCAGAAAAGAATAACTTAATTTAAGATATCCAAAATATGTATTAACTGAATTCATCGAATTATTTCATCATGCCTCCTGCTGATAGAGAACAAATCTTTGTTTTTTTTTTAATTTGTATTATTATTATTTGCTACCACATGCACATTGTACATTGTGTGTACATTGTGTCCATAAGTGTACGTTGTGTTACCTATATGAACATTTGATTTTTGTCTTTTGACGTCATATTTGAGGAGGGCCATAGCTAAGTTATTGGATAAAAAAATTGTAAAACTTTAAAGTCATCGTTAGTATTGCGGATGAACAATTTAATAAAGTGTTTATATAATTTCTTTAAATTTACCATTACCTTCATCTGACAAGGTGTCGAATTTATGTGGATACGTTAGACGAGCTTGCCGAACGGCCTCACGCCATCTTTCCTCATCCTCTGAAGATGCAGCTCGAAGGAGCAAAGAACACATGCGAAATAAGTCATGCTGGGTGTCCCTCACTAGGGCCAATAGAGGGGCCCATTCATTTTCCATTTGAGCTATTCCCACCCCACATTCATGTGCTGCTTCACGCTGGTACTCCTCCAAGTCTTTACTTGCATCTGACAGCTAAAAATAATAGTGATTTTAGAGTTATGCCCAGAAATTTGACTAGCCTCGTCACCTAAAATTGCCTAAGTCATGTATTACGTCACGCAATTTTTGGAGATTATTGAAATCTATCGCGCCGTAAGATTTTTCTGTACCCAAGTACTGTTCTGCACCCAAGTATAGTAAAACGTTTCGTGACCACCTAGTGGCTCTTTATACATAAAAGTTATCTTTATGTGGTGTTAAAGTACTGGAAAGTCAAAAATAATATTGACAATAACGCGTAATTCAATCCCCGCCCCGCATCGTAACGTTTCACAAAAGGAATTCTAAATTGAGGACATAACTATTAACAAATATAATTAACAAAAAGTATATATTATAATAAAATCTCAACATGTGACGATCGGCCAAGTAAAAATATTTTGGATCACCCTCATGAAATTTTATTAAATTAAAATTATTAATTTCGAACAATAATTATGGGTCATATCATCAGGAAGTTGTCATATACGCCCTTTATCACCTAAGAAATTTCATCCATACGTAATAATAACATACCTTATCTAGGACGGCTTGTGGGCGATATTTCTGTGGCAATCTCAGCATACAAGATAGAAGAATGTCTACAATAGACCCCGCTTGGCGAACTCCCCCACTTAGCTCTATTGTCTCATACATCTGGGTTAATGTATTGTACTTCTCTTCCACTTCTGAAAGCCATTTTAAAGTATTAGTGGGGGGGGCTCGTAGTCTAGCGGTCTTATTAAGTGACAGCTAGGTGAGGGGTACCGGGTTCGATTCCCGGTTCGAGGGCAAGTTTTAATTTAATTTAAATTTGTTCTCGGCCTTTGGGAGGGTTGTGCGGTACCGGACGAATGCTTAAACCGTACATAGAGGACACGGTCGAATTTCTAAGGCAAGCACGAATTATAAAAATCTTATACTTGACGCTGGCTAATGCACAAACCTTGCCAGAGCCAAAAAATAAAAAAAAGTATTAGTGTTGCCAGTCTACGAATCTATTTGAATTGCACATTTTACGACGCACTACTTCCCTAACTGTGTAAAAATCATTTTATTTATTCGCCTCGTAAATTTACTTAAATAAAAATAAGGATAAAAATTACCTCACCGTACCTGTGGTACTTACTTACCAGTGGTACTCTCAAATAACCAGAATAGATGTTCTGCGACAGTCGCCAGTATAGGGCGAGTCTCACTCTCGTCTTTGGCACTTAAGGTCTGTTTTATTTTTGTCATTGCTTCTTCTACTAATGCTCTGTTCACACCTATAATAATATATAACTTTAAGCCATGCTTATGTAATCCCAAACATACATAAAGAAAGAGTAAAACAGATACATTAGTCTAAACAGTGGAAAATTTTAGAGTTTTGAAGACAGAATCAGGGCTGGAGTAAGAGCAATCGGGGCCTCAACAAAAGAGGGGCCTCCACAATAGATTTCGGCAAAAAATATTTTAAATTCCGGCTAGTAAACAACTTTTCGTTTGATATATTTTTATGTTTGTTAAATACTAAAAGAATCTAATTCTAGTATCTAGAATCTAGCTTCACAATAAATTATTGATTGAAAAACTCGACTGTAAAACATGGTTCATTTTGTTAGGAAAATAATTTGGGCCTCCACTCCTTTGTTTCCGAGGTTTCCACTGACACCTCTAAATCCGGCCCTGGACTGAATACACCATAGATTAATATTATTCCTTATACAAAAGAATACGAACAATTGGTATCGGCTTGGAGTTTTAATATAAGTTGCATCAAACGAAGCGGTTCCTTAGATCTTTCACTCATTTCACGCCATTTCTCTTCTGTAACAAGTGATTTTATCTTTTTTTTTTTTCAAATTAAATTAGTACTAGACTATTACAAATAACAATAAATGACAACAATCAAAATTAATATTATACATGTACCCTCCAAACATGCGTGGACACCGAAATCTAATAAACGACTGCACCGATTTTGATAAAACTTGGACTGTTGGAATACACCAGATTCAATTCAAAATATGACAATATACATTCACATTGATTTTTTGAAGTTATACTCCTTTAGGCGCGTTATGAAAAATTGATGAGAGTGAAATTTTACGATGCGCGCGCACCGTGACACAAAATTAACAGAATGAAGTTGCCCACTAACGAATTCTTTTTAAACCAGCCGGGCGCCGAGCGTGCGCGAGATGAGAATAAAACAATCTACAAGTAAAAATAAATAGAAAATGCGTGAAGTTAGCAGCTATGCCAAGAATTTTGATCAAGGAAATTTAGCAATACTTTTTCACAAAGACCTATTGTAACTTAGTTAAAAGGTTATGAAACATACCTAGTTATTAAATTGAATGAATAATAAATAATTATTATTATTATGAATATTAATCAATATTTGAATAATATACTAAATATTAAATATTATTAAATTATTAACGTTAAATATTTATTATAAATTATTTAATATTTAAAAAAATAAAGAAAACCAAAGAAGTATAACTTCTTACGCGCGTACATAAGTACACGCGTCCTTTTTTTTTTAAATATAATTGTATTTTTTCTATAATTTCGTGACGAATAACTCACGGGCGAATTCCAGCGTCTCTGCCAGTTCTAATTGAATATTCCTGAGAACGGCCAACCCACGCTTGGCTGACACCAGCTCCTCAATTCCATTGTCAATTGTCTCCAGCTCCAGCTGACTGCAAACTCGAATCACGTCTTCGAATAACGCAGTTCGTACATTTTCTTGTGCACCTCGAATATTGTTAACCAGCGAACACCACCCTATCATGTTCTCGTGTAAAGCGGAAGTCTGTTGAGAAGAGTGTTCTTCTGATTGCAAACGAAGAGATCTGAAATATTTTTGAAGTTATACTTCTTTAGGCGCGTTATGAAAAATTTATGTGAAATTTTACGATGCGCGCGCACCGTGACACATAATTAACAGAATGAAGTTGCCCACGGAAGATGCTACGGCATTGGACATAATTTAAAAACAACATTCGAATAATAATAGAATTTATGTTACACTTAATGTCAGAGAATAATAATAAATATTTATTTATTAAATTTTTCAAATGTAAACTGAACTTTATTGTCTATAATGACTCCTTTTCCAGTCTTTGATTATTTAATTGTAATGAATTATTTGCATGCAATCAAAAACTATTTTTAATAATGCCAAAGAAGTATAACTTCTTACGCGCGTACATAAGTACACGCACCCTTTTTTTTATCACACTTACTGTTAGATATAAATGATATGATCAATTAAATAGACAGATACTATAGAAAACTTGTACTCCTATCGTCATTTAACGTTAACGTTGGACAAGCAGCCAAAATTGCAGAGCAGTGTTGGCCTAGTGGCTTCAGCGTGCGACTCTCATACCTGAGGTCGTAGGTTCGATCCCCGGCTGTGCACCAATGGACTTTCATTCTATGTGCGCATTTAACATTTGCTCGAACGGTGAAGGAAAACATCGTAAGGAAACCGCAGGTCTTAGACCCAAAAAGTCGACGGCGTGTGTGGACTGGAGGCTGATCACCTACTTGCCTATTATATTTAAAAAGGACCATGAAACAGATTCACTGTGAGCTACTAATTTATTTTTATTTTTTTTAAGCAGTCAAAATCAGAATATTTTGGAAAAACGCCGCAAGAAGCTCCAAAATGAAGCATTTTTATCAGGTCTAAAGTTGCCAAATGCGATGCTTAAAATAGCGATGGCTGCTAAAACCAGAATTTACTAAACCTTCATTTTTAGATTTTACACTTTGTCTTTAAAACGATCATGTGCTATGTTTGGAGGTGTTCTCTCATGTGCAGCATAATTGTGATCAAGCGACGCAAATGGAAATGATTAGGCCATACTCTCAAGGGATCCCAAACATATTCCCAAGCAGACGCTTGATTAGAACCCGCAAGAAAAGCGGAAGCGTGGCCATCCCGGGCAAACCTTGCGCCATACAGTTGCAGATGAGGCAAAGAGAGTCAGAAAGACTGGAGCGAGGTGAAATACGAGGCTCAAGACCGAACGCGATGGAGAATCACTCTGCCCCATCTAGGGGTTATTATATGACATTAAACTTGGATAAAATTCTTTGTAAAAATATTTTGTTTATTTAAAAGCAAATACCGACAAATTATTCTCTTTAAAAAATAATAAATTTACAACATAATAAAATATATAAATAACTGTTTAAGGATTTCTGGTAACACAATTTTTGTCAGTACAAACCTTATCATAAGGAGTGCAGCAGTTTGTGCCAAGCAAACTTGGTCCCGCCTCTCCAACCAGTTACATTCCTGTACAAATTCACCGTCTTTCCACATCTCCAGTTCCCATACCTAACAAACAAAAATCAAATAAAAAATTGTGATATTTGTAACGACAGTGAAACTCTTGAAGTGTTTATCGGTTCATATGCCATAACTTTAATTACAGTGACAGCCATAAACTCAGAATGTAAAAAAAAGTGTGGCACTCGCGGACTGCCGCGGTAAAGCTATTGCATAGCATTTTTTTATTAACTTATGCAATTATAATTGTTTATTTATTTTTTATTCGTGCAGTATTTTCTTTGATATCAATTCAATTTACCACTGTGCCAGACTCTAGACTAACACGCCTATATAGTCTGTCTCACTCTAACGCGTACCGGCTGCACCGGCCGCACCTATATTACGTCATCGTGTGTTAGGGTTTTTTCGTTACGGAATTTCTTGATTCGGTCGCCGCGCTCAAAGCCCGCGATAAAAGCTATGCAATAGCTTAAAAATGATATTATATTGCAATTTATTGTGACCGAGTAGGATAGTGTATAAGGGTTACATAAAATGGTAGGAGGAGGAGGCCCACTAGAAACCTGGGAAGATTGGAAAATAATAGTGAAGATGAGAGACAAACGGTTCACCCGTTTGGACTCTGTCAGAATTCGTGTACTATTATAAATTCAATAATAACAAACTTAATGTTATCCTTACTATAGTACTCGAATAACAAAGTAAAAAAAATATTTGCAAAAGTTTAATTTTAGAGCGCAACCACACGATGCGGTAACGGTGCGGTGCGGCGCCGGAGCGGTGCCGCAACGTCTTCCTACATACAAATTACTATACCAAGTCACCATGGCGCCGGACTTGTGTCCTCCGAGACGAGGCACAGAGGTGTAAAATATATTGCCACACCGTAACGCCCCAATAGCTCGTCATAATTACCGCACCGTTACCGCATCGTGTGACTTTAGCCTTACACGTCGTCTAGCTCTACAGCTAGTGCCTACGCACTCTTCAGATATTATCATATTTTCTAGATAATTTTTGTTAGTCCATAAAAACGAATTTAAACAAGCGGAAATATCGGAATCTACTCACAGCAGAAAACGTGAAGGGATCTCTAGGCCAACGATCAGCAGCCAAGAGAAGCCGGTAGAGTCCACTTGCGTCTCTATCAGCGTCAAGTCCTGACCACATTGCGCGGAACCAGCCAACCTCACCTAGTTACAATGAAACCGCGACTTACAGGTGGCATAAAAGATCTATACAATTACTATAAAATAAATCAGTGGTGCTAGAACTTTTGGTTTTTTTCACGCCATCACTGCTCTATACACATATTACCATCAGTCAGTGTTTACGGTGACCGTGTCATCAACGAAAACCTCATTGTTTGCGCTAAATCGGTGTCAGTCAAAGAAGGATGACAATTGTCGATTTTTTGGGAGCGTTCAAGTATTATGTAAGGAATTTAGGGGGGGGGGGGGGGGGGGGGGGGATTGAATTACGCGTTATTGTTAATATTATCGTTATTTAAATTATTAAGAATCCAGTGCTTGGAGTAGGAGACACCACCGTTGATGGCCAGCGCTAGTCTTATCGATTCTTGGATTCCTCTTTTTGAAGTTATACTTCTTTAGGCGCGTTATGAAAAATTGATGAGAGTGAAATTTTACGATGCGCGCGCACCGTGACACAAAATTATCAGTTTTTATTATCAGATTTTTTTTTAAACCAGCCAGCTGCTTGCTGTAAAAAGAAATAGAATATGCGTGAAGTTAGCAGCTATGCCAAGAATTTGAATGACCATAATGACCTTTGTAGTACCTTTTAAATAAATAAAGGAGTTTTCATTATTTTTTCAAAGAAATTTAGCAATGCTTTTTCACAAAGACCTATTGTTACTTAGTTAAAAGGTTATGAAACATACCTAGTTATTAAATTGAATTAATAATATAATAAAATAATAAATAATAATTATTATTATTATTAATTAATTATTGAATAATATACTAAATATTAAATATTATTAAATTATTAACGTTAAATATTTATTATTAATTATTTAATAATTAAAAAAAATAAAGAAAGCCAAAGAAGTATAACTTCTTACGCGCGTACATAAGTACACGCACCCTTTTTTTTTATTATACTGACACGCGACAGCCGATGCGCAAATTATTTCCATCCATATTTAAGTCAAAACCGCAAGCACAATTTCCTACTGAACTTCTCTGACACAAAGAAATATTTACCTGTATACGTCTCCATTTCCCGTCTAAAAGAATCATTATCAGTCCAAAGCTGCGGTACTCGACAAGATCTCTCGCCCCATTCCCCCCAACGATCCCACTCGCATAACCACCCGAAGCACTTGCTCATGGCTGTAAATGATATGAGAAAAAGTTAACATTCATATTTTTTGGCAATAAAAAATATATTGTTTTTAAACGCACCTTTGATTGAAAAACGCGATTCGACCGACGTTTGAATGCACTTTTCTGTGGGAATTTTCCTGTTAAAACATAACTGCTGTTAAACATAGTGAATATATTCTTTTTCCGACTTTAATTATATATTTTTTTATAAGTCGCGAGTAAAAGAAATACAATGCATTGTGCATTGTATTGTCAAAATGTGTCAAAATTTCAAATTCTAAATCATTTATTTATTTTGTTAACACAATTTACACTTATGAACGTCAGAAAATAAGAATAGAATTAATTTTTCTAACTTTATATTTACTACCAGTTCGCAAGTCAAGAGCGGGCAAGAAGAACTGACAAGAAACTCTCCGCCACTCTTTTTAATCGCCAACTTTTAACAGCATAAATATTTGAAATTGAGCAAATCAATCCCAAGGATTAGGATCATTTAAATAATCGTCAAATTTATAAAAAGCTTTATTGATTAATTTACGTTGAATTTATTTAGTGATAATTCTCTAGTTTCGCTTGGGGGTTTATTGTAAAAACGAATACAATTTCCATATAAGGAGTGGTTTATCTTCTGGAGCCTGGTTGGTTAACGCTTAAATTAGTTAGTTTAATAGTGTCATAATATTTAATTCCTTAAACTAATTCCTGGGTCATCCCCAATGCTTTAAGTAATAGATGAGATTATTTTTACTCTATATTAACTACTCACGTACAACAATAGAATATAAGCGAACTATTGAAATGTTAATTGCACTGAAACGAATGATTTTTTTTTATAGAACAGGGGGCAAACGGGCAGGAGGCTCACATGATGGTAAGTGATACCGCCGCCCATGGTAAATGCGGTAGAAGATGCAGAGTGACTCCACATCTCTACGCAACGCCAAAGGATCAAGCCGCTCGGAGAGGGATTGGTCGTTGACGATTCGAACCGCTCTGCGTTGTATACGGTCAAGTGGAAGGAGCTGGTACTGGGGAGCCCCCGCCCAGAGGTGAGAGCAGTACTCCATGTGGGAATTAAACTCTACTACGTGGAGTCTCAGACTGGGAACTTCAAAATGAATGCAATGTAACAGTCGAAGAGAGTGCCTACGTCTGGCTTTACTCTCGGGGCGTAACTCCGACGATTTAGGAAATCGCCACGCTAATAAAACTAATAAAGCTTGGAAAATTTTGGACACAGCATAGATTAGGAATAATTATAGTTACCCCAGCGTATAATAATCCCCATCAGTAAGCGTAGCACGCCGTCTTAGCTCCATTAAAAGTCCACGTGATTCCGTTCCGCCGTATTCCATCTGTCTCCCTGCTGGTACGAGGGTGTGCAACAATTCCAATATGACTGGCCCACAAGCAATGTTCTCAGCTAATATCGTAACCAGTCTCTCCTTCTCAGCAGCGGATCCTCTTGCAACCTGCGCTATGGAACCAGCTAGAACGCAGGTTACCATCTCAGAGCCCTGTGCTACGCTCAGCAGAGATTCTAACACGTCTATTTGATTTGCCTCTTCGTCGCCATAGAAGAAGAGACGTAACAAAACGTCGAAGCCACGTGACCCAAATGTACAGCATAAGAGCACGGTTTCAGATAATCTGAAATAAAATAGATTTTATTTATAAGCAAAAAAATGGCAAAGTATATCAATCTCAAACTCAATATATCAATTCATGTAGGTAAACAAGTACACTTATGAATTGTCAGAAAGTTAAATTAATTGTAAATTTACATTTACTACCAGTTCGCAAGTCAAGGGCGTAGAGCGGGTAAGTAGAACTGGCAAGAAACTTTCCGCCACTCTTTTTAATCGCCAAGTATAATATATAAACTAATATTAGAAAAATGGGAGGAAGGGAAATTTTGATTATTATTTGTAACGGATATATCGCAGCCAACTAGCTTAATTAGCCGTTCAATTAACAGCCTAGCCTTTTAACTAAACGGTGCCGTTTACCTAACGGCCTGAAAGATATTCAGCCAGTTGATTAAACAGCTAAGCAAATGACTTGGATCATTGGATCACGTTTCATTACTTGCCTAGCCTGTTTACTGTTCATTTAATTTTAATTCCACTTTCAAATTTGAATGAACGGTTTATAATCATTATAAACCGGAATATACTATAAAAGAGGTTGTAACACATGCGCACGGGCAATTCTTTTGTTCAAGTTTGAAGTTATACAGTTTACGTAAAATCAGTTAAGTGAATTATAGTGAATCAAGTCATAATTGGAGTGTTTAATTTCCTACCCTAAGAACTAGATCAACTAGCCCTAACAATAGTTACTAATAAATAATCTATTTTTTTTAAATCTTGTCAAATAGCCCATTTCACCTACACCTAGTTTTGTTTTTTATAGCTCTGGCACGATTTGTGCATTAGCCAGCGTCAAGTATAGGATTTTTTATAATTCGAGCTTGTCTTTAGAAATTCGATCGTGACCTCCATGTACGGTTTAGGCACTCGCCCGGTACCGCACAACCCACCCAAAGGCCGAGAACAAATTTAAATTAAATTAAAACTTGCCCTCGAACAGGGAATCGAACCCGGTACCCCTCACCTAGCTGCCACTTAATAAGACCGCTAGGCTATGAGGCCGCTATTTTACACCTAGTTAAACGTTTTAATTCAATGAAAAGCAAAACAAAAATTGGTCTTTAATTACCGTGTATACTGATCGTCAACAGACAGCGCGTTAGAAAGTGCTTGCAATGCGCCCTTGACAATATTAGAATCCGTATGATCCAATGCGTAGACTGTACGGCTTAAAACCCCGCGCCACGCCATATCCTCCCACAACGAGAGTATTGGAGAGTGAACACATCCAGCGCGACGTTTCGTAGGTGGCTCTACTTCCTTTCTCCCTTCACGCTCAGCCTCAACTCGCCCTAAAGGTCCAGATAGAAAAATAAATGTTTCTATTACGAAATGTTATTATTAAATATGTCTTAATCTTTATTTTCGCCTTCAAAAATTCTCAATGTAAAACATAAACGACACCTACACTAGGTGTATGAGCGTAGAACTATTGAAAGGACATGCGTGACTGTCCATGGGCATATAACCTAGCCTTGTATTAATTTTAATTATTTATAAAAACACTCCTGCCCTAACAGGCGACCCTAAATTGACAAGAGTAAATAATAAGTGAATAAAATTTACAGACGAAACAAAAGGAATAACAAAATTACATAATAAAAAATACAAAAACTTACCTAACATAGGCACTAACAAATAATAGAACTTTTGCGAGTTCACTCAACGGACAATTAATAAGGTCCGTTAACCTATGTTATTCGTTAACTAAATTAATACTTACGTGTTATCTCTGCGAAGAGCAATAAATAGGCCGCACGTTGAAGACTTGGTGAAGCGAGAGGCGTAGCGATTTGTGCCGCGATCGTTACGACGCGGTCGCGAGCTGCTTGACGAGCGTACGGTAAGGCCGCGGTACACTTATAAAAATAATAGCAGCTTTATCAAAAAGCTAATATTGTCCAAATATATATATATGTGTATGCAGTCGACTACTTTTTCAGACAAATAAAATTTGTCATGAGTGTGTTGTGTGTTGTTTTATTATAATATATTGTTTCAAAAAAGGCAAACGGGAAGGCTCACCTGATGTTAAGTGATGGACATGGACACTCACATTGCCAGAAGGCTCACAAGTGCGTTGCTGGCCTTTCAAGAATTGGCTCGCTCTTTTCTTGAAGGACCCTAAGTCGAAATACTTCAGAGAGCAGCTGGTTCCACATAGTGGTGGTGCGGGGCAAAAACTGCCTTAGAAAACGCTCAGTTGTGGAACGACGGACGTCGAGGTGATACGGATGGTATTTTGTATTCTGCCTTGACGTCCGATAATGAAACTCAGCTGCAGGTATTGCAACATAATTTGTACACAAACCAATTGTCACTCACCAAATCAATAATCAAAGGATCACAGGTCAAAGACACCGTCGGCTCCACCAAATCAAAAATATCTGCGATTTGTTCGTCGCTATGCTTCGCGTTTTTCGCAAATGCACAAAGTATTCGTAGACATTTCTGTTTGTCGCGGCCTATTATCTTCGTTGCCATATCTGTTACGATCCTAAAAATTAAGGTTATATGTGTGTGTCATCTAAAATGAGTCAGCTTTGAGCCCGTTGAAACACTATTTTATAAAAAAACGACGGGTTGCACACCGGGAGTGCCGACAGAAGTGAAAACTTGAATATTAACGTTGTGCATTTTTGATATTTTGGAATGGTTAGGGGATAATTTTGCACGAATTGCTTTAATTATCAGTATAAAAGTACTAACATTTATGTGGTAGAATACAATATTTATCTATTGCGCTATCGTACACAAACATGACAATTTATATTACAGTCCATCCGTCTTACGAATTTTCGATCAGGTCACGTGTCCTGACGCGAGTTTAACATTTTTTACCCATTCCAAAAAAAGTGTACAACGCCGCTAAAGAAGTTTTCACTTTAATAATTTACCTTAAGTAAATTACTGTAGCAAAGCAATCGAGATATCTAAATGTTATAATAAATTCCGACTCATATGAAAAAGAAGAAATTCTTTCGAAAAAGTTTTATAAGTATAGTAATCCCGTTAGAAGACAATATACACTGGTTTATAAAAACGTAGAAGTTGGAAAACAAGACAAATTCATTTCATGGTCCCATAACAATAATAACTAACCGGGCATTGTCCGCATTAACAAGAGCTGGATATACGGATGCGGCAGCCGCAAGGAGCGTGAGGTATGCGCCGGCGCCTCCTTGCTTACGCACCTGTAAAAAATAAACAAAAGTTATGCCTTATTTATTTATACCCTTAAACAGAAGTGGCAATAGAACGACGAAGGTGAAAAAGGAGAAGAGGACGCCCTAAAAAAGGTAGATAGATAGAAGATATAGATGTGTTGCAGGAAGCTAAAGTATGATATGATATGTACGATACAAATCATATAAGAATTGACTTTGACTTATAATGTAAAATGTAAAATTCCTTAAGACAAATTTGCGCGCCATTGTGTGGCAGAACCTACACATTTTTGTACCATATTCTTGCACTAAATAAATTCTTATTATTATTATTAAAAGCGAATGGAACGAAAGGGATGGACAGAAATATTTGGAAAAATCTGGAGAAGGCCTCGTGAACTCGTGAACGCGTTCCGATCAATGGTACCGAAGGAAATTAATAAAAAAGAAGATTTAGAATCTGAACTGTATCTTCAATATTTGTAAGGATTGGAAACGCGATTTATTATTATTGAAGTGAAACTTCTTTAGGCGCATGAGGGTAAAATTTTTACGGAACGTCACGAAGATGTGCAGCGTTTTTGTCGAAGAAAGGGGAGAGAGCGATTGAGACTGATTGAGAGAGAGTGATAAGAGTGAATTACCTTATAAAAAATTTATTTTTAAAATTAAAATTTTGTAAAGAGAATTTATGTAATATTAGTATTTTATATTTTATGCAAAATAATTTATTGAAATCTTAAATGAGGAATTGAAAATTAAATGCCACGTGTTTTCATTATCAAAGAAATAAATTTAAAAAATTAAATTTGTAATTTGTATTAATTTTCGACACTTAATATTTTAATGACAATTAAATTCATTAAATCCCTAACAGATCTTTCTTTTCCCCTTCTAAGACTCGGAAATCTAAAGTTTTAGATTTTTATAAATATGAACAAGACTTAAAAATTAGTGTACCCAACAACTTTCACTTCTGACATAATATGTACTTTGTACGCACTTCTTTTTTGTAATGTTAAAAGGAATGATCTAAATTAAATACTGTACGATTTATTTGTATCTTTCGCTAATGACGATGTCCATATCGATGAAGTAACAATAGTTTTCCGACATACATTATTTTCATCAGACCTTGTCGTTATCTCTTATTTAGATTAAATACATATTATTTTTTTTTTACATATTTTCTCCAGAAAAACAAACTAAATATGACCTAACAAATTAAACGTAATATGACCATGAGCATTTTAAAGATGAAATACATACGGCCACCATAGCTTTGTGCACTTTCTCGTCGGACGCCTTATCCGTGTCCGCCGTCAGTGCGCTGCCCAACGTCGCTCCAATCGAGCGTAGCGTGCGCACGTCATTCGCAGCGGACACGGCCACCGTTCCCAATTCCCCAACAAGTCCGGCCACGCGAATACCGCTCGAACACACACGCCGCATTACCGACATACAACTCCAGCGTTTCCTTCCTGAATCTACAAAAAAGTACCAGTGAGTACGCAAGCGCGAATAATTGACTGAAATAGTTTTCTATCTCTATGTATGTATATATAAAATTCTCGTGTCAAAACGTTCGTTCCCATATTCCTCCGAAACGGCTCGACCGATTCTTATACTCAGTAAGCCTGTGACTCGGCTACTACCTATCTTTCAAACCCCTAAGTGATAAGGAGCGTCCACTCCGAATGCTTTTTTTAAATTTGTAGTCAAAATTTTTTGTTTTTATTTTTTTATGATACAGCATACAAAAATACATGCAACCCCTAATTTTCACCCCTCTAACGTTTGCCGGGTCAGCCAGTAATTATATAATAAAAGGAATTTCAGTACGAATGGAAAAGGAATTTTTTACATAAAAATGTAAGGGTTGTAGGATCAGCGCTATCTGACTGTCCTGCATTTGAAAAAAAATTATTAGATTTTGACATACGTAGTCTTGCTATTCTTAGTTGGTGATTACGTCAAAAGTAATTATTTACTTTTTTACACATATTACATTGTCTATGCTTGAAAACGAAATGCATTTCCGAAGATTCCTACAAAATATTAATCCGTTTATAATAATAATAATCTTTATTCATTTTTTTCTCACAAAAACTTAGTACATAAACAAGTGACAGTTATATACTATTATAAATAAATTAGTGTCTTACTTCTATTTAGGGAAAATGCTAGTTTGTGTGAGACTGATGCCTGCTAAAGGTAAGGTACCTGTGTTACAGGTCATCAGGCCTCCACCACTTCGCATCGACAGGTCTTAAAAAGTAGAGAAAAAATTAGTGAGAATAAACAATCATTATTACATAGGCTGCAACGTTAACAAAAAAAATATTTATAAGGATACACATACATATAAGAAAACCACATGGGGTATGTGTGTGTGCGTAAGTATGTGTATGTGTGTGTCTGTGTGTTAGTGTTTATGTACTGAAGGGGGGGATAAATTGCAGTGAATCTGCTTACGTAATACTTGAACGGCCCCACAGCGATATAGTTCGACTCTGACGCTCAACAAGTGGTCTAAAAAAACTGAAAAAGAAATCCTACCTGCCACATATTCCTTATAGCAGGTGTCGGGTAACACCAAACCCGCGTGAGCGCGCGACCACGATTCAAGGGTGTCTATGAGCAACCTCGGAGACCGGGATTCCAATTCCACCGCAGTCAGGACTAGGGCAGTCAAAACCCCCGTCGCTCGAGCGACATCCAACGGAACGGGTTTAACCACACTGAGTACGTATAGTTGTATTGCATTTAGGCCATTTTCTGCCGTGTCTAGTGCGACAGCGAGCAAATCGTCACGTAGGGTATCTACGAGTGACGGTACGTCACATACGGCCTGCGCTAGAAGCCACCGTAGCGGGCGCGTGCGTGACGTCGCAAGCGCAGCGCGTACGGGTGTCAGGTATAGATCCGGTGGTAGCGAACGCACGCTGTGACGTAAGAGTATCGATAATGTGTACGTGCACTCGTGTACCCATATCGCACCTGCTTGTCCGACCATTTCCGCGTCGCTAGTCTCCGTCTGAAAATTTATTACAAAATAGTATAACTTTCAAATCAAATGTCGACAAACTACGCACATTCAAAATTAATAACTGCTATGGACACTCTATTTTTATATTTTAAAAGGAAACACAAATCTTCTAGGGACTAAAGATTTATGAAGACATCTGACGATGCGCGCCGTCACAAAAAACCGACACCCCGAATTATTAAATAAACTTTATTAGATAGATAATGCGTTATAATAAAACTTTCAATGTATTAAATACCTTTTTTCTATTGTTAGTGTCGTTTTTTCTAGAACGTAGAATAAGGCGAAAGATAAAATTTTTCAAAAACTTTTTATCTTCTTCTACGCCAAAGTATAACTTCTAACGCGTATACATAAGTAAACACACATATTTTTTTATTAATTATTACATTACAAGTAAATATAAACATTTAATAGTATTTTTAAGAAAAAAAATTCTGTGTTCAATTGTCGCCGATGCAATTGTAAACAGAAGAACTTTGCAACCACTATTTTTTTTTTATATAATAAGGGAGCAAACGAGCTTACGGGACGCTCAAAAAGAGCAGTCATCGCAGCCCATAGACACCCATTTTTAGTGGGTGCGCTGTCGGCCTTTAAATAAAGCTTTAATTTTTTTAAAGTATAATATACCTGAAGAACTCCTTCATGCAAATCATACAAAAGTGGGTCATCAGTGAGCGTAGAGAGAAAAACCCGCGATTGTACCGAAGCCGTCTCCACTGGCCGAGGCGTAGCGTAGCTTTGTGTGACGATGGGCAATGAAATGGATGTCTGAACGAGACGCTCCCATACGGCATCATCGAGTAAAGCACGGAATGTCGAAGATGCCCCTTGACGGCAGAACAGCGCCGCACTTAGACATTTGAAGTTGGCGCACTCAAACACTCTGGCGAAACGAAAAAGCGATTTATAGATTTCTTTTTAATTCATTCACAAGTACCAAAGAAAGCTCCTAAGTTCCTCATAAACGTCAAACGAAAAGATTGTTAATTTAGGTTTAGGTTTAAAGACTTTATTTCTCAAAAAAGACAAAAGATGTCACTTACATGAGAATAATACTCTAGATAACGTAACATTGTAGTCGTTCTTAAAATAATCACAATAAAATATAACAAAAGTACATGCAATAAATTTAAAAAATAAAAGTAAACAAAGAAATATGAATTAAAAGTAAGTAATAAGTAAGTAATAGGAAATGAATTTAAAAGTAATTTTCTTTAACATATTCACTTAGCCTCGATTTGAATGAATTAATAGAAGTCATATTTTTTATATCTGTGGGTAGTTTATTATACAGCTGTGCGCCTTCGTAGGTAAACATTTTTTTGCCATAGTTCGTACGTACTTTAGGTAATGCAAGATAACTCGTTCGACGCATACTTCTTTTAATTTGATTCTAAATTTACATTTACTACAGATACCGGCAATCTTCTTGAGCATTGAACAAGGGAGTGGTGGATAGTTTGCGCATCTGGGACACAGACGTCAACTGATTTACCATTCACGCGATCGACACGTCACTTCGCACTTGCGAGCCTCTTGGCCATGGGTGGATCGTGAATTTGTGGAGCTCTAGGCTATACGGGGAATTCCCCAATAATAGACGCACACCGACCGAAAACAAGCGACGGGGAATTCCCTACTTCGTTCTATAGACGCGCATCGCTCATGAGTTGATTGATCTCAGGGATTTCAACCTTATGATTGGATTTTTAAAAATTTTAGAATTTTTTTTATTCAAAATATCCTATATATATATATAGTTTTCAGTGAAGACTGGGGGCCCTTTGTACCCAAGGGGCCGTGGCCTGCAGTCCAAAAAGCCTTTAAGTAGATCCGCCCCTGCTCTTGGCAATGCGAGTGTCCATAGGCTAATTTCTGACCGTTTGCCCTTCGTTATATAAAAAAATATATAGATGCATATTTTTTTTTCCGTCTGCTTATATGCTATTTTAAAATCTTGTATAAATCTTAAAAACTTTAAACTCACCTAAAGAGTTCCCGCAGATTATCATCATACGCAGTTCGCACGGATTGTCTCAACGCAACACACAGCGTGCTGACTTCCCGAACCAGTTGAAATGGCTGAGAGGATAATTCCTGGTGCAATTTAGCATCAGGTCGCTCGTGGTGTGCTCTCGGAACTCTTTCGAACGCAATTGTAAGGAGCGTGAGAGCTCGTACGTAATCGTTTAGGCAACGTATCAACGCACGTCGATCGCCACCGGGGCGGGGCTTCACGCGAATCGCCCCAATGAGACGATTGGACCATTGGGACATAAGGTCTTCGACCAGAGATGGATCTATTGCCCTGGAAATTGTAAGAGTTGTCATAAATAAGAGCAGTTGGCAGAGTTGGCGGCGTGTAAGACTCCCGACACAGAGGTCACGTGGTCAAACATACACACACTTGCTCGTATATTGAAGGAAATCATCGACCAATCGGTATGCTTTAGACCTAAAAATGTAAACGTATCAAGCCACAGAATATTGATAACCTACTTGCCATTAAAAAAACATGGAACAGATAAGAAATCTGAAGACCTATAGATAGTAGCTTCACTTAATTTTTTAATAAAAGTGGTGATACACGATTGTATAATATTTCTAGTATAGGACAAAGATTAAGAAATTAGACAGAGAATTTAGATTAAAGATTAGACTATAAAATGTTAACTATAAAGAGTTATAATTAGACAATATATTCAGAAAACTTCATTTAGTAGAGTTAATATAATTTTTAAAAATATTTTTATTTTTTTATAGAACAGGATGCAAACCGGCAGAAGGCTCATCTGATATTAGTGATATAGAGGCATTGAGAGTGAGTTCTTATAAGTTAAGAAATTCAATGAATTAGAGATCTATGTAACAGAATAATTTTTAATTATAATATAAAAGAGCCGTTACCGTAGCATAGGAATCAAAACGCGTAAGACTCCGCGCGTACGCGCATCCCAACAAAGTTCGTGAAGGCGCTGTAGTATATCCGCGGCATACGCATTTGCGGCTGCGTTGCGAGCCCATTGCGATAAAGCTGCCTCAAACCAATCGCATTCCGTTTCATCTGAACGTGGATATAAAACAGTGTTACCATAAAATTAGTTATCTGGTAACCTGATGTGTCCGTCAGTGCATCGATCAATAAGTTAAATACAAAACTAAAAATTTATGTAGCTGTCCCTTTCCTATAAAAAATCATTCCAACAAGTACATTGTCAAACTCATGGACCGACTTTACTTTACTTTTATAATGTTTTTATATTTATTCAATTTTTTTTTTACCAAATTTTACTGTGAACTGCCCTGCGATTCTGTAACTCACTTCACAACTCACACAGCGGTTTTCGCATCGGCGGTCTCTCTCAAATCAGTCGTGAAGCAGTCATTTTATGATTTGGCATTCTGAAAAGGTGGGAGCTTGTAGTTTATTGTTTATCAGAATGCCAAATCATAAAATGACTGCTTCACGACTGATTTGAGAGAGACCGCCGATGCGAAAACCGCTGTGTGAGTTCGTGAAGTGAGTTACAGAATCGCAGGGCAGAAACTTGATAAAAAGCTGCATCAAATAGTTCTTAACAGGGTTTACATTAATTGATTTTAAGCTTAAATTGATAATTATTTTTGTTTGTTTAAAAAAGCTACTAAACAGCAATTGTTAAAGAACTTAATATTTAATTTGCACTCATAATCACGACTTAATCTGAACAAATCAGACAACAATTATTTAGAAATACCATGAAGTATATTACCATCAGCGAGTGTAGCAATAATGTCTACGAGTTCCAAGCCAGGTGTGGCAGCAAGCAGCGCCCTCACTGCTGCAACAGCCACGCCCTCTTTGGCACGGGCCACGCCCCCTGCTCCTGTCACACCTGCAGCGGCCAGCGCAGAAGATGCCATTCTGGAAACATACGATATAACATAATAATATATCGTATGTGTATGTGTGTGTTTTGTTAGTAATAAATGTTATGTATATATATGTGTAATAAATCCATAACATTTTAAATCTCGTTTATATAGCATAGGTTCCGATGTGGTTTAAATTTGCTGAAATCGCTTTGAAAATAAAAATCTGTTTTAAAAGTACGCATTTCGTAAAGGGGCATATGAACTCACCGGCGACGCATATCAGACGGCACAAGTGGTAGTAGTTGCAACATCTGAAGAGGGGGCGTGTCTTCTAGCACAATCCTCTCCGCCCATAGACAAGCTTCACCAGCTCCTATCACTAAGGCCGCTTCGATCTTCTCCTCAAATGTGCTATTTGATTCGAAATCCGCCCATAATCGATCCACAAATTCCACTGGAGCTTTACAGAACATTGGCAGGAGTTCCACGATTTGAGATTTTTTCAGTGGTTGGTCGTTTCCTTTCTGCTCTATGAGGTAAACCAACGCAGGAACAGCCCATCTGCAGAAATTCACGTCATCTGAAAGTATATTTGTTTTCATAGTAATTTTCGATCTCCTAATTGAAAAATTATGTCTTCTATAAGGTTTATGGCTATCGTTGTTGGGAAAACACTCCAATGTATTGTAATCAGCGATAGGCAATGTACAATAGGTGCGAAAGATCGGAGTGACAAGGATGTTGCGTCGAAATCGTTTGGGTGCGCACTGCGGCTGCCGGCGTGTATTTTGAGTTCGTGTCGTTCGTTCGTATTTGTTTGAAGATAGATAAAATAATGCAGTCACTAGTGAAATAGCAAAAATTTTATTTAGGCAATAGATGATTTTGAGTCTTAGATTTATCAGTTTTCTTTACGAACAAGTTTTCAATTTAATTTGAAAATTATAAAGCAGTTAAAAAAATTACACTCTACCAGTAAACCAACGATGCTCTATTGTCTCCACCTACATTTTAAGATGGTAAAATAAAAGTATTTTAGTGTGAAAATGTTGTATGTATATATATATATTGTGTTATCGACAAAATAAATTTAAAAGAACTATAACATACCATTAAACAGTTCTTCAAACTCTTGAATATTTAATGCTGGTAGAGCAACGCACAAAACGTCCAACAAGTAGGGTTTGTGTGGGGCATAACGTTCTATACCCGCATCGTAAATTTCCCGAACCGCTTTAGCCCAATTAACCGCCTCTTCTCCCACTACGTCTGACTTAACTCCTGTAGCCTGAAAATAATTTATGAAACGAGTTTATTGAAGGCTGACATTTCTGATTTTTATTGACCTTTTGAAAACAAGAGAAAAAAAGAAATACAATCACTTTAATCAAAAATGGGCCGCTTTGAGTACATGCGAAGCAGATCAATTTTAAGACATTCTCCATGACCAATACAACTTAGGGTCCTTCAAGAAAAGAGCGTACCAATTCTTGAAAGGCCGGCAACGCACTTGCGAGCCTTCTGGCATTGTGAATGTCCATGGGCGGCGGTATCACTTAACATCAGGTGCATTTCTTAATCAAGTTTGTCTTTTATTTTTATTGTATAATTTCTTTTCTCTTTATCATTGTAGGTAATATTTTCCTCTAAATGTTGTGCACACTTGTCATTGATGCACATGAATGTGTTTCTATGTGTTTCGTGTGTGTGTGTGCCTTTTTTAAATAAATAAAATAAAAAACTAAACTAAACAATAATTATGTATAAAATACATTTATATGCTATATATAATACAAAGTCAAAGTCAAAAATCATTTATTCATATAGGTAACACAATGTACACTTATGAACGTCAAAAAATAAATATACATTAAATGCTTCTAATTTTACATTTACTGCGTGTTCTCAAATCAAGGTAGAACGGAAGAGAACTGGCAATAAACTCTCCGCCACTCTTTTTAATCGCCAAGTCTTTTGTTTAAAACAACGTTTATAAGGAGCTGCAACCATTACACTATGTTCCACATGACATCCTAAGCAATAAATAATAATAAAATTAATTAAAAACAAAGATTTGTCCCACATTATTCGCAAGATGAGCTCCACACAGCGGTGATTCCAGCGCACGAGGGTTGGGAGGTACAACGCAATGATGTAGACCAAATGGATATAAACTCACCTTTATCATACCTCGAACGCCTTGAACGACCTCCCACCACTCAGTCTTCAACTCATTTCTCCTAAGTTCTCTCGTCACTTCGTACAAATTCTGCTTCCTTAGCCAATTCTCGCTTGCTTCATACAATTTGTTCACATCTGAATTCTCTAGCCTTACTCTTTGAACGCATTCCGCGAGATTCCGTATCGCTCGGATATCATCAATTTTCACGCTTTCTATTAATTTACAAACTGTATCTATTGTTGACTGAAATTTTTAAATATATATAATTCTCGTGTCATCGTGTCTCGTGCTTGTAACGCTGCGATACGACATGACCGATTGTTATGATAATTCTTGTTTATTTGGTAATATCGTAAAATATAAGTGTTGAGGGTGGCTCATACAGATAGAGCAATTCACGAAGACGCGCCCCACCAATTTTTGGTTGAGGGGATCGCGGGGTGCGGGGGTGCGGGGGTCCAGAGTCGTTTTAAATGTCGAGAAATGTGTTTTACTTAAAAGTCAGGTATGTAAATGATTGTTTAGAAGTTTATAGTTACTAAAACACATGAAATAAGCGGAAAGTAATTTAATTTTTAAAATAGTAAATTTTATCTTTAAAAATAAGTAAAACGATTAAATGTTTAATTTTAATATTAAAAGAAGATTTCATGAATAATGAAGCAAGTTAGTCCTTGTAGGTTAAAAAATATAAAATTGAAGTAGAGCATCTTTCACTTTGACCATGACACTCTTCTGATTAGTCTATTCATTGTAGTGTGTGTACCGATAACACTAAAGCATTGACGGAAGCTTGCACACATATACTATAAACGGTAAGGAGGAATAGTGGGGCGCGTCTTCATGTATTGCACTATCTGTACCCAAAAAATTGTTTTATTATTAATGACTAGCTGGCCTGGCGAACATCGTACCACCTAACAGTCGATTCTTTATTTTTTTTAATACTTATTCTGCTATTCGGGACACCGGTCTAGCTAGTAAGATAAAAAAAAGAAAGTTGATAATACAACAAATACATTATGTCAAAAAATAAAAATTTACCTTCCCGGAACCCCTCCACTAACACTTGTTGTTGTTTTTAGACTTTTTCACTCATTTTTTTTTAATTTTTCTCTTCGTAAGAACCATCCTCTTACTTCAAGGAATATTATAAAAAAAGAATCAGACAAATCGGTCAAGCCGTTTTCATGTTATGTCGTGACAACGGAAAACGGGTTTCATTTTTATATATATAGATTAGGCATTTTAAATACCCTGTTAATGAAGTCTAACAAGCATCCATGAATTAACATAATTATGCCACATTTCACTAACCTCAGAATTTATTTCCATCAAAACTTCGGCATTCCAAGCGATGAACTGAAAGGCAACGTCCGGCGCAATACATTCTAGCGCGAACAACTTTCTTGGCACAATCCCATCCCGGATCGAACAAACCCGCCTACTTAGCCCAGGGGATCCTCTAATCTCATTGAGGACGTTCAGCAACCTTCCAAAGTTGCAATTATCATCGATTGCCTCCACCACCAAATCAGTACAATCCGATGAGATGCTTTCAAGAGCGCGGCGGTCGTAAAAATGGGGGAATCGAGGCGGTAATGGACCGGAGAGTAAAGAGCTAATGAGATCCGCAGGTGGAACACACGATACAGGTGATGAAGTCAGGTGTAAGCCACCATTGACTGCAAATGCTTTTAGGATTGCTGCACGTAGAGATACGCTATCATCGCGAACTGCTTGTGATGCTGCTAACAGAATTTCTAAGCGTCCCTCTTGTGTTGAATCTAAAAAAAAAGTTATGTTTTACACTCTGAAAGGGGATATTTGGCCTATTCCCTAAATTGAACTTTTAGCCTTCAAGTTTGTGAGCAAACCTACAAAAATAAACTGATCAAGCACACGTGCCTCGAAGCAACAAATATTATCTAAAACTGATAAACCTTCTCTTTGAAGTTTTTTTTTAATTAATTTAAAACTTAAAAGTCTTTATAACATACCCAGCCAACATCGCAAAACATAGGTACTGAGGCCAGAGTAGACTAAGGACAGAGTAAAAAGTTTTTCTTTCTCTTTCTTTCTTATATAACAAAAACGTTTACGACATAAAGAGGTCATTTATATATATATATAAGAAAAATGGTCTTGGTTTGAGGCCAAGTTAAAAATAAGAATAATAAAAATATGAAAAAATAATAATAATGAAACAAAATTTTATTTATTTCCTATTTTAAACGCGGGAAACGGCTAGTATAGTATAAAATAATACTAGCCTTGGATAGTAGTAAGTAAAAAACGCAGCTGCATCTCTTGATCCCCAGGCGGTAGAGTTTTGAGTACAGCGGTTGCGAGCGCTGCCAACGCTTTACGTGTCACCGCACTACGCTCGCGTTCTACGCTCTACGGAATTTCAAATACATACATGTACAAGTTTAGAATTTTTGCGGAAAGGGAATCGGCAGGGTTATACGAATAATAAATAAATCAGTGGCATTACAACCTTTTTAGGTCTGTGCCTCAGATTTTTGTATTTGTTTCATGATTATTTGTCAATCTATCATGTTCTTTCATGATTATTTGTCAATCTATCATGTTCTTTCATGATTATTTGTCAATCTATCATGTTCTTTCATGATTATTTGTCAATCTATCATGTTGTTTCATGATTATTGGTCAATCTATCATGTTGTTTCATGATTATATGTCAGTGATGGCAAACCTTTTTGGCCGGGCACATTTTTCAATTTCAATACGAGTCTGAACATCTGAGTATAGACATACATTTTATTAAGTGCACAGTCGCATTAAAAGTGGTTTAACGGCGAGTGGTAATAACGTTTCTTTTCATCACAAACAGTAAAAAACGCACAAGTAAAGATAACATAATTTTTTTTAAAAGGAATTAGTAGGCTGATGCCAGCTAAAGAATAAAATAAATTAAAGTTAATTCGATATAAAATTCGTGATATTGAAATATTTGTTATTTTTGTAGGTCAAAAGTCTAGGTTAGATTTACCTTTTTGTAGGTCAAACATAAAAAATACGTAGCATTTTTTTTATTGCCCTTAAATAAGTCAAATTTGTCCCTTTTTCGGTGGAGAACTTTTTTATTAGCAACACTTATGAAATGTCAGAATTCTACGGAATTAAAAATCATAGTATAGACGGCGTTGTTTTTTGGCTACCTTCTTTTTACGTTACTTTTGCATGTTTGCAAGCACACATAAATAAAAATATTTCTTCCTCTTATCAAAACCATCTCTTGTAAACAATTAATACGTTACGTTACGTAATATATCGTTTAACGCAGATAATGAAATTATTGCCACTCTGAGTATACCTCAAATATCTTCAAACCTAATTCCCAAACATTTACATAAAAAATATGACCACTATTCGAAGTATTAAAATATCTTATAGACTTACACTAGTAAAAAAACAATTCTCACCTGAAAAAGCTCAGGCAGAGCTCGTTGCGGAAATATGGCCGCAAATGGTAGCAAATCTGCCCCAGACCGAGCCAGCCATATTAAAATAGAAATAGGCGGATCACTCGGTCTTTTAGAGCGCAATATCTTCGAAAGGTAATCCGCCATCTTTTGCGCCTCTTCCACTTTCAATGATGGAGTATGGGTTGCCGCTTCCAACGCACTTGCAATGTCATGCTTTCCCAGGTCTATATCATATGTAGCGTGACGAACAAGTTTATCTGATGCTTGGAGCGGACATTGCCCAAGGAATAAGAGGATTTCTCGGCGCAATTCACGTTCAATTCGCGAGTGGGCGGAGCTACGTGCGGGTAACTCGGCTATACGTTTACTCACCTGAAATGTTTTTAAGGTAAAATTTATTGAAAAATACAAATAAAAGGTTCAATATTCAAACATTTCTTACATTTTTGTATATTTGGTTGAAAAATAACAAAAAAACATGTGTGCAATTCACACGTGGTAGAAGTAAACCTTCAAAAATTGTTTAGATAATGAAAAAACTAAAAATTACGAAAATACTACAATGATTAAAAAAGTTCCTATAATTTAAATTGAAAATATGTAAATTATAGACCAGTGCCGATAATTTTTGAAACCAAAAAAAATTACAGTAGGATGAAACCCATTAGAAAAGCAGGGGAATATGATCAAAATGAAAGGAAAAATAAATTACGGTCGATCTGAGGTCGGGAAGGGGAGGGGGGGGAGTTTTAAGGGTAAAAAACGGTTTACCTCGATTTCCGGCAAAACTAAAAGTCCTATCGAAGAAAGTTAAATGGCAAAGTTGTAGGTAATAAAAAGATCTAAAACTTTTGTATTTACACATTTTTCACATAACCTCAAAATTGGTGTGAAAAATTCAAAAAACCAAGTTTTTGGTTTTTTATTTTTATCTTTTACAAAAATTTATTTTTTTAAACGAAATTTGGTGAAAAATTACCTTATTATGTCCCAAATATACTGTAATTTATTTGATTAAAAATATTTATTTTTTCACCTTATTTTGAATTAATATCGAAAAAACACCCTAATTTTCAATCGAAAATTCTGACGTCAAAATTTCAGCTTTTTTCAAAAAGTTGGTGTGCTTTCAGTTCGTTGAAATCTCTACTTTCCTATGGTAAAAAAATATATATATATTACCATAGAAAATCTTCTCAGAAAATGCAAAACATCGTATGCAGTAACGCCCAGACCCGTCATACCCTTCCCTACTTCTCTATGAATCTTCTTTAAATTATAATCAGATGCCTATTTATTACTATTTTACTAACTTATATATACCTGAGTGACCTAAAAAAAAAAGTTTAGCCTTTAGATGGGCTAAAATTTTCGTATTTCATAGAGAAGTAAGGAAGGGGATGACAGGTCTGGGCGTTACTGCATACGATTTTTTGCGTTTTCTGAGAAGATTTACTATGGTAATATATATATATATTTTTTTACCATAGGAAAGTAGAGATTTCAACGAACTGAAAGCACACCAACCCTTTGAAAAAAGCTGAAATTTTGACGTCAGAATTTTCGATTGAAAATTAGGGTGTTTTTTCGATATTAATTCAAAATAAGGCGAACAAATAAATATTTTTAATCAAATAAATTACAGTATATTTGGGACATAATAAGGTAAGTTTTCACCAAATTTCGTTTAAAAAAATAAATTTTTGTAAAAGATAAAAATAAAAAACCAAAAACTTGGTTTTTTGAATTTTTCACACCAATTTTGAGGTTATGTGAAAAATGTGTAAATACAAAAGTTTTAGATCTTTTTATTACCTACAACTTTGCCATTTGACTTTCTTCGATAGGACTTGTAGTTTTGCCGGAAATCGAGATAAACCGTTTTTTACCCTTAAAACTCCCCCCCTACCCCTTCCCGACCTCAGATCGACCGTAATTTATTTTTCCTTTCATTTTGATCATATTCCCCTGCCTTTCTAATGGGTTTCATCCTACTGTAATTTTTTTCACTTTTTATTTATTTTGAAGGCTATCTGCACTGGTCTATTAATCTAAACGTTGTATAAGACTTTGTTTTAAATTAATTTTTAATTTTAATTTTTTAATTTAATATCAATTTAAAAACTAAAATAATTAAAGTTTGAATATCGATGAAACAAAAAAACGGCAGTAAAAAGAGGCAGACATGTAAATTCATAAGATTTAACGTAAATTAGTGAGTATTTGAAACTACACTCATGTTTTAATACCCTCTATTATATTATGACAGTTGCATAAACTCTATATGGATGGTAAAGTGTCTTCTTAAATACACACACGGAAAACAAAATACAACTTACTTCATTAAGCAATATTTTATCGATACTGTCCCGGTGTGTGCGTACTAAAGCGGCCAGTGTACGAACACACGCACAAAAGAGCGTCGTTTCAGCGCGACCACTACTTAAGACAATCTGCAAATTGCATATATATTTAGTTTAATTTTAAGAAAATAAATATATATTTCAGAATAGTTTAATTAAAAATGGATATTCTCAGGATTTATTCTATTTTTTTTAAACAACAGGGGCCAAGCGGGCAGAAGGCTCGCCTGATGTTAAGTGATACCGCCGCCCATGGACACTCTCAATACCAGAGGGCTCGCTCGCGTTGCCGGCCTTATTGTCGTATTGATTCGGAAATACTTAAGTGGGCAGCTGGTTCCACATAGTGGTGGTGCGCGGCAAAAACTGCATTGCGACGGACGTCGAGGGTTTACGGGTGGAAATGCCAATGCATTTCTTGGAAATGCCATTCTTTAGTGTTAAATATAATATGTTCTGGATACGTACATTCACGACTGATGGATCGAAAGAACCGTTCAAATACTGTTATCTTCGTAACTTTATGGTTTATATTTAATTCCAATAAAGATTATAATAATCGTTTGACGTTTATAAAGATTATATTTAAACTTAAGTAAATCTGTGTGCGGTCACCAACCAACTCTCATAAGGGTTGTTCTTGAAAATTTACTTTCTATTATTTTTAAATACCCCGTACATTGACTCTATTTAAATCAGTGAAATTATACCACAGACAAAAGTTATGAGGAGAAAAACATAAATATCGCAAGTAAAGCGTTCTAGCAAAAATATTATGGTGGTACAATCTAAAGTTCGCATACTCTGCCACATATAATGGCGTGCAAATTTGTCTTAAAAGGAATTTTACATAGTAGTTACATACATTATGATTCATATAATTATAGTCAAATCTTATAAAACCTGTATATAAAGTCGATTTTAAAAACTGTAGTAGGAAGATCTTTTCATATTTTTAGTAAATTATTATAAACCTTAATTGCCTAATACGGACTGTCAAGTAGTACACATACGCGTTTTATAACACCAAATTTCATATTTTTGGAAATTAAAAACCATAAGTTCACATTGACAATTATCAAAATTTCTGAAAAATTGAAGTAAAAAATTCTATCATGATTCGAAAAGTATTTATTTAGTATTTATATATTCGCAACGCAGTTTACGTACCTCGGCAGCAGCCAGTGTGAAGTTAGCCAGAAACTGTGGTGGTGCAATACCAGAACTACAGACAACTTCACAGCATTGCCATTGCGTTTCTGCATCACGCAACGACTCCACCCGCAATGTCTGAAAAACATAAAAAAATACCAATGGCGCTACCAACTTTTTAATCTGGTCCTCAGATTTCTCTATCATGGTTACAAATAGGCAAGTAGGTGATCAGTCTAAGGGAGCGTTCAAGTATTACGTAACGAACTTTGGGAGGGGGGGGTCTTTTTGTAAAACGTTATGCGCGGGTTTGAATTACGCGTTATTGTTAATATTATTTCGACTTTCCAGTACTTTAACACCACATAAAGGTAACTTTTAGGTCTAAAGAGTCACTGGGTGGTCACAAAACATTTTACTATTGGGTACCGAAAAACGTTACGGCGCGTTACGTGGGGGGGGGGTCAATAATCTCCAAAAATTGGGTGACGTAATACTTGAACGCTCCCTAAAGCCCTTACGATGTTATTTCCCATTTTAACATTAGGTGAACTTCTTACCCGGTTGCCCCGTTCTATTAATAACCATACCTTCAATTCAATTGTAGATGGCGCTAGTGGAGACGCTAGGGCAGCGGACAACGCAGCAGGTATAGCGGCAGGATGACGGACCCCACAGCTTGATAGTGCTCTCACTAGCCTCGCCCCAGCTACCGCCGCCCCGCTGTTTCCGCTACGCAAAGCTACACATACTAGTGCGCTAATTCCTGCTATCGGCTCACAATCGCCCTACAACAGTTTATAATGTAAAAACAAATGACGCCACGATCCCATTTTATTATTAAATTTGCGAAACTTATACAGTCAAAACCATTTCAAACCGGTCAATATGACCAAGGGTCTTGGCTAAATTCTATTGTATTAGGTTTTTAATCACAACGTCATCGGCTGTTACGACTATCGGTTTTTACGACCAAATATAAGTAGTCCCTTAGTTAAACTGAAGCAGCGAAATAAATACAGTAATTAAAAAAATAATAACGCGTTATAGGAAATCGCTTTGTAGGCGTATTCTCGTAAAAACTTTTTTGAACAATACAAAAACTAGAAACACGAATTCAATTAAGTTATTTAGTTTAATTTTATAACAACACAATTGAAACAAGTGCAAAGTTACGCAAAACTATTTATGGACTTAAAAAAACACTATAAATTTTACACTACAGACATATAACTTGTGACATCTCCGCGTTATAGCGGGAAAATACCGCGTTATATGGGGAACGGAAATCGCCCCACTACCGAATATATCCAGCTAAATCCGTTAAACTGGCAATAAACTCTCCGTCACTCTTTTCATTCGCCAAGTTCTTTGTTTTACACAACGTTTGTAAGGAGCTGCAACCATTACACCATGCTCCACATGACATCTTTAAGTAATAAATAATAAAAAACAAAGATTTGTCGTCTATCAGAAGTATAGTCTGGCTATTGAAAGAAGATAACGAAAAAGCGCGGCAAATTCAAATAATTTTAGTATGGTATCCCTAAAAGTTTGATATATTTTGTGGATTAAACTTACTTGATACTTGATTTTATTTAATTATTTTTTACATTGATAGTAACTGTATTTCTATGAAATTAAAAACTATACGTATTTAGTCTTTTACTATTGATATTTAAAATGGCTAGCATAGCATGGAAAACTAAAACTATATTTATTATAAAACACAACTTTATTCGGAATAAATCCTGCGAAAGAAACGAAATATTCTATCAAATAAAACAAATTTTGGGCTAATACCTGTTAACTAATCGGAAAAAAATATATAATAGAAATAAAAATGAGTAATTGCATGAAGTATCAAGACAATAAATCATACTAACCTAAGAAATTCAATGACATTCTGTGTTGCCATCCGAAAGTTTTCAAATAATTCATTAATCTTCTTTCATTAGCCAGACTCTAGGCAAGGTGAAATAGGAGCACGCTTTTACATTCTCGTGAGAACAACAGGCAAAGCTAGGTGTCGAATAAAATATCTATAAATTAATAGAAACGTATTTTTTTATTACCTCTTTCCTGCAATCCGTAGAATGGCCACCAACAACATTAAGAACTTCCTCCACCAGAATATCTAGCATCTCAGCCATTGCATATAACCTATCCGACTCATTTTCCGAATTCTTTTCACTCGATACGTCGAACAAGTACTGGCATAGTGTTATACTGCGTTGACGTCTAGTTGAACAACAACTTTCAGTTACCATCACGTGAATTGTCCACTAACACAAAAAAAAATGTATTTTATTTTATATATATTAATATTAAAACTTATTAAACTCTAGACTCTCTTCTAGACCTGAATATAGACAACCAAGTGTGTTTGAAGATAATTTTAAAAATCTGCCATTCTTTAATAACTACTAGCTTATATTTTTAGGGCAGTGTTGGCCAAGTGGCTTCAGCGTGCGACTCTCATCCCTGAGGTCGTAGGTTCGATCCCCGGCAGTGCACCAATGGACTTTCTTTCTATGTGCATATTTAACATTCGATCGAACGGTGAAGGATCATCGTGAGGACGTGTTCGAGGAATCGACGGCGTGTGTCAAGCACAGGAGGCTGATCACCTACCTACAACAGATACTGAGGCCTGGAAGAGATCTGAGGCCCAGCCCTAAAAAGGTTCTAGTAGCGCCAATGATTTTGTTTTTATTGGTATTTTACAGTGATTTTTGAAGAATTTTATTTCTACATATAAATTTATATTTAGTGTACAGAAATTTTTTTATATAGAACAGGGGGCAAACACGCTGGAGAGAATCTTAAGTGACACCGCCGCCCATGGACACTCTCTTTGCCAGATCGCGAGTGCGCTGTCGGCCTTTTAAGAGTTGGAACGCTCTTTTCTTGGAAGGCCCTAAGTCAAATTGTAGTGTTTAAAAGTACAAATTTCCTTGTCCTTACTGACCTTTCTCAAAGTATTTGGCGCAGCTAGGACAGCTCGCGCCAGCTGCTGCTCTCTGCTAGACAATAGCGGAGTATTCCGCTCTATCCAAGCACTGACGAGCTCTGATGAACCCGACACTCCAGTTTCTATGCACCACGCTATCTATGGACAAGTCTCAATTAACCGAGTCACCAAAATTCATTCCAGCAAAGGAGTATTTAAAAACATATTTTTTTAAAGTCATATATAGTATATTAGGTATTAACAATTCACTCATTAATAAATTTTAGCCTTTAATTATTTATGAGTAATCAATTATTTTATTATGTGACTTAACTAAGCAATGTGCCGCAAATATAAATATATTGTATAATCATCATCCTTAGTCCTTACCCAAGCCGTATTAAGTGTTAAAGCATGTTCAAACTAAAACTCAAAATAACTTTATTCATATAGGCAAAGAAGTACGCAATAGAAGAGATGATAAATTAATTCTAAATTTAAACTTACTACTAACTACTTTTGATCTCTAAGTTTTGAGTCATACAAATTGTTTCAACTGGAGCAAATCAATCCCAAGGTCAAAGATAATTTATAAAAAGCTTTATTGATTAACTTACGTTTGTTAAAAGTTATTTTCTAAATAATTTCAATTAATTTTAGTAAGATTTTTAAACAAAAAGAAGTGTACATAAACGAAAAATCAAATTAAAAATACAACACACGAACTTACTAGTACAACGTCATCATTTAGAACGTCACCCCGCAGCTTGCACTCAAGTTTAGGAACATGTATGTAACAGAGGGGTGAAACCACATTGCTGTCCGGCAATGTATGTAACTCGTAAAGCGCTCGAAAGGCAACAACTCGCCCTGCGGCCTGCGATGCTCCAGCGTACTTTAGCACCTCAGCTGCCAGCGTAGGGTATAGCTGACGATTGCGCGCCATCTGGTGGTAAATGGCGGAAAGCGCGCGATACGCAGGTTCGACCCCGAGTTCCCATAAACGCATACGCAACGTTGTATCCTCACAAGCTCGTTCGCTGAACAGCGACACATGACACCGTAAAATGCGCATGCATACTGCGGAGTAACAAAACCGAAAATAAACTTTACAATAATGTGAAATATAGAAGATATGTATGGCAATCAATTCTCAAAAATTTGAATTAATTGATTTAAAAAATTATCGTGATTTAAGTTTTATTGGACATTACTGGACATTCAAGTCAAACTGATAACCCCCTTATTTTTAATTGAGAAATTAAGTTTTGCTATCAAATACAATTTCAATACATAACTTATAAATATAAATTGTATTTGTAATACAAGGATAAAATCTTTAAATCATCAAAATAGCAACAAATCAAATTCACTTTTTATAAGTTTTATTTTAAGCTATAAAAAATTCCTTCAAATTCATCATAATTGATTCAATCCATTTTAATATAAATAAGTTTTATATTTAAGAGAGTATTACTTTGGTATTAGCACTAGCACAATGGATTGAATGTTTATATATTGCAAATATCCAATTCCAATTTATTTAAAACTGTTTTTATATTATTAACTAGCTGACCTGGCTAACTTCGTTCCGCCCTACAACCTTATAATATCGTTGTTACTTTAATTTAACTTATTTTAGGATTTCATTAATGTTAAGTATTACATTAATACAACTTTTTTGCAAATACAGAAATGTTTTATTGCTTGCCATTGCGAAAGAAGAATGGCAGTTTTACACATTAGGCATCTTCTCTCTAGCGTCAATATGGCGATACTGCATGTTAAGCACTTTCTGATATCCAACATCTTTTGATCAGGATCAAAGCATGTTTATGCATCTCCTCATTCACCTCAAGATCGGAATTTCTTGAACTGACACGAATTCGACGTAAAATGATGCGTAGTTTTGTCAACAGATGGCACCATATGGTTTTTGCATTCGTAAAATTAATTAATTAATTTATTGTTATTCGATAACTTATCCGATATTTTATTGCTTATTCTGCTATTCGGGACGGAAACAAATCCAACAAATCAAAAACCATGGCAATCGGTCCAGCCGTTCTCGAGTTATAAGTGTTGTAACAAACACGACTTTCTTTTATATTTATTAATATATATAAATACTATATAATATAGATTTATCTGAATTGGATGAAATAAGAAAATGTTGATTGCTTTAATAATCACTTGGCTAGTTTTATTCATAATGCTTATAAATACACATACCAGTATGACATCGTGGATGAAGAAATACAGCGGTACGAAGCAAGTTATAGAATCCTAAAAGATCAGCAGTGGGTAGCTCAAGCCCAAATGCTGATAATATGCCACTTGCACCTTCCAGTACTGCAGCTCTGGCAGTCCCTGACAGCTGTTCATCTTCCAACACTTGTAGGAAAACCCGCCATACTCGCTCACCTTGCTCCTCTATTACTTGCGGCCATGATCGGCAAATTGACCCTGATGGATAGAAACTAGTGCTCAATTTTACCTTTATAGTATTAACTTAGAATCAATGTGATTGAAGTTGGTTAAAGAACTATCAATAGCCAGTAAATCAACTCACCAATAAGTAGTCCAAGAGGACCACGGCTTGACACACGAGGGTACTCAAACTCAGCTATTAGATGCTGTAGGTTGGCAGGAGCCGCACTATGGTGACTTGTATGTAACAAGCATGTTAGCGCAGGGGTACGGCAGGCTCCATCGGATACCATTGAACACACCTACACCATGTTGTTATGGATAATGGGAAACCCCCACTTTTTCTCACATAATCACACAATAGATATTCAAGACATTTTCTTCTGGCTTTAGTTCAGAAGAAACAGTTTAATAGTTTTTTTCATATTTTATGAAATGCATAAAAAGGCCAAATAAATAAATATTAAAAAAATGAGAAAGGCTAAGTATAAGTATCTGTATAGTTTCTGTATCTTAAGTTGTCTCTGACACGGTTGAATGTAAGATTTTTCAATCATTTTATTTGTTATAGTCCTGCATGTACTAATAGTAGCTAAAAATACCTGCACAATCTGATGATAATAAAGGTGTAATCCATTATGAGTTTGTAATAAATTTGCTAGCAGAGCCAAGGCATCCACAATAGATTCGATCCACACTGAGTCTCCCCGCTTCTTCTGGAGAGTGTCTAGGAGATTAACTGGATGACGGAGCAAAGTCGATACAAACCAATCTGAGAATTAGTTAACAAGTCTCTTATACTTCTGAGAAACCATTGTTTCATATGGATTAAACTAGCAGCCTATCCCGGCTTCACACGGGTGGATATTTTAACATGTTTTGTTGATATTGATATGTTTTTTAATATTGTGGAACACTTTTTTTCTACCATCAATAGTTTTTGCAGAACATGCAATGATAGATATTTTATAGGCATTTCTTTACATGTTGGGTAACATTATTTTAGTTTTAGTAGGGTTCCTTATTTTTTTCTTGCAATTAAAATTAGCTTATAATAATCTGTGATAATGTAGCATTCAAATGGTGAAAGAATTTTTAAAATCGGTCCAGTACTTTCTGAGTCAATTCGTTACAAACATACTTTAATACAAATATTTCCTCTTTATAATATTAGTATAGATATAGATTAAAACCGAATAAAATGCATGTTTACCTGATTCAAAGTCAGTTAAGTCATTTGTAAGTACAATTCGGGCAGAAGAAATAATCTTTTTAAAACTGCTAATGTCTTTGAAACTTGTACCAGCATCAATAAATTTTTCCCAAATTTCCATATTATTAACAGTAGCATTAACCGGAATTGCAGAAACAGTTAAAAGAAATCATTATCAGTACTTCACTTATTAAAGATAATAATAAAATACATAGTAGGGAAATGTTGTTGTTGTTTATAATTTTTTTTTTCAATTTTATGGCCTGGTAAGGAGTCGGAACTCGGAGACCGTTAAGCTTAAAAGGGCTTTATAAATATTTAACAAAAAACTCAAAAAGAATAATTATTCACATTTTCCTTTAAGTTTCTTTTAAAGTTTTACCTACACCGCCGGGGTTTGATAGTCTTTCTAGTAAGAAGTGCCTATACCTCTTTAGTTTTTATTTAATCCGAAGAAAACTTTCGGTATTCTCTTTGTAACTTTTTTTATGGCAATTATTTTTATCTTTATGATAATTTATTTTTATCTTATAAATTTTATTTTATGGCTGGTAACGAGACCTGAAAACGATTTTTTTAGATGACAGCTTTATATGTCAAAAACTAACGGACAATTGACATTCCTGATTAAGCTATTAAAGGCGTAGAATTTATTGAATTTTAATCTGTGGTTACGCTGCGCAAGCAATTGACGCATTCATTCTAGTTTCTTGTAATGAGACCAAAATTCATTTCATTGTGATTTTAAAAGTACTTTGGATCGGGGCGTTGACATAACTCTCAAATATAATTGTTTACAAATTATTTGAAAGATTAAGCCCTGCAATAATGGTTCGGACTGCTGTGTATCTTTCTTTAGCATTTCTATTTTTAGCAAATGCTGTGTCGTCGGAAGTCACAAGTGAGTATTTTCTTGATTAGTAAAATTAATTGTTACAAGTCGATGGCCTCGTTTTTGGGTTCGGTAGACTAGCTGATATGGATGTTTATCTTCTCTTGAGAGTTGGATTGTACCATCTGCATGCGCTTCTTCCCGCTATCAGCGGATCGATATTTGAGACAAATTGGTTCACATAGGTGATGTCATAATGTCGCTATATTAAATTAAAGTACGTTCTACAAAAGATGGTTACTTCATTGTCTAATCTATACATAATAGTATTTAATTATAGTCCCATTTCAAATATCTCACTATGAGATGGTTGATTAGTCATTTCTAAGAACAATAATGTAAGACCAATTTAAAACAGATGAAAAGTACTTTTACATACATACATTTTGAAAGTTGTAATCAAGTAATATCAATTAGCTAAACTGTTTTCTTTAAAATGTCTTTAAGTTGTTATTGTAATGACTTTGCCCCATTTATGTACTCATAAGAACCTAATAATGTTCAAATATAATAATTGTAAGACCAACACACCACAGTGAACAAATGATAATTTTATATCTTTAATCTCAATGACAAGTATGCTTTTCATATCTACTATTTACACTGTAGGAAGATTATAGCTGATTAAAATATCTACATATAAAAGTGGTATAATAATTAATTATAAAATATATACTACATGTATGTATTTTCCTAGCCATAAAGGATTAAAGCTCTTTATTGCTGTATACTTATTAAATGTACAATATATATTCAAGGTCTCACTTTTAAATGAGGTTAACCTTACTTAAATTTCATATAATTGTATGTCCTTAAATGGTTTCTCGTGTGGTCAATACGGGGAGTGTGGCACGGTAGAGCGTAGGGCGTATAGGGGTGAGTAAAGTGCGGGCGGGTGCGCAGCAAGCGAGGCGGTGGTGCGGGTGGCGATCGGCGCTCCGCTGACTGTGGAGTGCGGACTTCGCGCCGAGCAGCGAGCGGAGTGGCGACGCGATGGTGGCCCGCTGCCGCCTGGTCTTCGCGCTGAGGAGGAAGATGGCGAGGCGCGCTTGCGTGCGCGACTGCGTGCGTCTGCTGCGCGGCCGCACCATGCAGGGCTCTACACCTGTTCACCCGAGCGCGACCAGCGTGTGCGCGTACTCGTGCACGCGAACCCCGCAGCCACACACGCCGCGCCCGGTATTCTCACGATGCGACCTCTCGTTATTCTCGCTTGCCTTAGTCTCGTGCTCACCGAGTAATTGTAGTCCTCGCAGTATTGTAGGTTGGCATCATTCGTAATAGAAACTGTATCATAGTGCTCTGTTCTCTATTCTAGCGTCGATGTCAGTAGGAGTCTCGTGCGCTCGTCGCTTTTTTGTTATATTGCAGCATGCTATTAATTCTCTTTATGAAAATTACTTTGCAGTAATATCTAATCTCTAGTAGCTTATCATTTGCACAAAAATTATTACTTAATCCCTTAATGATAAAACAAGTTGTTTTAAAACACATGCTTAAAACAGTTTGAATATAAAGGTTTTTTCAACATCACACTGGATTTGACATTTTATGGGGTGTTATCAGTTAGAGAATTAATAATTAAAGTCCGTAATGTGAACTGTCAAAAGAAAATGATTCAATTGACTAGCGGTTATTTTCCTCATTTAAACCTAAATATTGGGGTTACCCCTTGTCATAGAATAGAATTCACACTTCATAGGTAATTCCCCCACTGGTATAGTACCACTAGGAAAGTGTCTCTGTGATCCAATTTAAAAATTAACATTACGACATGCAGAGTGCGTTCAGTATTGATTAGAGATATGCAACATAAATGGATCCATCATGTTTTGCAAAAATGTAATGTATCATAGCATATTTGAAAATATCTGGTGAATGTAGTAGAAATGAAAATTAAGGCTAAAATTGAAAAAAAATACCAAAAAAAACACTTGTTTATAATAGTTTGAACTATTTGTTAAACTAATAAAAAACTGTGTCTTTTTCAACCCTGCCTAATCCATATTAATACCTATTGGCAATGTTTTTTATGAAGCTGAAAACTTAATCTTATACCATAAGCATATTGAATATATCTTTTTTAAAGATACAGTTAAAAAGAGGGAGTTTAATTTTCTTTTTATGTAGTCTGTACTATTGTCCATCTGTAATTTGTCTACAAGTTGTTTAATTGACATTAATGAGTTTGTGCTATATTTGTTGAATTCTAAATTATTGCAATGAGAAGTTTTAACTCTAATATTTAACCATGGTTCTCAACTATAGTTAAATATTTATTATTAGTGGTTCTCTACTTTTATTCATAAGCAATTGATTGGGATTTTAATAATTTAAGACAAAATTAATTCATGCAGAGAATTGGTGTAGTTTTATTTTGTATTATTATATAGATCTGATTGAATAGTGTTGATTTGTTAATTAACTGTTAATCATTAATTCAAATCTAAAACCTTAGCCTTGTAAAGTACCTTGGGAAAACTTTGAGACAAAGTCAATAAATATTTTATATCTAAATGTAATCAAGATAATATTTTTTAAGTTTTTACTGTGTCCTGTTTCTAATCTTTAAATTCACATATTGTTACTGAATTTAGCAAATTTATTGGAATACCCATTTTACATAACTGTACTACGTAGTATACACCTTAGTACATATATACATCAAACATATACAGATACATTAATTGTTAAATATGATTAATTTCTATTGCTTACTATTGAATAGCCAGTAGATAGTGAGGAGCATTTATTGAGTATATAGTAATAGTGACATTTCTGCAGGTGAGGCCGCGCCGTCGGTCGTCGAGGTGAGCGGAGGAGACGGCAGTATCCGTGACAGCGGAGATGTACTCTTCGACGTGCGCTCCAATATTACGCTGCGTTGTGACGCGGCCGCCGGTGGTGGCGCCGTGGCCTGGCAGAAGAACGGCACCGCACTCGAGGAAGTCTGGGAAATGAAGGACCGCTACACCTTAGAACATGGCGGAATAGAGTTGCACGTCAAACGTGCCGCCGAAGACGATTTCGGCAACTACTCGTGCTCGGTGCCCGGTCAATCAGCCGCTACTACCTGGGTAGTCCGGGCCCGTCCTCACCTCAAACTACCGGCCAACAGCAACGTAGTCGAGGGCCAGAAGCTTAAACTGACGTGCAAGGTGCTCGGAAAGCCGTACCCGCGTATCGTGTGGAGCTACTCCAACTCGACCGAGGATGGCGCGCGTTTCGAGCCGGTGACCGGGGTTAACTTGAGTAATAGCGAGCAAGGAGTTGTCGACGGTACTTTAGTGCTGCCCGACGCAACACGCTCTCACGCGGGACGTTACCGCTGCGAAGCTCTCGACGCGTTCGCGCCGGCCGAGACTCTGCTGCGCGTCAAGGACAAGTACGCGGCGCTCTGGCCCTTCCTCGGAATCTGTGCTGAGGTGTTCATACTCTGCGCCATCATCCTCGTGTACGAGAAGCGCCGCACCAAACCCGACCTCGACGATTCCGACACGGACAACCACGACCAGTGAGCATCGTCACTACCTCACGTACTTCTATTCCTAACATGCCCCGTACTAACGAACTACTCTTTATTTTCCAGGAAAAAGTCGTAAGTTGTGGTCTGTGTGCGGAGAGGAAGCGACAGAGCACGCCTTCCACCATCAGTATATAAGTACATACTGTTGTTTTAAGCATAAATTGTGTGATTTACCAAAAATATGTTCTGTTATTTAGTGTGTGTATTAGAAAACATCATTCGAATTTGTATATATTAATAATAGTAAATGTTATGTTCTAATAAAATTTATTTTATGTTTTGACTCGACAAAACAGCTAATATAAGCCTCATCGTACTATAGTAGTGTACTTAACGACGTGTTTTCAAGTAAATTAACCAGCTAATAAAAATCACTGCTAACACAGCCGTATCTTTCTTTTTTATCTGGCTCCAAAAATCATACATTGGCGTCTATGTTCAAATACGCAATGCGACAAATGCGCGGCCTTGCGCCTGCGTCACCTCACCCTGATAATAAATATTAAGTTGATTCTAATGATATTGTTTATTATTAGCTATTTGCTCAAACTCTGACGCAAAACTCATACACCGGAGTAATAAGATAAAAGTAATATTTTCTTTACTTACCCTACTAGACATTTAAACAATTGATTACTTTATTTACTCAATTTGACTTTTGAATTAAGCTCAAGAAACGTCGAGGTAAATAAATCATTTAGTAAATTCTCCTTTCAAGTCCATTGAAAGAGGTAAAATATTTAACTAACATTTAAGGTTTCCTGAATTAGCTAACTGTAAAAACTCGAATGATGAAGGAAAATGCTAGTTACTCCAAATAAGATTTAAAAGAAACGAATGTTACAGTCGAGTTACATTTTTTAAACGTAGGGACAGCTTAGCTTATTGTGATAGACATTACATTTATTACTAACCAAACACACATACAGAAACACAAAATAATAATATTTTAAGTGTGTGTAATTATTTATTACATAGTAAATACATACTACTGAAACTACTATAAGAAATAGATAAATAAATATATATTAAAGAGTTTTAATTTAGTAAATATAATCTTTTAATGGTGTAGTAGTAACAAGTAAATAAACAAGATTCAAAGTTCCTACCTAGTATATCGTACTGTATAAGAAATATATGCTCGAACTTTCCCCCACCTCGCAAGTTACGAGTCGAGGTCAATACTTGCGTAAGTAAAGGACTATAATAAAGTCTGTATAAACCTTTTATTTATTCTTAAGATTTTGCTAAGGTCTTTCGTAAAACTAGGGAACAGTCCCGGCTAGCAACAGTGACCTTTGAAAAATTATACCTAAACCTGCCTCATAAATCATTCTAGATATTAGTGATAACCACAATAAATTTTGTGCAGTAGTTTTTGGGTTTGTCGCAGATATAGACACTGCAGAGGACTTGTTTTTATATAAAATAAGAGTATACTGTCACCGACTATTTTGTAGGCATCACGGTCTCTCATCGTTAAGGTTTTACTTTCGACTGTCACGAGTCTTCAATTTCTGGTTAATAAATGGCCTTTGACACTCACATGTAGCGTAGCCTTCTATTGAGTAAAATAATTGAACCTATTTAGATTAGATATCATCTCTATAATATTTGTATTGGTAGGGGAGCCCACGATGCTAAATGGGGATTTACTCGAGCGTCGTAGAGACCTATTGGGATGCAAAGCTTAGATAATAAGAAGAAAAAAATGTTATATGATATATACCTTTTCATCGGTGGGGGAAGCGGCTATAGATTGTTAAATATGTAAAAAAAAAACTGTTGCATGGACATCCTCGAGCGCGTCAGATATTGATAGCATCAATGCCCTACGTATTTTTAATAATGTACGTATGTTAATCTGATCGTTTGCATGATGCGGGTGGTTGTATTTAAGGGTTGAAAATGAAAAAAAAATAAAAAATATCGAGCGCGTCAGATTTTCTAAGGGAGTGTTAAGTGCACCAAAAAAAAGCTCTCATTCACTAATCTGACGATTTCGATGGGACGCAAACCCACGGCCATTTTCATAATTTGCAAAAAAAAAATCGCAATTTTGAAATACTCAAGCGCGTCATATTAAGATATATGTGGTTCATCTTTATGTTCTAAACGTACTGTCTCATAATCTGACGATTATCTAGAGGGATTCGCCTGATCTGACAAAAAAAATAGAAAAACGGTTCACCTAAAGGGCCATCCCTGCAACTTCCCGCTTATTCCATGGCGCTTAAAATTGATATTTTGAGCTCGCTGAGTTCTAAGAAATAACATTTCTATGCATTTGAGCTCTCCCAGCTTGAAAATCTGATAGAAGTTTCATAGAACCCTATTTTTGGAATTTTCAAACCGCAATAACTTTTGAATGGATCAAGCAATTTTCACGCGGTTGGCGGCTTTCGACGCAGTTTTATCATCCTCATAAGTATGCAATTTTAATTGATCGAACCACAAATTACGGAGTAATCCCGAAAAAACACTTTTTCGGGTTTCTTTCGTTCACGATATCTCTCGAACTAATCAACCGCTTTTGACCAGCTTGTTGGCGATCGACGTGGTTTTTCAAGCTCAAAGGCGGATTAGTTTTTGAAGTTGATCGATAAAGAAACCACTTTAAAAAAAAATATTTGTTATTTTTTTAAGATTTTTCAAAATTTCTCAAAATCTATCGGTCCGAATCGGTTCAAATTCACAGGAAATGTAATTTTGAGGGAAATATTTAGAACGCCGTTTAGTAGATTCCGATCGGTTTAAGGAAATGCAGGCATCACGCAGCTGCACGCATTTAACTTTATCGACGAATTTTTGTTATTTCGGCTTGCGGAAATCGTCAGATTATATATTTTTCATTATTCTTGGATTATTTCCTTCAAAATAAAAAAAAATTAGCTACGCTCGAGAATGTCGAGATGAGGTTTTTTTTTACAACTTTGTTGCCCTCCCCTTTTTTTCCGTCACTCTCAAATTGTCAGATTAGTGAAATATACACTTTTTAGGATGTAATTAACTCACCCTACCTTAATCTGACGCGCTCGGGAATTTCTGATCGTCAATTTTTTTTTACTAATCTGATCCTGTCTCCTTCACAGGCGGCCTTATATATGGGCCTCATATTTTGTGGAGGTACTTAACCGGGTACAAGGTATCCCCCTATATATTAATCTGCCGCGCTTTACTAAATCCCGAAATCCCCTCTTGGGCTCCCCTACCATATAGACTGTTCCACGAGGTTCACTCGTAGCTCTACTCGAACCAAAAATTTAATGCTTAATAACATTATAAAGGGGAAATAAGAAATTAGTCATTCAACATTCACTTTATTTTTACTACACGACTGGGATTTCCTCATAACATTGTTTAAATTTTAAAATATACAATACAGAATAATCATTAAGATACCAAATCTTTATTGGTTACATTTGGCTTAGCGTAGCCTCTGTCTGAAACACACAAGGAAACAATTTGCGAGAGATTCAGAGAACACAGTAAACATACAGATCTCAGGAAACATCACATAGATATTAAAAAAGTAATCGCTTAATTTATTAACATATATATTCAGTTGCTAAGGAATTCATCTATGTTCATTTACGGGCAAATGATTTCCGCAATATCTTGCTATTGAAATTTAAGTACTGTTCAGTTTCAACAATATTACGTTCTACGATTGCTTCATTATATGAAGATCTACAATTTACGACAAAAGTATTTTAATCTGGTTAAATTACTAAAGTTAAACATTATAATTATAATAAAACTAAGACTTAATCGGCAATTCTCACGTTTTTAAACACATTGTTTTGGCTATCTCTAGACTATCATACAAAAACAACAAAAGATTCTCTCACAATATTAACTTAATATTACACTAGTAAAAAGAACAACACGACTGAAACTTTGGTGAATCTATAAAGGTAAAGATGCTCTGAAATTGAACATTTGACTAAAAGGAATGTTCAAAAAGTCTCACATACTTACTCCAAACCTAAAAGCTTCATTTGTTTCTGAGTTGGTTAAGCAACATTTAATTCAATTATTATATTAGCTGGTGTCGATTGACAGAAAATAACAATATTTAACTATTAGATTCACAGTCACAGATCTTTAACATAAATAACGAGATATTTCAACAGCTAAAATAGGGTTTATTATAGAAATCAAATAAACCACTTTAATTTGTAAACGCTCACCAGATAATAATGTTAAGATGATCTTTTATTAAAAAATCTAAACATTGAATAATTGAGACGCCTTGGTAATATATATTCCTAATTTGAATCCGAAGAGTTCGTAGGTGTCACCTCAGATATGATAATATAAAGGGACAAACAATAACAACATCATCTAGTTAAAACTGACAGGCTAGTAGAACATTACATGTGTGGGTTTATGTTAATTTTTTCCAACTAGGATATTTCTAATCTCGGCCTCAGCTATTCAGGTGGAAATAGTGATTTGAACAGGGCATCTGAAGTAGTAGTCACAGCCCGTCTAGGCCCAAATGCGCAGCGTGGCGTCCCACGAGGCTGTGGCGAGAGCGGTGCCATCGGGCGCAAGGCGTACCGCAGCTACGCGATGCTCGTGTCCGGGCAACAAGGCCAGCCTCGATCCGCGCAGAGCGTCCCAGGCGCACGCCGTGTAGTCCCCGTAGCCCGCGAACAACACGCGGCCACTCACCGACCACTCCACAGAGTTGGCGCCGAAGATCACACTCTCGCGGCCGTAGCGCGCCACTTCCCTATCGGCCCGCAAGTCGAACAGCCGGCAGCTGGCGTCGTCCGAGCCACTCGCTAACGCGTCACCGGCTGGGTGGAAGCGCACGCTATTGACATCCGATTGGTGTGCATCGAACGCTTGGACGGCGTGACCCGATCGCATATCCCACACTAGCACGGCGCGGTCGCACCCACCCGACACGAAAGTGTCACCCATCTCACTCGGCGCTAGATCAATAGACGTCACGTCAGCGCCGTGTCCCTGAAAACTTTGCAAGAGTTGGCCGGACTCGATATCCCACAGCGCGCAGGTGCCATCGCCGCTCCCCGTGAGCATCTGCCGGTCCGTGTTGGGGAATAGGCAGCACGACATGTATGAGGTGTGTGTGGCTACAGTTCTTTTGCGCGCTGCTGGCTCCTCCTCCCCACTACCGCCCAGTGGAAACACGGTCACCTTGTTGTCGAGGCCTCTGAAAAATTACACAAATTGAAATACTCAATATATATATTACTCAAACTAACCTTTGCGTTTTTGAGACATTGAATTGAACTGAAAATTATAATTTCATAAAAATTAGGACCATTACGTCATGAATGAAGATCATTATAGGGCCTTAAATTAATAGAAATATTAGTAAAATAAACTAACCCAGCTGCCAGCATATTTCCAGATGGGGCATAAGCACAAGCCATCACCCAAGTGCTAGGCATAGAAATGGTAAGCTCCTTGCTGCTGGTGAATGCATCCCACACTATTAGCTTGCCATCCTGTATACAAAGGATACTGTCTAAGAGATAAAGAGACAAGTAAATAAAGTAATTCATACAAAAACATAAAAGGGTAGTGACTGATTTAATCTAAGATGTTGTATTAAATAAAATAATTTTAGGTGTTAAAATTGTTATTGGTAAGCCAAAGTTCTTCACGATTTAAACAGATTAAAAAGTACTTATGTATTTGGTAGTGTGTTGGACGGTTTTAAAGAAAGTATTGTTAAGTGCCTTTCTCAAATCTTATCCGCTGTTTTGTTGGTATTTCTTTCTTTTTGGTGCTTAACAAAAATTTCTGGTGTATTTATTTTATCTTTTAATATTCTTTTACCTTTACTTTAACATTTATGTTTACCTAAATTGTCAAACAATTTAGATAAAAGAGTATGTAACATATACTGTAGATTTAGTACTACATGTGATGTGGTAAACTTTAATAAATAAATAAATAAACACACTAGAAACAATATATTTAAATTTTGCCTAATAGTTTATATTCAGCTTGCTTGATTGGTTTACTAGCGAGTTGAGCCAAAACAATACACTGAAAGATAGGTAAAAAGTAATCTAAAGCTATTAAAGATATACTATATACCTGAGATGAAGAGACAATGTGCCGTTTGTCTGGTGACCAGTCACAACACAACACCTTAGCTTGGTGTCCTTTTAAGATGCGCCGTACTTTCAAGTTATTTATTGTTATAGGCTCCAGGCGTTCTGCTACACAGGATACTGAGAAATTTAAACTATGTATTATTATAATTTGAAACTGTTTTGCTATGAAAGCACTCTAATGGTATAATAAAGTTATACTTTACATGTAACATCGTTTAATTTCTGTCGCTCTTCTTCCAACTTTTGCTTAAGCGCTTCTGCTTCTCTCACAAGGGATGCAAGAGTCTCCTCGGGACTGGATGTTACAGCGGTGTCTGCCGCCATCGCGACTTTTATAAACTATTGCCGCATATTAAATATACGAAGATTATTCAGCTTTGTCTTAGTCAATAGTTTATGAGATTCCAAGAACCAAATATTGTGCTGTGTTTGATAATCATTGCATGATTTAACTGTTACGGTAATATACTTACGATATTTTAAAAATGATTACAATTAAATCTCTGTATGCATTTCTCAGTACTGAAATAAATATTATGAATTTGTATAAATATTAAATAAATGATTCATCTATATATTTGAACTTTTACACCAATACAATTATTCAATACCTACTTTTTTCGAGATAGTCAAATCAATAATCCACAAATGTCAAAATACATTATAGATTAGAGAACGGTGCTGAAAACTATGACTTGGTCTGTACTTTTATTTTACAGCATCTCCAACGTATAGTGTTCTGTATTCATGTGCTGAAGAACTAAGAACCTGAAGCACATGAAACGATCATCATCCACAGCATCTAATGGTAGGGTGCCGGCGGTCGTAGTACGCGTCAAAGCTGTAAATTTTGCTTACCCAGGTTCACTTAGTTTTATAAGCGTGGCGATTACCTAGTTACGCCCCGAGAGTATTTATTAACACATCGGTCATTTGGAAGGTAGGTCTAAATTACCCTTGACGTTGCGCAGAGATGTGTGGGTCTCTCTGCATCTTCTACTGCATTTATCATAGACACTGTTCAGAGGAGTTGTTTGGACTAATACCTGCTGAGTTTTATCATCGGCCGTCAAGGCAGTATACAAAGTACATATATATACATACATTCCACAACTGAGCGTTTCTTAAGGCAGTTTTTGCCACGCATCACCACTATGTGGAACCAATTGCCTACTGAATTATTTCCGAACCAATTCAACTTATGGTCCTTCAAGAAAGGAGCGTTCCAATTCTTAAAAGGCCGGCAATGCGCTTGCGAGCATTCCGCCAATGTGTGTGTCCATGGGCGGCGTTATCACTTAACACAGTTGAGCCTCCTGCCCGTTTACCTCCTATTACATTAAAAAAAAATTGAAACTAATTTCTATTTTCTACTTCCGAGTTCGATGATCGATTTTTTGTCATTTTTACTCACGTACGATAGCTAGTCCAAGATCGTACAAAAAATGTACGATTTTAATTTAATGAAACGAATGTATACTCCACCGGCAAGTATTATTTTCGGGGAATTCCCCAACCACGTATGCCTAGAACATTTACGTCTAAAGACCCTTTTTTTATTATGAAGTCTGTATTTGGGTGCATTGTTACAAAACTTATTATTTTTCTCTTGTAAAGACTTGTATTGGAATAGTCAAAAACCTGTTTTTCTAATCAGTAATACACTCTTCAAGGCAAAGGTAAATGATGTAAACTTCTTTGTTGTAAACTTCTTACATGATACTATTATAAACTGATGACATTGTCAATCTGTTTAGACACTAACTTTTGTCAATGTATCAAAATGTAACCAAAATATTTTACTGTTAATTTAGCTTATTAAAACCTTATATTCTTAAAAGGTTTTGTCTTATTACAATTTAATAAGCTAAATAAAAAGCAACATGGATAAATATCTTCGCCCTGAAAGATTTGATATCGACCCGTCAAATAGCTCTGGTACGAAAGCTTGGATACACTGGCATAAGACTTTCGAAAGCTTCATTTTCGTGCAGAAACCGACCGCTCCAGAAACAGATGCACAGTCGGTTCCTCCGCCAGAAAAATGGGACAGTATAAAGTTTCAGCTTTTGATAAATCATATATCACCAAATATCTACACATATATAAGCGAAGCCACGAACTACGAAGAAGCGATCACAATACTACAAAAACTGTATGTAAAACCAAAAAATCTGATTTTTGCTAGACACATGTTAGCAACAAGGAAACAACGACCAGACGAAAGTATCGACATATATTTACAAGCTTTGAAACTACTTTCTAAAGATTGTGACTTTGCGGCTGTTGATGCAGAATCAAACAAAAACGATAGCGTGCGTGATGCTTTCATATCCGGTATATCATCGCATAAAATCAGACAAAGGCTTTTAGAAAACTTAAATCTAACACTTGATCAAGCTTACAACCAAGCACTCTCTCTAGAAACTGCAGAGATCAACTCTCAAAGTTTCCATACTGTGTCTTTAAATGCCGTTGAAGAAGAACCTAAATTAGTCTGTCCCAAATCACAAACTGTGCACGACGAGACCTGATCTTCTGTTAATAATCCTCGACGACGAAAATGTTTCTTTTGTGGGGGACAAATACATCCTCGTAAGAACTGCCCTGCATTTGAAAAGTCTTGTCAGCTCTGCAACAAGAAGGGGCACTTTGCCACTGTTTGCAGAAGCTCTGCTAAACCTACAAATTGTATGGTAGTAGGTACTGAAAATCTTTCTTGTATCACAGCAGCTGCACCTAATTCATTACACAAAGCAACTGTACCCGCGTATATTCGAGGAATGAGAGCAGAGGCACTTCTCGATACCGGCAGCTCCATCAGTTTTATAAATGACAGTTTTGCAAGACTATGCGGGTTAAAAAGAAAAACCTGCAATCAGATTATTTCTATGGCCTCTCTTAATCATACTTCACAAGTAGAAGGTCAAACTTTGCAAAGCCTGAAAATTGGAAATCATAAATATGATAATGTGAATCTTCTTATCGTGAAAAATCTTTGTGCTGATATAATTATCGGCCATGACGTCCTCAAAGAACATTCATCGCTAGAGTTCTCTTTCGGTGGGCCAAAACATCCACTTCAAGTATGTAACGTAGCCGAAGCATCAGTACCAGCTGTACCGCTTTTTGCAAATGTATCTCCCAACTGCAAACCTATTGCTATTAAGTCTCGAAGGCACAGCAAAGAGGATAGTGAATTTATTAAAGAGGAAATCAGAAACCTTACAGAAGAAGGCGTGATTGAAGAAAGTAAATCACCGTGGAGGGCCCAAGTACTAATAACAAAAACCGAAACTCATAGAAAACGTCTTGTGATTGATTACTCTCAGACAATTAATCGTTACACAGAACTCGACGCGTACCCTTTACCAAACATTGAGGACTTAGTTTCGAAAGTGGCAAAGAATATATTTTTCAGCCTAATAGACTTGAAAAGCGCGTACCATCAAGTACCTATACTACCCGAAGAAAGAAAATTTACCGCTTTTGAAGCGCTCGGAAATTTGTACCAGTTCAGGCGTATCCCTTTTGGAGTAACAAATGGTGTTTCGAGTTTCCAACGAACAATAGATTGAATTATAAGGAAAGAAAAGCTTCAAAACACATATGCGTATCTTGATGATATAACTATTTGTGGCCGTACTCTTCAAGAACACGATCATAACTTAGAAAGTTTTATGAATGCCGCAAAGAAATACGGTTTAACACTAAGTATGCTAAAATGCAAATTTTCTCAAGAGTCAATTAATATTCTAGGCTATAATATTCAAAACCACATAATTAAACCTGACAGTGAGCGACTCAAGCCACTGATTAATTTACCTGCACCAAGCGATTTACCGACCTTAAGAAGGACACTCGGCATGTTCGCACATTATTCTAAATGGATTCCAAACTTTTCTGAACGGATCCACTCATTTGCTAATACGACTACTTTTCCGCTCACAAGCGAGCAAATTAAATGTTTCGAAGGCCTGAAAAATGATATCGCAAAGTCTTCTAGACATGCAATTGATGTAAATATACCTTTTACAGTCGAAACTGACGCTTCCGATCATTCCATTGCAGCAGTACTTACGCAAAAGTCTAGACCAGTGGCGTTTTTCTCAAGAACTTTGAATTCTTGCGAACAAAACCATTCCGCCATTGAAAAAGAAGCTTACGCCATTGTTGAATCATTGAAGAAATGGAGACATTTCCTTATCGGTAGACACTTTAAGTTGGTAACTGACCAACGCTCGGTTTCTTTTATGTTTAATATGAAACATACAAGTAAGATAAAGAATGAAAAGATTCAAAGATGGCGACTGGAACTAGCTGTTTTCAAATTTGATATTATATACAGACCGGGGAAAGAGAACTATGCTGCTGATGCACTATCCCGAGTTTGTGCCACTGTAGAAACACGTACTGCAAAACTTTTCTCGCTGCATGAGGCTCTTTGTCATCCAGGCATAACGAGAATGTTTCACTGGGTTCGCTCTAAAAACCTTCCCTATTCCATTGAAGAAGTCAGAACAATGACAAAATATTGTCAAACCTGCTCTGAAATAAAACCTAGATTCTTCCGAAATACTTTTGATGACCAGAGGAAACTTGTTAAAGCGACGGCTGCTTTTGAACGCCTTAGCTTAGATTTTAAAGGACCAGTTCCAACAAACAATAATAACAAATTCATACTTACCGTGATTGACGAATTTTCACGTTTCCCGTTTGCTTTCCCATGCTCGGATGTGAGCTCGAAAACAGTGATTAAACACCTCAACAACTTGTTTATGATATTCGGCATGCCTTCTTACGTTCATTCAGATCGCGGAACAGCATTTCTCTCTGCCGAAGTACAGGAATTTTTACATGTTCGAGGTATTGCCACTAGTAGAACTACAGCTTATAACCCTCAAGGTAATGGTCAAATAGAAAAATTGAATTCTACTCTTTGGAGAACGATTCTTTTGGCGCTGAAGACGAAGAATCTTTCGGTAGAAAATTGGGAGCAAGTATTACCACAAGCCTTACATTCCATTCGATCTTTACTTTGTACAGCCATAAATTGCACTCCACATGAAAGAATGTTTAGACACTCATTTTAAAAAAAACTTTCTACTTTTGTGTTGTACGATCTTTTCATTTAAAAATTTCCTTGGTGTACGATTTTTTTTGTAGTTGGTGTTCGAACATGCGTTTTTTTCACCTGGCAGCCCTGATCGATTTACCTGATCTGTGTATTGACGTTAATGGCAGTTATTTCTACTATTTTGTTTTTATATTTTAATTTTCAGTAAAATAACTCAAAAGCTGTGCTAAAAGTTAATAATAATAATTATTAATACTAATATATAAGCGTAATATGTATTAAAAACTATAACCAAACCGTTAAAATGTTGGGTATACCTCTCCACGTTGAGGTGGTGAAACGAAATCAAAGCGTTGCTAGTGTGGAACATATAACAGAAATTGTGCATTCATATTTAAGCAATTTCTCTTCATTGAAGCCAGGTTTGACCTTGTCTGAAACAGATTTGGAAGGTCAAGAGCTTAAAAGTCATGTTTTCTCCATAACTTTTTGCAATATTGGCCACGATACAGAAGTAGCAATGACAGATTGTGAAATAATTTATCATGTTTATACGCTAAACACATTTGGATCTCAGACAGACACTATGACGGACGAATCTTCAGGCGAAGATATACACGCGGCAGACGTATGGGCACTTCCAACTCAAGAGTTTCATGGACTATGGGAAAGCCTTATTTATGATTCAAAACTTAAAGAAGATACATTGCGTTTTGTTGAAACTGCTTTTGAGTTTTCCGACCGATGTGTAAATCCTAATATAATTGGCTGTAACAGAGTGGTATTGCTTCATGGACCGCCTGGAACAGGAAAAACTAGCTTATGTCGTGCACTTGCTCAGAAACTTGCTATACGAATGGCTGACAGATATCCACGCGCTCATCTTCTTGAAATTAATGGTCATGGGCTTTTTTCAAAATGGTTTTCTGAAAGTGGAAAGCTTGTTGCTAAAGTATTTGACCGCATCAGAGAGATTGCTGAGGATAAACGTTTGCTTGCTTGCATTCTGATTGATGAGATAGAGTCACTAGCACATGCACGCCGTGCAGCTATGGCAGGTCTTGAACCTTCAGATTCAATTCGAGCTGTTAATGCAATACTGACACAACTAGATAGACTGAAACGTTACCCTAATGTTTTAGTTTTGACTACATCCAATGTTACAGGGGCTATTGATGTGGCTTTTGTTGATAGGGCTGATATTAAACGTTTGGTGGGGCCACCATCTGCTCGTGCTGCCTATGATATTCTTAAGGGGTGTTGTGAAGAATTAATGGCTCATGAAATAATTGTTCCCAAAGATCTTTTGTTTGGCTTGCAAGTGTTAGAGACGGCCAACTTTTCAGACACTGATGGTTCTCGCTCATCATTACGTCTACGCGAAGTAGCATGTGCAGCAGCCGCCGCCAAAATTTCGGCGCGTTCACTACGACGACTACCATTCTTAGCACGCGCTTTATATGCCACTAGACAAACAAATTTACTTAACTTTGTTGATGCATTACAGTCTGCATTAAGACAGTACCTTGAGGATACACAGACTTTAAATGATGAAAACTAACAGTCAGTTTCTATCAACCAGAACTATTTTATAATAAGATATTTATTTATATTTAGTATTTTGATATGCTTTTAAAAATATACTAAAAATTTGTATTGATTTATTATTTTTATTTATATCACAAATGAAAGAATAGATATTACATCCATCTTACACGTTGGGCATGTCATTGACTGGATGGTGATTTGGATTAAGTTTTTTTTTATTTGATTACTTGTTAAGACATAAAAAAAATTTGTTCTCATTAAAACATAAAAAGTAAAATTTATCACACCACCGTCATATGCAGTTATTGCATTAGAACCAACTACTAAACTTCAACTTGTTAAATGTTGTTTAGGATTAATGTAAGGAAACAAAACAAACAATATCTAAATTACAATAGTTAAACATGTTTTAATCAAGTAAAAATATTCTTTCAAGTTGCATTTGTTTTTGGGCAGTATATAAAGAAGGGATTATTGATGTTACATGTTAAAGATTATTATATATATAGGTCATTAAAAATTATAAAAAGAAACAATATAACGAGAAACTATTCAAACTAAATGAGTAAAAATATTAAATTTTATTAATTAATAGATTACTTATTACTACCAGTACATGTTAAGTAAAAAACACTAAGTCATTGTTTGGATCACCGTCCAATGATCCATAGCATATTAAGTCCGGCGGGACCTAGATGCATCCTTGCGAGAGCTGGGGGCGTCCGTCTGGCTGCGGCGGCCAGAAGACACAGCAGCGTATGCAGAAGATTGTTACGACCACGCGGTACCTCAATACGCTGTCCGCCCAATAACAGGGCGTAGTGGGCCGGCTTAGTGCTCACCCGCCTTATCCCCAGCTCCTCCGTACCCCAGCCACCTTCCACATGGCGCGGGCCTGTCCGGGCGCTGGCTCCACCCTGAACGTCCAGGTAAGTGGCAACCAAATGCAACACAAGTTCTGCATCGGTGGGCTTGGTGTCATCCCAGTCGGCGCCACCTGTGTTCCAGCGGTAACCACTCATGCATTCACCACTGGCCAGCTCGCGAAGGCGTCGCAACAGATAGCGCTGATCGGGGAACGGTTCGAGGAAGGGCAGTAATGGCGCTAGGTCGGGCAAGTTGCGAAGGCGATCCAAGGGCACACGGCCACTTAATAGCGCTCCTGCTGGCGCCACTCCTGCCCGACGGACGGTCTCGTCTGCGCGACGTAGCTCCTCTAAAAGTCGGGTTAAGATTGTCACGTGGACCCACTGTAGACAAAGTAGTATGTGAGTAGGGCTCCTCAAGTTTCACCTTTCATGATCAAGACAGGTAATTTTACAAGTCATCTTCATATAATAGATCAAGAGCCCAGGACTGCCAGACCTTCGTCATTTTATAAAAGCTGAAAGTTCTTCTGTGCGTGTCCCCTATACAGGTAAGAACGACCAGAGACTATAGAGTTTGGGTAGTAGTTACTTTGGCAGATAACAGGTAGTAAAGACTAAGCGCTCGCGCTCAGACCTACAGCGGACTTTCAATCTGTCTGGCAGGGTGTAAAAACCATTGAAACTGTCCGGCTATTGAGGTATCATATTTTCATAGGTCCCTAAGTAACATATATAAAATTTAGCTTTTATACTCTAACGAAAGTATAATTATAATTAATTAATGTTTAGGGGTGTCTGGCAGGGGGAAGCAACTGTCATAAGTGTCCAGCAAAGTATGACGATATTTATAAAGTTATCCCTAATAAAATATAAAAAAATTGAGCTTTATACTTTAAGGGATTTAAGGTACTATTTTATACACTTTTTCTACCTGTTATCTGCCAAAGTAACTACTACCCAAACTCTATAGTCTCTGGTCGTTCTTACCTGTATAGGGGACACGCACAGAAGAACTTTCAGCTTTTATAAAATGACGAAGGTCTGGCCTAAGCAAAGAGCCCTGGGCTCTTAGGATATAAGACCTTTCTTCTGAAAAAATCTTGGTATTTGATATATATTATATTCTCAATGTAGTATAAACTTAATTGGTTAAGTAAGAAAGTTAATGAATAATATGGACTTAATTTGTTGATTACATACTTAACCAATTAAGTCAATTCATACTCAGTTTAAAAAAGAAAAATTATTAAAGTTTCAAAGGATTCAATTTCAATTCAAAAATTGAAATGTTACTCTATGTCTAACCAAAACTAGCATGATCCAGTACTAGGACTTACTAATCGCAAATTAAGGTTGAACTGTGTAAGTCGACGCGGGTCCAAGTCCAACTGCCACCACACCTGAGGAGCGCCTGCCATAGCACCTTCCTCTGTAGATGTGTTGCGACCTACAGAGAAAATGCAAAAAAAATTTACTACACGAAAGGCTCAAACATTTAAATAAATCATATTAAAAACAGATATGTAATACTGTTATCAGTTTTTATATATATGTACTAGGCGTTTCGCGCCCGGTTTGCTGGACGAATTAAAAAAAATTTTATGTTTCATTTTTTTTTTTTTTTCATATTTTTATTATTCTTCTTTTTAACTTCCCGCTAAGAAAATTGAAATATTTAGAAAATCGAGTTTTTAACAGATGTTGACGTTTAGAGGTTCTAGGAAGCCTCCCCGAATGTTTCCGCGGTGAAGTTCGTATGGATAAATTTTCATAAAAGTAAAACAGCAATAAAAAATGAAGGAACGTTAGAATTCGAAAAATAAATAGCCATAAACCATTTCGCATCGAATGGTGGTAGTTTCATGTCGATACGATCAGTGGTTTAGGCGTGATTAAGCCTCAAACGAAGCCTCATTTTCATTATATATATATAGATAGAATACTGCTGTTGCAGAGCTGTGCCTGTACCTTGTACACACACTGACATATGTACACTATTAAAATAGATTATGAAAAAAACTAAATATTAAAATTCTACAAAAACAAACTTACCAGTGTCAACTGACGCAAGCTGGTAAGTTGGAGTGACAGCAGCATATGGGGGAGTGGTTGCCGTTGCACTCCAGGAGTTGTCATTACGCCCTCCGTCTGTTGCAGTGCAAGTTTCAATCTCTCTGTTTTTTTTAATGAAAGGTACATTTAAACATAAGTATATGTCCATAAATTAATCCTGTGATAAAATAAGATAGTGGTGAAATGCTTTGAGTGCCTATCCTTAGTTAACACATAACTAAGGAGAGCCATCCTCAAACTGCAATAAAGTTATACTCACTTAAGATATTTGTCAAGAGATTTTTTGTCAGCAATAAAGCAGTCTTTGTTGTTATCTATGTCAAAAAAGGATCGTGTAGGTGAGTACGATGGAGGTGTTGTTGAGGGTGGTGTAGCAGAGGGTGGAGTACGATTAGGAGAACTGGTAGTGGGTGAAGACCAGGCCCTTGGGGAAAGAGATAAGTCTGCATCAGACCCCACCCAGCTATCTTCAGCTGCACTCTCATTAACTGATCTATCTAAGCTCTCTGACAGTATGAATGATGAGTCTGAAACAACCAATGGATCATGTTATATATTATCCATGTTATAATAATAGGGTGGCCTTAAGTAGCTCCCCATTTTTCTAGAATATGTAGCTATAATTTCATAGGAAGACGATTTAGAATAATTTAATAAGTTTGAAGATAGAACTAAAATATAAAATTTTATATCTTTGGACAAAAGTGTTAAAGAAAACAGGGCCACAAAAATAAGATATACCAAGATCACTTTGCTGAAGTCCTAATAATCTCTGTTGGTTGCGGGTGAGAGTGATAGGTGGAGCCCGGCTTGGCAAGAGACGAATTAGGTGCTGGATAAGATTGGCTGCAACCACAACTGCACAAGCCATCTCTATGTAGTGGAATACAGATGTGTAGCCTGGACACTTGCATGATCTGGAAAATTGTACACATTCCCATGAGATTGCTATATTGTACTGTAAATAACAAAGAAGTCATTGAGCTTGTGTACACGATTAAGACTCCATCAGGTGCCACACATGTCATCTAAACTAAAAAAACATCTAAAAAGTCAAATCTTAAACTTAAAGTGACACAAGTGAGAAAATGAAAAGTAATTCATATATTTTTTATATAGATATAACAATTAATTATTTTATAGTTCACATGATTCAGTGGTATGAGAGACAAAAATATTTATACTCACAAATCATAGGTAAATACTAAAAGAAATATGGCATTTACAAATATCCATTTCAGAGACCCTGTACGTTTTTTATTTGCATAATTCAAGTCAATTGTGCGTTGAACCAAGTTACTATGATTAAGAGACCTGTAAAATAAATGATTTTAATTTACATTGTATAATATATGATAATGTCATCCATCAGTAAAACTAAACTTAAATCCCCTAAAAGACCAATTACTCCCTGATTCAGACACATTTATGCAAGTGATTCCATTGATTAAGGTATTAAATTTTCCAGGTACTGTAGAACTTATCTCGTGGTTTTTAAAAATCTATTGAGACCGACAGAATTGCACAAATACATTGTATTCTAAAAATAACCAGGCATAAAATTTTTGTTAGGTTAGATAAATGCCGATTTATGACTTAACCGAGTGTATGTTCTGATATTATAAAACAAATGTGTGCAAAAACTATGTATAATAATAATAATGAAAGTAATTAATATGTTTGTTTGTATTTTAAATTAATATCTTACATGTCTTTAATTTGCGAAGCAACCGAACAGAAAGATGCAATTGAAAATTTACATTTGTTATTGTATATTAAATTTAACTTATTTAATTATATTAACGTAATAGTTAACTTTAAAACTCAGGCATATAAAAACTAAAAGGGCGGCACGGCTGTAGCCCGTGGGAACTGAAATCCGGCATACAGAGTACAGACTACAGTTGGAAACTGAAATCCGGCATAAAGATAAGCATTATAAATTTAAAATACTAATAATAAATATGTCTTTGACAACTGACAGGTCAGCCCACAGAAAATTCAAAATAGAGCACTGCCGAGTGCCGACTGGTAATACCTACAAAAAAACGTGTATTGTTAAACCATACACTTTATTAAAAATGGCTTGCTGCTATATAAAAAGCTGTATTTTGTATTTACATGCATTGTTTTATACCTTTCCATTTAGATTTCTTTATAGTTTACAATATGTACGGTACTTATACATGGGCTTCAAGAGTAAAGTTCATTTATAATTTGCTAATTGCAATTTATAATATAGTTATAGTATCATAGGATACTGCCTAACTTTTGTCCAGAAGTTCTAGGCTTATATTTAGTATTTTCCCTCACCTGACAAATCTATAAGTGCAATAAACCTAAACCTTTATTTATTTTAACATCATATATTCCACAAAACTTGAGACATAAAATGGCGGATCTGGCATGTTTATATCTTTCGTCAAATGCAATAATGCGATATAAATCTTTCTCTTCTATAATGTGTATAGCTGTAGCTGTAAGATTACTTTTAAGTAAATAATCAAACAAAGAAAGACACCAACTTATATTAGCTAGGGTCCTGGCGAGCATTTAAGTATATGATTTGCTCGTATTTCGTATTGATGGGAATTAAAGTTCGGATCAATAAAACATAATTTTCTTAATGTATTAAGGTCGTAATGCGTTTCTAGCAGCAGCCTTTCTGCAGCCTTAAAGGAAGACACGAGCAAATGAGTACCTATACGGTCTGTTTTTTTTTTACATTTTTAAGGGGGTGTCAATTGACAACGGACCGCTACCATGGTGGCAGATGTGGTCCATAATATTCCTTATCATATAAATATCGCTATTAAAAAAGTCTGCCACACGAGTAAACCATATATTTAGAAATTTTGCAAATAAATATCTATTGCGTATTAGACCAGAAGAAAAACGGAATTAGTACCATTTTTATCATCATAACGTGACAAGAATAAAGTTGAATAAAAAGTTCTGAAGATTCAAGTTTATTTATAAGCATCACTCATTCAAATTTTCTTGATGAGAATTCATCAGAATCAAGAATGATTGAATCATTCAAAATATGAAATTAACTGTGTTTTGTAATTATATATAATAGATTTTTGACAAGTTTATGATACTTTGATACATAACACTTTGTAAATTATAGGGTAGAATAAAACATCAGATTTTAAAATTAATTTAATACCAACATAAATTGAGAAACTAAATATTTATAAGTAGGTGATACAAAAATACGAAGACGTAATTCTAATCCGAGAATTCCAATTGATTTTCAATACATAACAAGGAAATGCACGTACATAGCGATTTCTGATAATACCAAATGTAAGTATAATAAATCAGTGGCGCTACCACCTTTTACGTCTCAGATATCTGTATCTGTTTCAAGATCATTTGTCAATCTAATAGTCACAGTAGTACACCCGCCGTCGACTTTTGGGTCTAAGGCAAGCCTCACGATGTTTTCCTTCACCGTTCGAGCGAATGTTTAATGCGCACATAGAAAGTCTATTGGTGCACAGGGGATCGAACCTACGACCTCAGGGATGAAAGTCGTACGTTTAATATAACCATTATAAAAATTATCCTATAATGCCATCTCCTTACGCAGGTTGGTTATCAGCATGGCTACTTTGGATGCCGCGCATCTTAACAACGACGCGGCGCTTTGACCAAATCATTGCATTAGATTCTGATTAACAAGAGTAAGAATAGGACAATTGTAAAAACAAGCATCCCATTCTTCTACACTAGAAATATTTTTTGTATATTTGAAATAGATTAACACAACACCTACTGAAATAATTTAAAAATATCTTTCACATAACTAAAGCTACTCTATTTGCTAGTGTCATAAAAACATTGACGCAACATAAATACCAACACGACAAAATAAATCCTATTAATATCTATATATTCATTTAGGCATATTAATTATTTGTGCATAATCGAAGTAAAACCTGTGTTTTACTTTAAAAAACGAAAACTAATTTTCTAGCAACAATTTTAGGGTCGATTACATTAAAGGGAGCGTACAAGTATAACGTAACGTAACGCACTTTGAATATTTTCGAGCCCCCCCCCCCATGTAACGCACGGTAACGTTTTTCTATATTCCCCCTAGTAAAACGTTACGTGACCAAATGCGTGAAAGCATAAAATAATGTGATGTAACGCGTATTTAAGAACGTACCAACCACCCCGGTACGTAATACTTGAACGCTCTCTAATTCCCTTTTATAAATTCATATTGAATAATTCAATCATAATAGGTTGTGCGATACAATTGTTAAATTTTATAATTGCTTTAACATAAAGTCGGAATAGATTTAAAGTGCAAAACTTTCCAACGCACCTTTATATTCGTGGCACATTTTTATCTATTCCTCTGACCCATTTAATTAAAAAAAAAGGAAAAATACCTATGACCTTTTTGGTTCAGAATATATACCACTCTCACAATTGCAACAACAAAATGGACGGCTACAGTACAACGAAGAACGCGTCTAATTCTCTTTGGCAAGGTAAAGGCTGAATCACTACCAGCCCATAGTAGCCGATTTTCAAAGTAAATAATAAGCTTACTTATTATTACTTAGTTCACAGCCTATGTTCATTACCTACTTAAATTATTGGTGTACTTTTGCTAAAGATAATCTATAACTATGATATATCTATGGGGATTCTATTGCTGTAAGTATTGTATGTTAAATTACTGCCACAAATGTCAGATAAACAAATTTAAAAGACACGCATTTAATAATAAATATAAATTACTCCTAATTTGTATTACCTAAGTATTCAGAGTCACACGAATAACGTAACACAATCATGTGTAGGCTATTAGATAGTATGAAAAATAAAGTGTTAGAGTTATCTGTAAAAACATTGCTTTAAAAAGGGTTATGAAGTAATCGCAGAATAATAAAGAACACGTAGAAAACTTGATGTTCGTTTACGTATTTACAAGTTATAACGTACCATGTTATAGTCTGTTGCGACGCCATCTTGCCGACAGACGCGTTTTGGCGGGAATTAAAACTAACAATATGTATAGGTTTTATAGTCACTAGTTAAAAATCTTAAATCGTTTTTAAAACCTTGTAATATTTGACAAATTGAAACTGTATAGAAAAAAACACGCGGGGTCACAAAGTACTTTTGCAAAATGATCTTTGCAAGATTTAGCGGGAAAATTAGCATTTTTACGCATCGAATTTACACTTTTCTAATAATCTGCTGCCTATCACCCACACACTGAGCTAAATTTTTAACTACTTATTATATAATTGTCATTATTAAACGCGGTTTAATCCGCAACATTCTTAGTTGACAATTGACACACGAGGAAAATTTCTTACTGTTTTGACACTTATTTGTTTTAAATCATTTGCTAAGGCACTTTTCTTGCCAACTGTACTTTTTATAGAATTATACGTATCTATGAAAAAGTACCAGTACCACGGTAAGTCCACTATTTAAAAATATTAGACACACATTGAGTTTTGTTCACAGATTACTAAATAAAAATTACAGCAGAAAAAATCATACAGTAATAAATAAAAACATTCCTTCATTTTTTGAACTTTGTTTTAGAGTTTACTGTCATCTTCGACAAACTACTGTATTCTCTTCTTTACAGTAAATTTACTACAACCTAAAGACTAAAGAATTTTATCAATACAATTTCATTGATGGTCAAAATTTTAACCAATGTTACTGTTGACTACCAACTTTTAGTTTCTCAGATACAAAATCATTTAACTATAATTTCTTTAAGAACGCCACGTCTGCCTTACCCCTCAACACTACGCCTGCACCTAATTTGACCCGTTAGTAATTTACCGCGAGTCCTAACACTGTTTGTCACGTCCAATCCGTGGCAAGACAAGTAAATACTAGCGATATGTCATTCTCTTCCACTCTAAACTTCTATAGCGAAAAGAGATGTAAATGTACTCCCCAACCCGTAACAGCGGACCAATTCGGAAAGCGCGACAACAGCTGCGCATGCGCTTCACTATGTTTCGACTCACCGGACATACTGTGCCCCGCCACAGATACATCTACCCATTTCGAGCCGTTAACGTGAGACTCGATTCGACATAACAGTTCCCACGGGGCTGGAGTCAGAGCGTCGTGGAGGGACAGGAAGTAGGTCTGCCTGTTATTCCATTCGGGACCTGGCTGGGGGATTATTCTAAACTCCCCAGTCTGACACCACGAGATAAATCCGGTGACAGGCGATAAAATTACGACTATATGGTTGGGGCCGTGCAGTTTAAGTTTTAAATCGCGGGTCGGTCCCTCGCCTATAACTTCGGCACTGGCGTTGAGTGACGTTTTAGGTTCCTCCAGAGCTGGAAGTTCATGGCCGCGGGCCACCAGGGATATGACGGGGAGGTAGTACGGGGCCCCGCAGTAGAGTTTGTCGGAACAGGCGGCGGGCGCGTTCGCCACTTCGGGCACGTGCGCGTATACCGATTGCGGCGTGTTCGCGTCCAACGCGGGAAGCCAATACAATAACGTGTCTCTGGGCGTCTGTGAGTGTTCCGTTCGTCGTGTGTGGAACACCATGAAGCGTTGCGGTCGTGCTTCGCTGTATGGAAATCCAAGTGGAGTACAAAGTACAAGTACGACCGTGCATAAGGTGACCGCCCAGCCAAGTCGTATCTGTAATCAATTAATAAGTTTTATTGATATTGTAATTTTAATTAATTATTTCATAGTTAAATATTTGAAAATTGTTACCTAGGTACCCCCTTATATACGTTATCGCTATAAAAAGCGTTAGCGTTTAAAAACGCTTTTTATCGCGCTTCTAACAAGACTGTGATTGTAACAATAATATTTCTGAAGGCAGTTTTTTCCGCGCACTACCACTATGTGAACCAGCTGCCCACTAAAGTATTTCTGAACCAATTCGACTTAGTGCCCTTCAAGAAAAGAGCATACCAATTCTTAAAAGGCCGGCAACGCACTAGCGAGCCTTCTGCACACTTGCATATTTGATTTTGATTGTTAAAATTTTTGTTTTTTTCAGTGTATATACTCACTCCACTGTACTGAAAATCAGTGTTGCTGGTGACAACGACTTAAGGCTGATTTGGGGCCTTGTTTGATTAGTGATCACGTGTTTATACAACTTTATGTGTGCTGTAGTTAATAAATAAACGTGTTCTCTTAAATCTTTCTAAAAAGTTTTAGTTACTATAGGCTTATGATATGATTTGTTGGTAAGACCGTTTTAAACGTTGTTTTATTAGTGATGACTAATTAGTCATCAGTAATAAACAACGACAAAGGATTTTTTTATCGCTGATACATATTATTAAATGTTTAATAATATTAACAATTACCAGTTTTTGCGGCTGTTTAGCAGCAACTACGAGCGGCAGCATCCAACTGAACAACGTCAGCGTGAGCGCACCAACCAGTACTGCCATTATCACCTAGGAAAAATCTCTTTTTAGTTTAAATCACTATTATTATCATTTATAAGAAGGCACAGAAGGCCGATTACTTCACCGATTGAATAGATAATTATCAAATCAATCACTTTAATAGTTCAATTCAGACAAAAATAATACTGTATGTATTGCGCACCGGCAAATGAGTGGTTTCACGGTGATTTGGTATACGTAAAATATACCTAAATTAAAATTGAAAAATGAATAGAAGAGCTGTGTTGGCCTAGTGGCTTCAGCGTGCGACTCTCATCCCTGAGGTCGTAAGTTCGATCCCGGCTTGCACCAATGGACCGGCTTTCTATGTACACATTTAACATTCGTTCGAACGGTGAAGAAAAACATCGTGAGGGAACCGACTTTAAGACTCAAAAAACTGCGTGTGTCAGGCACAGAAGGCTGATCACCTACCTGCCTATTAGATTGACAAATGATCATGAATTATATACAGAAATCTGAAGCGCAGACCTAAAAATCTGATTTATTTTTTGATAGAAGAGAAGAATGTTAAACATGAATTTACAGATTTAAATTTAAAAAAAATTGCATCAATTTTTTTTATGGCTGTGCAAAAAAAGAAGCGTCGTAGGATTCGAGGACTTTACAATGAAAAATTAAATTAATTTGTTATGTTGGCAACACTCTTACGTCATTATAGTCCGCCAGCAATCGTAATACGTAACATGAACAATCTTGTATATCATTTTTGTGAAAAAATTAAATGACGCGCTCTTTCTGCACAAACTCTAGAACTCGCGTAAGCAAAAGTTTAAAAAAATTACATCTGGTGGTAGAGGAGAAGTCCCAGCGCGTCCCATGACCGGCACAAACATATTGAGTGACGCCACGGCCAGGTATGCGGTCTGTAGCGCGGGCAATGCAGCGGCGAACGCCCCACACACCACTCGCGGAGCTCCTTGTACGCCAAGGAGTACGCAAATGACGTCCGCGCCCGCTGGTAACGTCCACAGAAATACTACGAAGGCGCTGCGCAATCCTCTGTAATATTTTAATGTTATGATTTGAATAAGCATTATATATAGGTAATGATTAAATTAGTTCCATTCTTTAAGACCTTCTAAAAATATGTAGATTAAATAGTTTTAGATATTGTCTGCTGTGCGCTGGTCATTCTGCCAGAGACCACACCATAAGGCAAATTTTTTGAAATATTTATGTTTACCATAATTGTCATATATGTTAAAAGGTAGCTTGTAACATATACTGTAAATATAGCATTATGTATGATGTTGTCAGTTTTAATGAATAAATATCGCAATGGTTTCCATATTATATCCAACGTTATCGCGATGGTGGAATGATAAATGAAACGTAAATGTAGGCACCACTAGCCGCAAGTATAAAAGGAGCAATGTTGTTCAATAATAAAATACTTGAAAAGAAAGGAAAAGAACTTTATTATACACAATATACATTCTGTATATTGTATATTTACACACACTAGGATTCCCTGTGTTGTGGGCAGCCAGTCTCTTCCTTTTAACATATAAACTGTATTTAACTTTATGTTTTTTACACAACACAGATGTATATTTAAACAATTATTGGACACTAAGATCATCAATCGTCAAATCAGATCAACATTTTCTGTTTAGTATGTGTATGTAGTGTGAGTTTTGAAATGTTAGTGATACTTTTGTTTTTAAGGAAGTGCAGGTTAAAGATGAATGGATCTGGGAAGGAGAAAAAGCGTTGGGCAAAGAAAGCGTGTTTTTTGGTTGATTATATATAGATTTGCGTTGTGTGACTTACAAAGAAGCTCCAGCTGCGAGTAAGATAGCGGCTGCGAGGCATAGCGCGTCATGCCAAGCCCGTAGCGTCCATTCCCCACGTGCTATTGTGGCCACGCCCCCGCCCCTTTGCGCTTTGCCCCACGTCAGACGGGCATCCCACCACGATGCTACCACGGCTGTAAACACCCTTATATAGTATATGTCTTGCTATCCAAATGGATAAGTCAAATAATTAGCCTCCTGTAAGACCGACCTTCAGGAGATACTCCTACAGATTAGGGTGTTCAACCTTTATAATTTTTAATATTTATAGACAAACTTGCAGTTAAAGTAATAAGCAACTTGTGTGAATCATCTCATTATTCAAAGTGACGATAGTGTGTCTTTTCATAAAAAAAAATCACCATAGATGATAGAAAGATTATAAAAATCTAAATTGTAGTGTATAAGTATGTCTATTGTCTATGTATGTAAAAGTTCCACGTGAAACCTAGTTTTATTGATATTTAATCTATGCTTTATATAATAAATGGGCAGTCATACTCGAGATCTTATTGTTTTAATACGTATCCAAATACCTCCCGTACTAGCTAGACAAAAAAAAATCATTTTTCGTGTATTTGTATTTTTATAAAAAATGCAGGGCAGGAAGCTCATCTGATGTTAAATGACACCGCCGCCCATGAACACTCACATTACCACTCGCAAGTGCGTTGCCGGCCTTTTAAGAATTGGTACGATCTTTTCTCAAAGGTCCCTAGGTCGAGTTGAACTATGGTAGAGCTGAATTAAGTAATTCTTTTTTGGGAAAAGGGATACTCTTCATAATTAAAATCCCAGAGGCTCTTTTATCTCTGACTTTTAATAAACTTAAGAAATGTATTAACGAAAAGCTGTGTGTAAAAAGGCTTACTATAAAGTTATCGATTATCTAGTTGATAAAAGGGCCTAGGACTAGTGCTAGACAGGCTACTTCTAATTAATTTGCGATATTTATTTTAAAATAAGTGTTGTTTGATGATTTGCTATTTTAAAAGAGTACCGAGAGTTTTTTACGTCGGCTTTTTCTCTCGGCCTACATCCTCTGTCTTCTTTGCCGATGAGTAGGGATTAATAATTTAATGACGTGGAATAAGTGATACCTGTATCTTATGATCCATAATAAACATATTTTATTTTAATTACTATTCGAATACGATACCTGGAACAGAGTAGAGCGGTATCAAAAGCCAGGGCCGCGAATAAAACGCCAATCGGGCTCCACCGACATGTAACACCAGAGCAACCGCAATAGACGCAGCGAGGCCGCAACACTGCGCAAGCGTCACCGACAACAACGCACGTCCGACCACCCGCATCCACCGCATTCTCGGTATATACAGCTGCTTAGCCTGAGTGGCGCTTAAGTATAGCTTAAGCACAACTGTAGCCAAAGCTAAGATTGTGGCTACGAAGGCGGCAGGCGCCCGCGCAAGTATTACCACTCGCCCCACTACGTCGAAGTACACTGGTGCACGTGTACGTTCGGCAGCGGCCTCCAATCGCTCGTTACTGAGCAGACCTGCAGGATATTATTAATATTCAAATCAAAATCTATAAATAAAAAAGTGCGTGCGTACAAAGTACAAAAGTGAAACTTCTTTGGCAAACTAATTTTTAACTTTTGTTCATATTTATACAAATCTTTAGATTTCCGTCACTTAGAGAGAGGGAAAAATAAGGATATGTTAGGAATTTAATGAATTTAATTGTCATTAAAATATTAGGTCCTTACATATGAAATTGGCGTTTTGTATGGGAGGAACAAAAAGTCGAATATTTTTAAATATAATATATTTAATTAATCAAAGTATGAACCATTGTTTTCTACACTTTTGCCATCTCATAGGTAGTTCATTTATCCCTTTACTAAAAAAACCAGTCGGACGGGAATCAATAAAATCTGTAAAGGCGATTTGGACTGCCCCATCAGAGTTAAATTTTTTCCCTTGCAAGAAGTTGTCCAAATTTCGAAAAAAATGGTAATCTGTTGGAGCAAGGTCCGGGGAGTACGGAGGATGTCTTAGACATTCCAATTGAAGCTCTTCTAATTTGGTAGCCGTCTGTTGTGCAGTGTGTGGTCTAGCGTTGTCGTGAAGTAGCAGTGGCGTGGAGCGATTGACCAGAATAGGTTGTTTAGCCGCTAGCTTTTCCATCATGGTTTGCAATTGCTGACAATAGACATCAGCCGTAATAGTCTGGCCAGATTTGAGAAAACTGCAATGAACAATACCGGCACTAGTCCACCAAACTTACAAGTAATTTTTTTGGGGTTAATTTTCGCTTGGGGCAGGATTTGGCTGGCTGGCCAGGATCCAACCATTGCGCTGAGCGCTTACGATTATCGTAAAGAATCCATTTTTCATCACAGGTAATGATTCGGTTTAAAATACCTTCATTATTGTGCCGGTTCAGTAATGTAACGCAGCAGTCGACGTGCTTTTGCCGGTTTGCTTCAGTCAATTCGTGAGGTACCCATCTTTCAAGCTTTTTAATCTTCCCAACTTGCTTCAAGTGAATTAAAACAGTTTTATCACTAACACCGCAGCCTGCAGCTAACTCGGACGTGGTTTGCGATGGATCCGCTTCCTCAATAGCCTTCAATACTTCATTATCAACTTGGGTCTCAGGCCGTCCACGGGGCTTGTTCTGCAGGTCGAAATTTCCAGAACGAAAACGTTGGAACCAAAATCGAACTGTGTTTTCTTTTGCAACATGACCGCCATAAACATCATTCACCCTTCGAGTCGTTGCCGCGGCACTAGTGCCACGGCGGAACTCGTACTCGTAAATAATGCGATACTTTAAGTTTTCCATTTTGTAAAATGAGTGACGCAAACAGAAAAAAACAGAAGAAAAAAACAAATGAATGACGGTCATCGAAGCACAAATACAAGTGTAAATAGCTGTACAAATTTTAATTTGGAATTCTTAACCAAAGAGGAGATATTTGAGGTCAAAGTGGCCAAAACGTAAAACGCCAATTTCATATGTAAGGACCTAATATTAAAAGTGTCGAAAATTAATACAAATAATAAATTTAATTTTTTAAATTTATTTCTTCGATAAAAACACGTGGCATTTAATTTACAATCCGTCACTTGAGATTTCAATAAATTATTTTGCATAAAACATAAAATACTAACATTTCATGAATTCTTTACGAAATTTTAATTTTATAAATAGAATTTCTATAAGGTAATTCACCCTTCTCACTCTCTTTTAATAGCTCTCTCCCTTTTTTTTCGACAAAAACGCTCGTTCCGTTCCGTAATCTAATATATAAAATTCTCGTGTCACAATGTTCGTTCCCATACTCCTCCGAAACGGCACGACGGATTTATATGAAATTTTTTATACATTCAGTAAGTCAGTAAGTCTGAGAATCGGACAACATCTATTTTTCATCCCCCTTAATGTTAAGGGTGGTCCCACCCCTAAATCTACTTTTTGTTTTTATATTTTTATAATACAGCATACAAAAATATATACACCCTTAATTGTCACCCCTCTACTAACAACCCCTATTTTTTTATTATTATATTAGATAGTTATTTTTATTGAACTAAAAAGTTTCCTACAAATAATAAACATGGCAAAACGACGTTTGCCGGGTCAGCTAGTTATATATTAATTTTACCCTCATGCGCCTAAAGAAGTTTCTTCAAACTTCAAAAAATGCGACGAACAGAGATCGGACGCAATTCTATAATATAGTCCTCAGACATTTATTGCAATTCCAGTTTTTTTATGGAACAGGAGACTAGTCGGCGAGTCACTTTCAATAAAGTGCTAACAACCATAGGCACCTACGCGGGGCAGGTTGCGTGTGTGTTGCCGACCGAGGGAATGGTACGCTTCCGAATGTCCCTTAGTCGTATCAGTTCGGAAATACAGATATATGTCTTCAATTAATTAGTTATTAATATTTTAAATTGAATAAAATATCATCACTTCTATATTGTTCCATTACACAAAATAATTAGTAAAGAACGAAGTTATTTAAAACTAGAATAAAGTCACCGAATCCAATTGAGAAACATTTTACCGAAAGCAATATTTTTTTGTTTGTGTATTTTTTATTATGTCAGTTTTCTCAATTTAAAAAAATTGTTATTACTACTGTTATTAAACTGTGCTTAAATATCAGTTTTATAACTAACTTACTTAATAAATACTTGTAATAATTATGTGTTCGTCCCTTTACGTACCATGCGTGAGCGCAAGCACGTTGTCACCGGTGCGTTGTAAGGTGGCGAGTGGCACTTTATCCGCCGTATCAAGGCTCGTGTGGTACACATATCCATTGCTATTCCATGCCAGATCCACACCTGCAAATAAAAATATTAATATAAACGCTAATTTTAGTAAAAAAGCTGCTCCTCAGCACTCTGAACCTACGACCTCAGGGATGAGAGTCGCACGCTGAAGCCTTTAGGGACAGTTAATGACTAGTTTATTTAATATATACAACGAATACACATTCAATATTAAAACTAAAGAATTCAAACGCGTTATGTCTCACGACCATGCTACTTGCCTCGCCTATTATGTCAATGTCATTTAACACTAGCTCGTACGGTGAAGGAAACATCGTGAGAAAACCGTCATGCCTTAGACCCAAAAAGTCACATGTGTCAGGCATAGAAAGCTCACCTACTTGCCTATTAGTAATGATTAAAAAACAGACACAGAAATCTTCGGCCCAGACCTGGAAGGTAGTAGCGTAGTTTTTTTAATTAAATAAAGCGGTTTATATAGAAATATGGCGAGGGGGCCGATGGCTGGCCATGCGTCATACTCGTGAACGGGTGCTACTTGCGGTGACTGGTCGTACTTGAATTCGTGTATGCGGTGATGATATTTCGACTATGTGTTTGCGTGTTGTTCCCACGAGAATGTAAGTGCGTGCTCCTATTTGACCATGCCTCCTGCTGATAGAGGACAAGTCTTTGTTTTTAATTAATTGTATTATTATTAATTACTTAAGATGTCATGTGGAACATTATGTAATGGTTGCAGCTTCTTACAAACGTTGTGTAAAAAAAAATGGCGATTAAAAAAGTGGCGGAGAGTTTATTGCCAGTTCTTCTCTTCCGTTCTACGCTTTGATTTGAGAACTGGCACTAAATGTAAAGTTAGAAGCATTTCTACATTTTTTTTGACGTTCATATGTGTACATTGTGTTACCTATATGAATAAATGATTTTTGACTTTTGAAATGTAAATTCAGCTTACCGGATATGTTAGCGAAGTCTCGAAAGATTCGAAAATCAGTATCAGCGGGGATGAGTCCGCTCTCGAACATCTCCTGGGCTAGAGATGATGCAAACGGGTGCGGTACTGCGCCTGCGTATACCTATAATGCAAACATAAAAGGTCAAAATAACCAAGGGCGGCGTCGGCCTATGGTAAGGTAAAGATGGTAAAAGTATTAGTCAAAGTGCAAATAAAAATAAACCAATGCTCAACATGATCTAGACTGTACTCCAGAGAACCGTTCAGAAAGTGTTGTATAATAAATATGCGTTAAACAAGTTACTTTTTTTTATGGCTCTGGCACGGTTTGTGCATTAGCCAGCGTCAAGTATAAGATTTTTATAATTCGTGCTTTTTGCCTTAGAAATTCGACCATGTCCTCCATGTACGGTTTAGGCACTCGCCCGGTACCGCACAACCCTCCCAAAGGCCGAGAACAAATTTAAATTAAAACTTGCCCTCGAACCGGGAATCGAACCCGGTACCCCTCACCTAGCTGCCACTTAATAAGACCGCTAGGCTATGAGGCCCCTAACAAGTTACTTAAAGACCACAAATAAGCTGTATTATCAGTGGCGTAACTATACCATCTGGGGCCCAAGGCAAATATCTATCTATCAGTAAAAATCATCACGTTGTACACAGTTTAATGTTAATAAACTTCGAGAGTTTCAGCGTACTCAATTACACGCTGTGTATGTCCCACTAATGGCCATAGGCCTCCTCTCTTAGGCGAGAGGGAATTGTCTGCAGTCCCCACACTAGTCCAATGCGTATTGGAGACTTCACATTCATCCATAGAACATCTCTTGGTCAGGGGCCCTATTGGGTCGGGGGCCCGTGGCATTTTGCCAGCCCTGCCACCCTATTTTATACATTTTGACAAATACATTATCAGTCTCCCCCCCCCCACTTTAATGGCCATTGACTTTAGCATATATACGCAAATAACATTAGACGTTATATGCGTTAAGCAAGTTATTATATCTACATATAAACGAAAACACCAAAAGCGATCAAGCGTGCGTGTACGCGGACAAATTTATAAGTGCTTTCGTTACAAAGTGCATTTTGCTTCAAATTTAACACAAGAAATTCGTTACTAATTAATAATATCAGATATTGATAGATTTAAACGTTATAGCATTCATTTTACTGTGACCGTGTGTTTAAAAAAAAAAAGTGTGTGTGTACAAAGTACACATGGCAGAAGTGAAACTTCAGTGGCAAACTAATCTTGAAGTATTGTTCATATTTATACAAATCTAAAAGTTTAGATTTCCGATACTTAGAGGGACGGAAAAAGGAAGATATGTTAGGAATTTAATGAATTTAATTGTCATTAAAATATTAAGTGTCGAATAATAAATAATGTGACGGTAAATTTTTTTCCAACGCCGATAAAGAAGTTTGACTTCAAAAAGGAACATGGCGCGTAACGGAAAAACGTGACGCGTAACGAAAAAATGTTACGCTAAATTTTTTTCCAACTCCGATAAAGAAGTTTCCCTTCAAAAATATATGTAATATTAAATACATAAGATACACAATATCGCTAATGTTAACATGTAAAAATGTCAATAGTGTCGCAGTCAGCTTCCAACACTTGTTCATACAAGTGGTAAGTTATCAGTTCTTATTCATAGATATCTATAGAAAAAATGGCTATCAAAAACGTTCAAAGAATCTCGTAGCAGGGTTCTAATAAGCTACTACTAAAGATATGACGATGATAACATGCAAACGTGAGGTGAGATGCGTCGTGCGTGATTACGTACAGGGGAGTACCTCGAGCATCCAGGGGTCATTCGGACCCGCCTGGAACAGAACTTCACGACCACCCGCGCCACAGGCTTCAATATTGATAAAGGCCCGCAAAGATTTCGCCCACCGGTGCGTAGTTACAAAGGCGTGGGATGCCTGCATTATATTTTCTTCGGCCCCGTTGAGTAGACCGACTACGTCATGGCGTAGCGGATGTGGTGAGGCGGCTAGGGCTCTAAGTGTTTCTAGTACCACAGCACATCCAGCGCCGTCGTCGCTGGCACCTGTAACCACATTGCAATCGAAGATTATGTAATGTATGAATAATGAATTTACTATGCGTCAAAAGGGGAGGACTTGGTTGTTTAGTACCTATTGGCTCATGAATCTGGGGTTTTCACACTTGTAAAACTGTTCCAAACATTGAAAAGTCCGTAATTGTTTAGTAGCTTTTTATTTGTCTTTATTGGAGAGCAGTGGCGTCTTAGTTCCTTTAGCGTGCGACTCTCATTCTTGAGATCGTAGGTTCGAACCCGGCTATGCACCAATGGACTTACATTCTATGTTCGCATTTAACATTAGCTCGAACGGTAGAGGAAAACGTGAATAAAAAGGCTTGCCTTAGACCCCAAAAATTCGACGGCGTGTCAGGCACAGGAGGTTGATCACCTTGTAGATCTTAGATGCAGAAATGAGGCCCAGACCCAATTGAAGACGACCGAACCCACAAAAGACCTTTCATATATTAATAGTTAACTAAACAAGCATTAAAATGACTGAATTGTACGAGTTGTTAGATGTTAAGCTAATGTAAGATTTATTTTAATCGGTGTCTCTGGGTACGGCTAGTAAACTATAGAAGCTTCAATTTAATAGTCAGTTTTATAAACAAACCCTATTTGTAGTTTTAAAGCTATTATATTACCGATAAGTAGATGTACGTGATAAAATTTTATGAATTAATAAAAATTAATGGCGCAAGGATTGTTAAACATGTACTTTAGCGAGCATTTTTACATGAAAATACAAGGAAACTAGTAAAACCGCGATATAAAAACACTATTACGTCATGAAACGAGTTTTTGATAATTTTTGTGCAAAGGTGCTAAATGATATCCCGACTACCGAGGCCAGAGTTCAAGAACGTTTTTATATAAAATTTATGTTAATAGTAATTATCATGTATCTTATAATTGATAGATTTTATTGTATTGATTATTATAATATTACTAGTACACCGGCCAAGCGTTGCTGTAGCTAAGGTTTTTGTTATATTACATAGTAGCAAACTATGAACAACAGTCATGGGGACCACCAAGCTTTTTTGGTGGTTATGCCATTAAATTGTAGCTTATGTGAAACGTTGGTACTTTCAACACAGCGCCATCTGTTAGAATTGTGACTATCAAATAATAAACAAATATTTTGCAATAAAATAATATTGCGGATATAAATTGAGATTTAAGCAATCCTACCTTTTAAGTTGGATCAAACTGCACACGGTGTGCAAATTTGATTGATATCGGTTCGGTAGTTTAGGAGTCCATAGCGGACAAACAACGTGACACGTAATTTATATATATTAAGATTATATTGATTATAAATAATGCATTATATATTATGTGGTGTGATAATAAATTAATAGAACGTCTATCATAGAAAATCTTTTATACTATAATAAGAAATCTTTATTAACCATCAATAACCAAATGATTTACGGGGTTAAAAAAAAATCAACGACTCCATTATTCGATCACCTACAATAAAACTCAGGTTTACTGAGTCCACATGGGTGGTTGTTAGTTGTGTATGAATCCAGTACAGGACAGACTTAAAAAACATAACATGAGATAAAAAATAAAGGACGACTCATTGGTCTAGTGGTTAGTACCCTTGACTGCGAATCCATAGGTTCCCCGGCTGAGACGAATATGTATTAATATGTCTATCTATCTATAATATGTAAGTATATCCGTTGCCTAGTACCCATAACACAAGCTTTACCAGCTTAGCATGGGACTAGGTCAATTGGTGTGAATTGTCTTTAAAAAAAGTGGATTTCAAAGTGTGAGGGGAGCGACTATGGTTATCCAGACCTAGCTCGTTTATCAGAATGCTCAATCTGGATATCGGTGAGTTTTGGCCAAAACGCGTGCTTAATATAGGACAAGTTATAACGAGAATAAAATTATTATTTTCTATGAATAGAGAATTATCTTTTAAATTCCGATTCAAGTAGTGTTAGTAAATTACTTATCATCAATGGAATCTGTAAATGGTTCGATTGGGGTCACTTTATCGTTACAAACGATTGATAAATTCTGAATTTGTGTCATTCACGATATCATGCAAGATTCCATACTCATACTAACAGACCTAAATATGTTAATTGATCATTATTTTGGTAGTATAAATACGATAAAACTGGACTGGTCTTGGACTCATTTTCTTTTCCTATCGAAAAAATCAAAAGGAGGTTATCGATTCGAAGTTAAGCCGGTTGCAGACCGAAAACTAAGCTATGCCAAGGTTAAACTAAGCTATGCCAAGCAAGCTAGGCTAAGCTAAGCTAGAAATAAATAGCGTGCACACCAACAGCTAAGCCAAAGCTCAGTCAGTGTGGCGAAGGATGTGCAAATGGTGTGCGGGGTAGCGGGAGGGGCTTAGCTTAGCTCGTGTAGCTGCGCATCGGCATACACAACTAACTTAGCTTCGCATATTTTAGTTAGCTCACATAGCTTAGTTCGCATAGTTTGCGGTCTGCACACAAGTATGGAAAACTGCGTCAGCTATGCGAGCTAAGCTAAACTAACTTAGCTTAGCTCTTGGTCTGCAACCCGTATTATTGTGGATCAAACTGATGGATCATCGAGGTGTTGTGGAGGAAGGATTGTACTGTTCCTCCACCCTAAAGGATTTTCAGTCTAACCTGTGAAGTTGTATTTAAAAAAAAATCCAAATCATTTATTCATATAGGTAACACAGTGTACTTATGAACGTAAAAAAAATATATATATATATATGAAATGCTTCTAAATTTACATTTACTGCCAGTTCTCAAATCATGGGCATTTTTCATAAGTATCCATTACATCTTAGACGCAAATACTAACTCGGACAACTCGAATTTTGGGTTCATCCAATACTAAAAGAGAGATACTTAGATAAAACACATACGCTATTTGAAATGTTCAAAAAGAGTTCCGAAAAGTTCTTCAACTATGTTCGGATAACCAAGAAACAATTCCTATATAGTATCTTTTCGTAAATATTTGAACTTTTTTTATTCCACCTTTGGCTTATATGTTTGTTATATGTACATAATTGATGTTAGCTGTTTCAAAGTCAAAGTCAAATCATTTATTTCAATTAGACCATCTAAAATGGCACTTTATAACGTCAAAAAAAAAATATAAAGAAGATTCTAGTTGCCCCTTCCAAAATGTAGTTTCATGTGGAGAAGAATGGGCAAGAAACTCCACACTTACTCTTTTAAAATAGGTTTACAATATTTTACAATGTTGGATTACGAATGAATATTAAGTATACATGCAATTTTGCGCGGGCCGGCTGAGAATGGGGAGATACCGGCACAAAAAAACGAAGCCGGTGAGTGGAAAAAACGGCCATTCAAATATACATACCTTTATAGTCACCTCTTACTACTACGAATTAAAAATAAAAATCTATTTTATTTGACCATGTTGAGAGAATTATGACTTCCATTGAGCAGTTAGTTACGGCGCGTGCGCATAACTGCTACAATAATACGATTAACTATTAATGGCCTTTAAGTCGTATTTTTATAGGTATGCAAATACTTTTTATCATTATGTAATAAGCGTATACGTTCGCCATACACTATAATCTGCGGTTTACAAGGAGTCTTCTTCAGTCGCACTCTCCATTTCTGAAGGTCCTGTTAGTGGCGCCGCACATCTTCGGCAAGCCTCTGCGCCTGGGTCTGTACTTGATCCGTCCAGCGAGTAGGGGATCTGCCACGGGGTCTGCCATCTGGTGCCCTCCACTCCCGATAAATTTTTCTAGACTTTCTGGATCTCTGCGTGTTACATTCAAACACATTCCGTAGTTAACATGTCTAAAAAATTCAAGATGCGTTGGTAACCAAGTGTCAAAGACCTTTTTTTACCTGTAACCGTCTTAGTATGGACACGTTTGTTTCCTTAGCTGTCCAGGGAATCCACCTCCAACACTCCAACTCCATGGAAATTGTATTCGTTTTTACAAAAAACTCCCAAGCGAAATTAGAGAATTGCCACTAAATAATATCAAAGCTCTCGTTAAAAGTAAATTAATCAATGAAGCTTTTTATAAATTTTACGAATATTTAAATGATCCTAATCCTTGGGATTGATTTGCTCCAGTTCAATCAATTTTTATGACTCAAAACTTAGCGATTAAAAAGAGTGGCGGAAAGTTTCTTGCCAGTTCTTCTTGCCCGCTCTACGCCCTTGATTTGCGAACTGGTAGTAAATGTAAATTTACAATTAATTTAACTTCTTTTCTGACGTTCATAAGTTTACTTGTTTACCTATATGAATAAAATTATTTTGAGTTTGAGTTTGAACACCACATTTCCAAAAAAATATTCAAGTACATCCCGTAGTTTGAAATGAATGAAATTGAAATTAAAGCACGTTCAACGAACTATTTAGCTTTATGGAGCAGCTAGAAGATTAAGATCTTTAGATATTTTGTGAACATAAAAACTAGAAAAAACTACTTAACTTTAAAAACTAAACATATTTCTAAAGCTGGCAGTTAGAAAAGGTCTTTCATTAGGATGCCTAAATGTGTCGTTAACTAATCGGGAATTAATGTTGCTAATTAAAAGTAAATAGATAATCCGTTACAAACAGTTTAAGGAACCAAATTCCTTCTCCAAAAACCAACATAGGAGTTCAGTTCTCTTTCGAATTCTTAGCGATTTTAACTGGATATATTCAGTAGTGGGCTGATCGGTTTTAAGGAAAGCATTGATAAGGCCCATATCGAACCTAATCCGATGTTTTGCTGGTAATTTCTTTTTTGTGCTTAACAAAAATTTCTGGTATTTTTATTTTATGATGTATATATTTTAGATAAAAGAGTTTTATGTGGTAAACTTTACTAAATAAATCAAAGACTAAGCCGCGTCTAAGTTAATAAAAACAAAACAAAAGTTTTTTTTGTTAGATTTATAAATATAAACAAATAAAAGATTGCGATTCTAAGACCTGTGGTATTGGGTTCGAACCCCGGCATTGCACCTTGTTAAGCAAAAAATCGTAAGGAATTATTATTCAAAAATGGAAATGAAAGTCGATCGTATTTTGATAAAAAATTGAAATAGATTTAGACATTTTGACGCTCATAAAGTATTATAAATAGTTGTTATTTGAGTAAACACTTAAAATATATATGTACAATGTACATATATTGCACAATTTATATATTCTTGTATGGTGTTGGGACATAAATAGTTTACGACCAATAAAAACATTACACCTGAACTTTGAACAGCGATAATTAACAAATATAAATGCAATAAAAAAATTAATTTACGTGAAAAATATTCTAAATAATTCCGTAGTTCTCTGACGAGTTTTTTCGTATTTAATCATTATTAATATCTCTTACCCTTTTAAGTTTAAATACTCAATAAGTAACGAATGTATATGTTATATATGAATAAATAAGAATATATTTTATGAGATAAATCGAACAATACTTATTATCAAGGCAAACTGAAATTCTGATAGTAATTAGCTCACCGATGTCCAGATTAAGCATTCTTATAAACGAGCTAGGTCTGGATATACATAGTTGCTCACCTCACAGTATAAAATGGATTTTTGTTTAGTTTTTTGTAATTAGAATTTTTTCTTTGATAAGTAATTGTTTTGTTTTGTAATGTTTGTTTTGTTTAATAATCTCTTTATGATCTCTATATGTATGTCATGTTTGCCTATAAGTGCTTGTCACATTAAAAATTGTATTTTGTGTTTGTTTTTACCAATGTCTCAGTGTGCCAAGCGTTGGCAAGCTTTTTCTCAATAAAAAAATAAAAAAAATAAACACATTTAAAAAATACGAGAGACAGCAAAAGGTAAGTTTAAAACTTACCTGGACTATCAGGTACTGTGTCATAGTGACAATTGAGCAACAGGGCGCTCCGACGGGTGGATCGGCTTTCGGCCCCGGCCCCTCGTACGCGGATCACCACGCTTTGGACGTCCCGGTATATGTTGCTCATACCTGTTAATTGTATTTCGTTTCATTTGATGTTTTAAATATTAAGCTCAGTCTTTAAACACTTAAATGAAACCCAACAATAGGAACATCATATTTGTATAGTAATTGTTTTAATTCATAAATAAAACTCCATTCTATACATACGAATAAATAACGAAATCTGCTGCCATTGTTTCGGATTCAATAATATCGTTATTAATATGTATTTTATTAATGACAATTATTCCGATCTTTGTCTTAGTTTTATATTTGTTAAGTTATGTTTATTTTCTGAGTTGTTATGTTCCTCTGTGCATACTTGTTTCGTGCACACGCGTTTTTTACGTTTATTTTTGTAGTTTTATCGCTGTGTATTGTAAGTTAGCTTTATAAACACTGAGAAGTGGGAAATAGTTTACCATCAATGAAAGTAAGTGAAAAGGCACCACTAGCCCTGAATACATCAAACTCAACACGATTATGTGCTGACGCAGCAGCCTGAATCCCACGAGCAGCATTGACCAGCACTTTAACAGCTGCTACCTCATTCTCATAACTGCCTGCTACCTGCAAATAACAGACCAGTTAATTCTCTGAGCCTTTTAAATCTATGATTGCGTATGATGTTATGAAACTGGAATTCTACTTAGAACTTCACAATATGAAACAAACTGAACTGTAAAGGATTTTTTATATTTATTGATAAATAAACATTGTTAAAACATTTACATGAAAGATCTGCATGATTTCTTGCATTATTATTTTAATATTTACCCTTGGTCCAATGGATGTGAGATTGACCAGATGCTCATATGCAATCTCAGCTATGAAGCGGTCTTTTGGTGCAGACCGGTCAAGTGGTGTAGGTAGGGATTGATCACACACTGCAGCTACCAATACTGCGACACACGAACATAGTGCTGCCAGCACAACCCATCTTGTTTTTACACTTCCCGCTTGCCATACATTCTCTTTAACCACTTCTGCATCCATCTATATAACATTACATTCATGTATATCATGCTTTGAAAACACACATAAGATATAAACATTTAAATCGTTTTAGTTACAAATAGCTTGGTATAATTTCCAGTTATAAAATAAAAAATATTTAATGGAATTTAACAGTATTAACCAAGAAAAATAAGTACAAGGTTCAGATTTAAAACAGAAATACATTTTTAATCAAGGCAAAAAATTCAAAGCAGTCTTAATTGTGCTAATTTGAAGCAGACAATTTTCACACATTTAATTCTTAAGATTTGATAATAATTTACTTACCTTGTATGTTTTTTTTATTCCTCCCTAAATCTGGAGCAATATAGATCGACTTACTAGTAAGCACCATACGGAAACCAACTTAGTAATAAATATATAAATTCGAAGAAATTATATTTAAAAATTAATTACTGGTACCAAAAATAGCCCTCTCCTCACAAAACCTTATTCCAAAGTGTTAACTGTTAATTGTTATGTCAGGCAGTGTTCACAACCTGAAGCCAGGCAGTTATCGTACCAGGGCCGTAAAATTATCGTATATGTGATCCATATACGATAAATTATCGTACAGTCAGGAAAATGGCTCAAAATACTTTAAAAAATCATATGAAACGTGAAAATAAAATGTTGCAAATGATTTATAGTTTAAATCTTGTAAACTTGTGTTTTTCAAATTGAAAAAAATTATAATAATTCAATCTCTTCCGTCAAAGGGGAACAAAAATACGCAATATTTTCTCGTTGAACAATATGGTGTTCGCTCTAAGTGATATACCTATTGTCCGTAAACATCGCATATTATTTTTATCACTTAAAATTCGTTAGGTATTAAAATGTTATCGAAGACTTCCAAATCTGCGTCACCATACAAATCGTGAATTTTTTGGCTGTGCATTCTGATGCGTTTTTGTGTTTGTACATTAACGCTTTGTTCATCTGCTGTAGTTGCCTTGTGACAGCATAAGTTCCTAATAGAAAAATAAGCCAATAGATGACACTGACACTAAAAACTGTAATTGTTATTGGGCTATCTGTGTAATCATCAAATTTTTTATCAGACTGGAAATTATCGTACAATCTGCGTACGATAGTCATGTACCATCGTACATCGTACGTAGCTATGAAATTATCGCAAATGTACGATAATTATCGTACGGTTGTGAACCCTGATGTCAGGTACTAGTCGTCAAACAGATATAGGAAAGCAAAATCAAGCTGTCAAGTCGTAGTCAAAATAATTTACACTGACAATTGCCACGACTGTAGGGGAGCCCCATGCTCCCCCCACTAAAATGGAAAACTTAACAAACTATTTTCGTAACGGTCCTCTTGCTGCTTTAGTAATTGCAAGTTTAGTAATCCGAGCTATTATTATGAATATTTTAGAAAGACAGCGGTATAATTTACGCTGATACGACTGGTCACTGGCAGCGTCATAGTCATCACGTCTGACGTTGACGTCAGATGAACGGAGAAACTTGTGTTGTGAACAAAACTTCAAAGTTCAAAACCTTTTTTAATCAAGACACTTAACACTATTGAGAAATATTTTTAAAATAGTATTTTTTAAAGAAATTATAGAATTAATTTGCAGTTTAAGTGGAACTTTTACATAAATATATGTTAACTTTGAACGATGTCGAAATGGATTGGTTGTGCAGTGTCGGTAAATTGTGGCGAGCCTCTTGGTTATTATCAGGGCACAATCCTTAAAGCGGATGCAAATACTATCACGCTTACAAAGGCCTTTAGGAATGGTTTCCCATACCCGAAATCACAAGTAACACTCAAGTAAGATTAGACAAAGAAAAGATTTTGCTTCTGCTATTAAGTTTGTTTAAAGGAACATTATTTTGACATCTGTCTTTTCTTTTATACTCATTATTTGTTTCAGAGCTGCTGATATAAAAGATTTAAAAATTATAGAAGAGGCAAAGGTAGAGCCACAAGAATTAAGTCATAGTACTGTTAGAGTCACTAAGGCCAATAAGAAAGGCCCTAGAGCTACTGTCTGTGAGAATTTACAGGCAAATTCTTCTAATACGGGTCTGTAATGACTTATTTAATTTTTTTATATAAAAATGACTAAATTGATTGAATTAATTAGATAAATTGATTTTTGGCAAATAAACTGAGACAAGGCTTTTCATTCAATTAGTGTGAGTTTTACTTAAGACTGTGTGAAAGAAAGTTCCCATATGTTAAAATGTTGTGTGTTTTTGACATATTATGTTTAATATTATTTGTAAATTTAAATGTAATTAATATCCTTTATTAAATTATTCTATTTAAATTCTTGAAAATCGGCTGAAGTTATTGGTAATTTTAATTTATTTATTCAATATATTTAATACTTGATAATCTTACAAATATTAGTGTCAATTTTGTATAGGAAACATATTGAATATAAGTCTACACATCAAGTCATGAACTTTATTCGTCTTTCATCTACTGTGTAGTATAATGGGTCTTTAAAAGAAATAAATTAGAAACTATATATTTAACTATAGTTTCTATGGTTTAGTTTTTTTGCTTTACAGGGATCCAACAAAACAACAATGCCTCCAATAAGACAACTACCAATCGGGGTGGTGCCACACCAGCACGTAGCAAACCTATAGATATTCAACCTAATAGAAACAAGAATAATACAAATGCTGGTAAGATATATTTATCTTGGAATTAAAACTATAAATCTTTTATACAACTCATGTGGATATCTATATGTACAGGTAGTTATAATTTGAGTTCAACTCCAAAGGCACGTGGTGGGGGTGGAAGTGGGGGAAGTATGGGAGGTGGCACAGAACGGGCTAGACGTCGTAATGAGGCATGTTTCGGGGATGCAGCTGACCCAGCCTTCGAAGATGATTTTGACTTCGAGGGCAACCTTGCACTGTTTGACAAGCAGGTCCTTATTTTTCATATTTTTGATCTTTTATAGATTACAGTTTTACTTTGTCTTGTGACCATATATTTAATGCTTATAGACTAAGTTTTATTAATGTTTGCGTCGCGAATTACGTTACAGGCGGTGAGTTGGGAAGTCCGAAGCGGAGCGGGAGGCGCTGCCCGTCCGGACGTAGTTGCTGACGCGGCCATGAGACACGACGAGAGCGTGCTGCCAGCTCCGCCCGCCGCTCGACCGGCCTTGCGTTTGCCGGCGCATCTTCAAGCTTCCCATGACTACACCACAGATGACGGTCGAACTATACCTGCAGCCACGCCGCGCGCCCGACAGATGCTTTGGGAGAGTCTCCTCCGTCTGCGCTTGCTCGATAGCGCGTTGCTGCTCATATCGCGGGCGGTGGCCGACTTTGCGTTGCGTTTGTGTGGTGGTGGAAGGCGTCTGGAGGCGCGGAACGCCCATCAAGTTCCCGTCGTTGTGGTGGCGGCCGGTACCCACCTGGGTGGGGCAGCCGGCGTGTTGACTGCGCGGTTATTACTCTCGCACGGAGTCCGCGCCCATGTCGCTTTAAGTGGCGAGGGCGCCGAGTCGTGTGCGTTGCTCCAACGAGAGCTGACAGCGTTCGCCGCGGCGGGCGGGGCAGCCGCGTGGGGCACGGGTGGCGCCCCGGTGGCCGATCTGGTGGTACTGGCGCTATACGATCCTCTGGCGGATGCTGGCCGCGCGGGGCATTCAGAGGTATTGGGGTGGGTCCGCGCGCAGAGAGCCGCCGTGCTAGCGTTGGAGCCCCCGGCCGGTGGTTGGCCGGACACGCCCACTCGCGCCGCAGTCGTGGGCGGACTGCCAACGCCGTTGGACCCCTCGCTTGGCCGCGTCTTCCTCGCCAATATTGCCCCTCCACAGCAAATTTTTAAGGAGATGAACATCGAATACCGACCGCCGTTCGGTGCCGCTTCTCTACTGCCGCTGCATTGATTCACTTCTCATCGTTCAGATTGGGCGCTCACTAAAGTCGACCCCTGTAATTAATATAAATCAAATCTGAACGCTGTATTAAGAGATTAAAATATATTAATTTACGGAATATACATAATACGGGCGAATAAACTGAGACTATGGCATTTAATTGTGAAAGGTTATTTCTAAGCATTTATTTTAATTTCTTTATACTTATACCAGCTAGTTTCCGGGTCTTACAGCGAAATGACGACGATTTTTCGACGTTAACACGCCATTTATACTTAATAGTTGTGAACAGGAACTAGTCGGTGTAATTTTAAGTAGGTGTCATTTTATTCGTCTTTTTGTGTTTATGTAACTGCAGATTCTCGAAATATAATCTAATTTTGATATGAAATTTAATTTAATTAGAGATGCGTAACAATAAAATAAAAGTGGGCCCTGTGATAATTCAGATGAATAATAATTTTATATTTTTATGTAGATTGTGAATTTTGGAATGTGTGTCGACAGAGAAGTAAGTTATCTTGTGAATTAATGCATTTTGTTCATAATTATTAAACTTGTTGATGTAATTGTTTTTTATTGTCCCTGTAGAGATATTGGAAATAAAGAAAATTTCACAAATCCATCGATTTATTACCGAAAATAATATACATAGTTCCTCAAAAAGCGCTCACTTTGGACAACATCAAAGACAAAATTCCTTAATCTTACCCCTTCCCTTCAAATTAAAATAAATATCAGCTCCAGAGATGAGTAAACCACCGACATATCACGGGAAATACATCTGTGGCTCTTACTTTTGAACGATAACGTACAAAACAACTGATCTTGATACGAAATCTAAGTATTGCGAGTATCCACAAAATGGCGCTTAATCTTTGTCATGGTCTAATCTGTGACCGTTTTGTATTTAAAAGTAAATATTATAGGATTTTTGATAATTGACTATTTACAAGTTGTTTTACTTCATAACGTCATGTTAATACAGATTAAAACTTAAGATTTCGTTCTGTCGAATTGTCCATAATTGAACACAGACGTTTTTTACGTTAGCGTTTATACTTTGTCAAACTAATTCCAATTCGTATCTCAAGCCACAATCTCGTCTTGAGCGCTTCAGATACGTAGCTACATTTTTACAGATAATTTATTTGACACCTTTTGAAAATAGATGAGACTTAGCGCCAAGTCTCGAGTCTGAATCTAAATTTATAGACCAGTCATTATAGACATTCGAAATCGAAAATTTGATAATAATTCCAAAAGTTTTCAAACTTCGGTCAAGTGAATGGTACATTGGGACGACAATAAATCTCATTTTGCAACCTTGTCCGCAGTCCGGAACATTGTTAAAATTGCAATTAAATTAATTTTTGCTGTATGGCCGTGAAAAAAATTCCAAAAGTTCTGCAAACTTGGGGAAGTTTTCGATATAATATTTCATATCACGTATAAAATTTGCAACCAACCTAAGTGTACGGAACATTTTTTGTTATTTATTTTATTTTCGATATATCTGTCAAATTTGCAGAACTTTTGGAACGTTTTCCTTCAGTTTAATAAAGAAAAACATTAATTTTTAATAACAAAAAATGTTCCGTACACTTAGGTTGGTTGCAAATTTTATACGTGATATGAAATAATATATCGAAAACTTCCCCAAGTTTGCAGAACTTTTGGAATTTTTTTCACGACCAAAACTTATTTTTAACAATGTTCCGGACCGCAGAGCAGGTTGCAAAATTTTATAGTTTGTTTTAATACCACTCCCGACCTTACATCAAAATTTGAAAACTTTTGGAATTATAATGAATTAATTGTCTTGACTGACTGGACTATTAAGGTTATGTAACTTCAACTGGCAATATCTGAACATTCTTATAATACAAAATTTGTGCAGTTGTATTGAACTAACTTTGTGTAAATCATGAATTTATGGCATAATAAATAGTTTTTGAATGACGGCACTAACAATTTCACAAAAAAGTAACTTAAAAATCCATCACAATCAAACTATAGGTATGTAACGTCTTAATTTTATCCAGCCTTCACATAAGTTAGTTAAAATAAATAATCAAAAAGCTGTGCTGATAGATACTCATCACACACAATGCAATCACAACAGTTAATAAAAGCACACACATTATTTACAAAGGTCCAAGGGCTCATATGGCATCGCATGACACACAAAAACTTATTTACACAATGAATTTTTTTCATGCCCAGTGGGGACTACTTAGAACTTTGAATTATAAAGATTTGGCTATCACAAATGACCCTATCGAGTGAAATAACAGGAATTTTAGGATTTTTAGATTATTTTCAGTGTTGCTACTTATAGCTTTTCAGGGGCACGAACAAATTTCACTTAAAAAAGACAAGCAAAATCTCTAATTTAATATAATTTACTTAAAATTAGCATCTTGATGCTTAAGTAAATAGAAATCTCTCTTATTTTAAGAACTTCTTAGTATTTAAATTAAAAATAAGATTATTGCAACGGTAACATCGAGGAATGTCTTCATTAAAAAAATACACAACCATTTTATACAATAAATTGCGCTAACACTTTTCATAGGAATGAAAACATGATTATTACAAATTTCTTAAATAATATTAACGGTATAGTGTAAAAATACTAAAAACAGCATAGGGATAAAAGGGTAACATTGAGAGTAGACTTATGTCAAACATAGAATTTTGACATACATGAGTATACCTAGCTAAGTCTAGACTCTGAATCTTACCCAAGTGGCCACTAGGGAAAGCTCGCTTCTCGCTCTACTGATATCTTTTATACAGGATGTTTTGGAGGGTCATCATAATAATTACTCTAATATAGTCCAGATTTGTGCATATATTTGATCAGTTATCAGTCAGTTCTGTCAGACACACATGGTTTTTAAAGTCTAAAACAAACCAAACGAAAAATCTTTCCTTTTTATGTTATTATAGGAGATTTACTGAGGAAACCCAGGCATAGAATTGATAGATAATATGAGATAAAAATGCTCAAGATAGAGAGAGATGGAGGGGAATTGGATTTAGAATTACGTCGCACGAATTTGATGATACTGATTATGTAGGTGTCTTGGGGACCTTGATTGAACCCTCCAAGTGATTTTTGCTGCCGGAGTTGCGTCTAACTAAAAAAAATTCTGTATATAAAATCGGTTTTTTAAATTAATCGATTGTTTTTTAGCATCAAAAATCTATGAATAAAAAATAATATTTTTATATAATTATTTAGTGTAAAATTTTAAGTGCGTGTCAGTTATCTTTTGTACAGCTGAGTGTTTGAAGGAATAAATGAGGGTTAATTATTACTATGTAATTACCACAATTTTGGTTATTTAACTGACTGTTCATATGTTAATTAAATAGTTAGCACAATATGGTTAAGTGGACTTGAAACTAGCAATTTTAATCTTCTATAATACGTTAAGTAATTGTTAGACGATCCAAAACATCCTCTACAATCAAGTTTAACAACTATTAACACGGTAAAAAATAATTTGGAACAAGGAAAATTTCAACAAAAATATATCCTACATCTAAAACATTTATTATAAAATAGTTGCCAAAATCACATTACAACGTCTATTAATGACGTCACCGTGTCACACACATACAAAACACCAATATAATACTAGAAATCTTAAAGCTAAACTCCATTTCTGAGTGACATTGACGGGACTCAAGTATTAAAATATGGGACAGTAAGACAGATTTCTCTATCTGTTTCTCTAGCCTTCTGTGCCTGACACTTTCTTCCGTCTATGGAATGCCTCACGATGTTTTCCTTCACCATACGAGCGAGTACCACACAGACTAAAAGTACATTGATTCACACCTGGGGATAAAGTCACTAGGCCAACTGTTCAGTAGCAGAATAGGATAAATTAGTTTTTGCTTGGAAATCCCACTTCGCCATGACGTCAGAACCGCAAACCACATGCAAGGACAATATTTACTAATTTTGTGAAACACGATAAAAATTACTGCCTTGCCAGATTTTTTGTTTACCCGAGTATTGACAATTGACAATCTATCATTTATTTCGAAATAAAATTTATGTTTTTGTGCACGGTAACATTTATATATTAAAATTTAAAATATTTTTTTGTCAGTTTTCGGACTATTATAACGTAGTCTGAGAACTGTCAAGTACAGTTTAACACTAGGCTCAAAAGGTTAAATTTAAAAATATACCATCAAAAATAGATTAAACATAATTAGTACAGAAATGGTTATGTTACCTTTACGGTTCGCATTTACTGAAATGAAATAGTGATCTTTTTGCTACCAAAATGTTTACGACGAAAACTTTTCTATATCCAGTTGCCTTTTAGAAGAAATGCCCCAGGCCAAAGAAAGGCAACGTACGTTAGAATGTACGTTTAAAAAACGAATCGTTAGATTGCGGGCTGTGATTGGTCAGCTCTGGACCAATCACAGTCAAGCTACAATACGTATTCGAATATAGAAAATCTATGCGTTCAAGTCAAAAACTGATCTTGACGTTTAGGAACACGTAGAAGACTGTGTCTGTGGTAAAATCGATTAATTTTTCAACTGTATATTCTAACCCTATATATAAACTTTGCCGTGTAAAGGTTTATAAAACATCGGTACATACGCTTACTGATATGATTATTCCGATAAAACACTGGAAATTATATACAACAATTCATCTCACTCGGCTCACAAGAGGAACTCAGTCAATTCTCTGTAGTCTTTGGGTTTGAGGGTATAAATTATCTCTTAACTACGAGGATTGTGCAAGACAATGTTACTTGGCGCATGCCGTGAATCCGCGTCCAGCGCGGTCCTTGAAGGGTCTTACAGTTCCTTCTCCTTTTCGAGACACTCCTTGGGCGTGGGTTCTGGTGTTGGTGTGTTGTGTTGTTTCCCATTGGGAATGACGGTTGTGTCCTCCAATAAGCGGCCCGTTGCTCGTCGGACGAGCGCATGCGCTTTGTCGCGGAGACGCCACAACTCCTCTTGTATTCGTTCTGTTATTACTCGCCGTGTTTCTTCCTCGCTCGCGTTCGTGCTTTTAAGTCTGAAAACATTTAAGTACTATTTATTTATACCCAAGACATAATTCGAGTGTGGAACCAGTTTCCAGTCACGTCAGAAATTTAAAGGTTTTCTTAAAGTATTTTACGTAAACATGTATTACAAAGTTCTCAAAATGTGCCATAGCAAAACTGCCTAACAAATCACGATAAATATTTTGATTACTCCAGATCGATTTACTATGACGATGTATTCAATTCGGTTTATATGCTGAACCGTGAAGCCAATGAACCGATTGTATAATTTAGGTACTTATAAAGCCAAAAGAAGTATATGGCATAACTAACCTGTCAAGCAGCGGATGGAGAGCAATGGGCTCACCAACGCAGAGGTAGACGTGGTTGCGTGCACGCAGTCGATATGGCTCTGTATTGGGAAGTACGTGATCCATCCCTTCATGCCAAACTGGTAGAACTAACGGCGGACGACCACGCGCGGCGCTCTCGCTTATGAGTCGACCAACTCCCCATTTGAAACGAATATGCTCTTTTTCTACATTAACCCTTCCTTCGGGGAATATATGCACCCAATCGCCACTGCAGAGCCGCTCAACACAGAAGTCCATAGCAGGCTGGTGCACTCCAGCACCGCGTACAACGGGTACACATTTTCCTAGCGCGAAAAATGCAGCGTGTAACGCGTTCGTGAAGCAAATGTCGTGTGCTGCTAATGACCAGCGCATGCGCGAGCCCCTCACTAGCGTGCCTGTGTCCAGCACACCTGAAAGGAAAAAACTATTTTAGACGCAACGTTTTCAAAATTCTTCTTCCTTTAATTTTGAGAACATTTAAATCAATTCCGGCCTTATAACATGTGAGACGTTTCAAAGAAGGAGATAAAGAAGCAAATCATCGAAGTATTTCCGAACTAATTAGACATAGACATAACATTTAATACTTACAATAACACACACACATAAACACACAAAATAACAATAATCAAAGAAAAAAAAATATATATAATGAGAGATATAAAGAAAAAAATCCCTTTTCCCATTCGCTTCGTTTCAAGTGTGTAATGCGTGTGAGCTGTGGTTGTAATTGGCCATGGCTCAGCATTATGCTGAGGAGCAGAATGTTCCACAGCGCTGGTCATTCTGCCAGAGACCACAGCAGCTAGTTTTTTCGACTTCACAAGAAAAGAGGTCGAATAGGTGAAGTCAGGTGAACCAAGGTCATCGTGTTACGATTTTGTACATTAAAGTGCTTATCCGATTTATATACAGGGTGGCCAAAAAGTCGTGGATCAAACGCAAATAGGGGATAGATAAAGTCATCAGCGGCAAAAAATTGTTCTACGGGAGGTCTCTAAGGTCAACCCCTGCAGAGTTATGATTTATTTTAGTTTTTATATGAAAATTGACTTTTTTTTACTAATTCTTCTTAAAATTCGAAAATATCTACATCCTGTATCTTTCTCATAATATCCACTAGATTGGTACTGATGAGTTCTTGCGTTAGACATACTATTTATAGTTGTTTATTGTGTGTATTCAAGATAATATTAAGTGATACGATATAACATTTTTATATGTTACAAAAAATTTTTTAAACATTTCACCGGTATGATTATTAGATAAATTCTATACCAATCGACAGTATGAAGCCCATAGAATATGCAAACGTTAGGTTGTTTTTAATCAATTAATTATTTATGTGTATATTTTTTATGTGACACTAAAGTATATATACATCTTTAGTAAAAAAGAAAGTTATAGTAATACATATATAATATATATATATACATATATATATATACCCTGATAAAAAATATTGATTGAAAAAAATAAAAAAATTTACTACATGCAAATTATATATATATTTTTTTTTTAATTTTAATTAAACATACTCTGGACTGAAATTTGCTAGGCAACCCATATGGATTATATTTATTGACATATTAAATTAAATATAAAATACGTTTCATTAAATAAGCATCTCGGTGAAGGTCGTTGTATAGCGGGATCTTATACTATAGTGCAAAGTGAATACAGGACAACCAGCACACGATAAATATAGCTTACGATAAAGGTCGCATTATCAAGTTATTCAATCGATTCTTTTTGTACATTGTTGGGAATAACGTAAATGGAGCGTTGCATTCATTAGTGTGTAATTAAGTAAAGCCAAGAAATCTCAAACGAGGTTCGACACGCCATACCGGGGAGTGCTTATCCCGATGTTAACATACGGCAATGAATGTTAATGCACGACGTGCTCACTAAATCCTTGCCACCTAAAAGGTGCCCAATCGAGAAAGCTGAAGAAGGGATGGTGATCCACCTCTGCTGGACTGAGCCCGATCTCCCCTAGCTATTTCTAAAAGTGGATGGCCCGGTGTGTGAAGGATACTGTATCAAGTATCTTCACAAACTCTCAAATGGCGTGGAGAGGCGGACGTAACCGCCGCATCGCATGTCGCCGATAAATAAAGGTACGTGAGCAAGGAAGGTAAAGGAATGCTTATGGTTGGTCAACCACATGACCATGTAGAACGGATGCATGAGTAGCGGTTAACAAGTGTATATCCCATACAAGGCAACCGTGGATGGTGATGTCGAGTTGGGTAGGTGTTGTCGTACATTCCTGGACCAAATCCAGGAGGTACTAGAGAAGAAACAAGTTACAAGTATCGACGAGCATGTATGGTGAATGTTATATTAGGCGAGAGAGGTATGTCAGGATTGTAACAAATGGAGATTCGAGTCTCTGCCTACTCCTTCGGGAAAGAGGCGTGATAAATAAATAAAAATTATATCATCTACGTGTTTATAATTGATTTTGATGATTTTTTTGTCTTAAAATAAATTCGAGAATGACTTAGATTCACAATTAGATACTGTTTTTCTAATTGTATGTACAATCTATCGGGTTCGCAATACAAATGTAATATTATTAAATTTTCTATTTTTTAATTCTTTTTCTTTAAGCGTTATTTATACCTACAGCTAACATATGTACAACAAAAAAACAAGTGAACTAAACACATAGCCAAAGATGGAGTACATACAATTTTTTTCGTCCTACAATAAAGATCACAAAAGAGACTGCGACTTTACATGAATAACAATCCAGCCTATTCAATAATTATGGCTAATAAGTAATATTATGTTGACTTAATTTTCAATTATTACATCCATCAACATATTGACCATACTAGTGAATAGCTTAAACTAATAGACCAGTCATTATAGACATTCGAAATCGAAAATTTGATAATACATAATTCCAAAAGTTTTCAAACTTCGGTCAAGTGAATGGTACATTGGGACGACAATAAATCTCATTTTGCAACCTTGTCCGCAGTCCGGAACATTGTTAAAATTGCAATTAAATTAATTTTTGCTGTATGGTCGTGAAAAAAATTCCAAAAGTTCTGCAAACTTGGGGAAGTTTTCGATATAATATTTCATATCACGTATAAAATTTGCAACCAACCTAAGTGTACGGAACATTTTTTGTTATTTATTTTATTTTCGATATATCTGTCAAATTTGCAGAACTTTTGAAACGTTTTCCTTCAGTTTAATAAAGAAAAACATTAATTTTTAATAACAAAAAATGTTCCGTACACTTAAATTGGTTACAAATTTGACACGTGATGTAAAATAATATATTTAACACCACTCCAACTTTGCAGAACTTTTGGAATTTTGGTCTCAAGAACTGAGCAAATTATCATTTATTGCATTTTTAACAATGTTCCGGACCGCAGAGCAGGTTGCAAAATTTTATAGTTTGTTTTAATACCACTCCCGACCTTACATCAAAATTTGAAAACTTTTGGAATTATAATGAATTAATTGTCTTGACTGACTGGACTATAAGGCAATGTTCATTGACAGTCTTATTGTTCTATAATGTTTTGACACAATGTTCGCGTGTCCGAGATACAGCACTTGCACTTATATTCACTACACTAGGTTTATAAGCTCAAAAGGTTTAGTTCTCTAGGCGTCTTATTCTGTTTTATAAAAATAAATAAAATAATATATACAAAAAAGTTGAAATATTTACACGTTAAAGCGTCATTTGCGGAACAGTGTACGCAAGGATCGAGTGGGGCCGAGGTCAACGAAATCATTGGAGACATGTCGATGGCCCCAACGAATAAACGTGCAATCGAAAAACAACAACTTTTCAGGAAACAATAAAACAGTTTGGAATCACATTACTTTAATTACATTATAAATAGATATATATAATGTATTATCAAATTAAAGGTAAAAAATATATCTTTTAGCTCATATATTTTTTATAAAAAAAATATTTACAGTTTTCTCAATATTCAAGAAAAAACATGTTATTTTATTATTCTAGTGAATAATATGCGACTTTTTAACAGTATTGTATCACTGCACGTTTATTCGTGTCATAAATGAAGCATAAACAAGTATAGTGAAATGTTACACGGTTATTCTACGTCAATATTTTTTTTTCTGAGCCGTGCTCTGACCGTCTACAGGCTTATTCTTGTATATTTTGTTGCTTTTTCATGTTTGTAAAGATAGAAGCCCGTATATTAGCGTAATCAAGATCAATTCATTATTTATGTAATACATCTTTATTAGTGCATGGTATAATAATGTAAATTAGCTTATAATTTTTGATAAAGGTTAAATAAAAAAAGAATGTTAATAAGAATATTTTTTTTTTGTTTAAAAACAAGAAAAATTAAATAGAGAACAAGAAATAAGTAGGTACTAATAATTCTCCTCGTCACTATCGTTGGTAACCGAGGTGGATTCTAATGGCACCAAATTTCTGTAAAAACACTGGTAATGGTTTGGTATGGCTCCTGAGTCGCACAGACTTATTAAATCCCTATATAAAGGGAGTGGTATAGGTAGCATTCCAGTGTATGCGAGTTTTAGGTTTTCAGCATTTTCTATGGGTTCTCCTCGTCGCCTTCTTGAATTAGTCCTCGTGATAGTTTGCATCTCTTGTAATTTGTCTTCAAAACTGTATCTAAAGTATATTGTATCAGGATGATTATAAGAAAAAACTACTTCTTTTATTTTGCTCCAATAAATTCTATCCCCATTTTTATCTTTCAACCAATTCTTCCCCTTTATTAACTCTTTAAAATCTATGAAATCAGCTTGCGTCATTTGTTTTACCTGGTACTTGTGTCCGGTAACTTTGGCATTCTCTATCAAGGAATACATTTGGTCAGGTGTGTAAATAGTATGCTTTTTCTTGGAACGCTCAATAGCAGCATGCATAGAATCACCCTCCGATTGGCTATGACCTTTCTCCAAAAACCTATGAGTAATTATTATGTTAAATTTCTTCGCCGCTAAAGAAAACATGGCGAATACGAAACGATTACGATTTTGGCCTGCACATGAATCAGAATAAAAGGATATATTTTTTATTCCTAATTCGACGTGTACCTGGATAAATGACCAAAGACAACTTGCTATTTCTATCGCACCCCTTTTCGCAATCTGACAATGCCAGACATAGCAGTAGCCTTTCTTCTCTATGATATTATAGATCGTGAAATTGTATACAGGATACTTCCGTTTATAATGAAATGTGCCTACTTCACTTTGAGGGATATTCAACACTTTTTCCAGATCGAAACATGCTACAACACTGTCATCTGAACAAAAAGTTTCTTTTTCTTGTTCCTTTAATTGCCTGACTAGTTGCTTTTCTTTCAAATGCTTTTCATAATTGGCTTTTAATTGTTCTTTCCTAACATCATCAGAAGTTTGGTAAATAAAACAAATCTCACATAAATCTTTTTTAGGTTTGTGGAAGGATAGGTTAAACTTTGTATTAAAGATTATTTCATATTGGCGTTTAGTTGCTTTGCATGTTTGATTGTACTGGTTGTTTGTATCTATCCATTCCAAATATAGTCGGTGCATTTTAGAGATATTCAAAGTTTCACACAGATATTGCTTTTGGCTATCTTTACGAGTATAGTGTGATTCAACTCTTTCAAATAAATTTATATGGTCGATTATACTTTTCTCAGTCTCTTCTGACATTCTTCTTGGCCTGTTCTTATGAGTTCCTCTGTAGTCTTTTAAATAGTTGTCATCTCCCAATTTATCAATTGCTGTGTATACTACTTGCTGTGTAATGGATAATGTATTTAAAAACATAATTTTACAAACTTTAATCATGGAATTAGTATCATCGAGTAGTTGATATGTTAATGTTTGAGTACGATTATTTTTACGTTCAACTGTAATCTTTTTGACGTTATCTTTCTGAACATGTCGGTTAATAAAATCCCACTGTCTCTCATGGTCCCCGATAGCCCAAAAGCTCAGAAAAATTTTACTCCTCATATTTTGATGTATCTTTTCGTAACATTTCAATTTGCAGTTGCATGGAGGTCCAATAGATTTTTCTGCCTTTTGTTTATTAGTTCTAGCACTTTCATAACTTTTACCAGAATTTTTAAGAATTTTGTTTTTCTTATCTTTCCATAAATTAGGATCTATTTTTCTCTTTTTCGTAAGCTGTTCAATGGGAGTTTCGGGTCTTTCTTCCGATTCTGTAGTTACAACATCCTGTGATATATTTTGTGTTTCAATACTATGTAAAACACCATCTAAATCGGAAATACTTCTTAGATCGTAATCCTTATTAATGCATAAAGCAGTCGGCGTGGCTATAAAATCTATTTTTTGTAGCGTTGATGGAGTCATTATCATCAAACTATCAGTAGTCTGTAAATCATCATTATTATTCGTAGTTTTCAATTGCGCAGAGCATTCCATCTCAGGTAGTAATGGTTCAATAACATTATGAGAAATATCCAAAATATCACGTGTTGATCCATTTGGTGGTGATGTATTATTATCGCGTGGCAATACACTTGCTGCTATCAATGGAACCGGCGAAATAAAATCATCACGACTTCAATAAGGTCTGATATGCCATCAATAGGGAAAGAACTTCGCGAAAGATATGTAAAAGTTTCTGAAACAAATTATTAATTATTAAAATGACTACAATACTATGATTTCAATAACTATTCACTTACATCTACAAAGAGTATGAATTAACACAACACCTTTTTAAAAAAATAATTCATTTTTAAAAGCCTCTTCTCCTAATTTCATCTAAATTGCAAATAAATAATACCAAGGTAATTATTGAAAAAAAGTCGATGCTGGTTATTTACCTTAAAATAGGTACTACGGGCAATTATTTATCTTTAAAAAAATACTTTGTCAAAATATTTAATTCTTACCTGATGAAGAAGAATCAGCCTGCTTTTCAATTTCAATTCCATTTTGTTCTTTACATACAATACTACTGTCATCTTCATTAATATTGTCTGTAAAAAAAGATTGTGTCACATGGTACCTACGACCCATTTTATCATAATATTACAGAGAATAACTTTTAAAATGTATACTCGATACAACATCAACTGAGCCTGTAAAAACAATAATCCTTCTAAAGATAATTAAATTAAAAAAAAAAATTAAAAATTAAAAATTCTTTATTCGTTATCTCAAAGATTTTACAATAGCTGATAAGTGATTGGGACCTCCTTTTAAGCGCATAAGCACTTGTGTTAGGAGAACCCGCTCTTCCATTACATAGGCGTACTAACTAATTATAATTTAATTTAACACGTATAGCTAAGCTAAGTATTACAATTTTACAATTTACTAAACATAATCTAAGGTTAAAATGTGAATAATTACCTACATAATATGTAGTAACATATTATGTAGGTAATTTGTATCTAATTAATTAAATAATAAGCAACCGCCGCGCGGTGCCTGTGTCAGGTGATTTTCGTTCTTATTACAATGAACTAAATATGTTTGTCTGTCGAATCGGTATAACATGTACCACCTGTTAAAGTGTCAAGGAAAGGAATAATAAAAATCAAACGTACATTCTTTAAAGTGTGTATCCCCTTACTTAAATAAGAGGTTAATCAGTTTGTACGTACTTACCTTCGTATCTTCTACAGTTCGCTAATTCTAATATCTTTCTGCAACGACTCGAAGCACTTCTTCTATTCATAATTATAATTATCACTCATTAACGATTTAATATGAATATTAACAACGATGCGTGTGACCTTCCGGGGTCTCGCGATGTCACGCGCATCTCACATACCCCGCCCCCGCTTCACCCCTTGTCTATACTAACGCGCTATTGCAATAGACACGATCGGAAAAGTATCCGTATATTAAGCGGTTACAAACAATAACTTGAAATTCATGAGCGAAGAATATTAGTGCTTGAACCTTTACAAAAGTAGAAGAAAGGAGAGAAATTAGTAAAAGATAATGGAATAACTGTAAATATTATATTCAGTGTGCAATGATGAATTACTAGTAAAAGTTGCTTCCGTTTTTACACGAATAATCGTGTAAGAGTAATTGCCGAAAGGATAGGATAGGCACGAGCGGCAGATTGATTTAACACGTTTATTCTGGTGTACTCAAAGAAACAAATAATATGTAATAGGCGCATGTTTTGTTATTCATGATGATATGAAGATATATTTTTTCCCTACAATAAACGAATACTGTGCTCTAAAAGCCTTATTTTAAGTCTAAAATATTTTAAAAAAATTATATAGGTGTATGATACGCCATTAAAACGAAGAAAACGAAAAAAAAAAATTTGGGTAAGAGCTCTTGCACGTTTATTCGTTGGGGCCATCGATGTGGACTAATGCGATTACGTGAGTTTTACGTAACGTACCAAAGATACCTACTGACCTAGCAAGCGCGTGTAGCGTGCCACATCGTGATACAATACCGACGGCAGTTGTGACCGGCGCGGGAGCATGAATTACAATGTTACCTATTTATGTAGCATTAAAATAGATTTGTCATACATACATACGTGTTAAAGAAAAAATTCCGTTGTATCCGTCAAAATTAGAAAGAAATATATTAAATTAAATTGCATATTTGTATTTCTTAATCTAGTTTATTGTATGTTGATTTTATTTATACTTACCTTGAATTGTGATTAAGGTTTTCATGGTAAGAAAATTTGAAAAAATGGCTAGGTTTTTATTCTGTTAAAGCGAACAGTCGCTATGGCTAGTTCCTACATAATTATTATTAAACATACAATTAGAAGAGAAGAAAATAATAAAATAAAAGAGAAAAAAATAGATTAAGAAATACAAATATTAAATTTGATTTTAATTGATGAAAATGCTTTTGTATGTTGTGTGTTCTCTGTCTATATGTTTCGTTAGTGTGTCTTCTTCAATTAACTAAAATGATGACCCAAATATACCTACTGTTATCAATGAAGGTTATACAGCAAGGTTGATGCCCGCATTAATTAACTATAACTAGCTGTGCTCTGCGGTTTCACCCGCATTCCGTCTATAGCCTAAAGCTTTTCTTGGTAAATATATTTTTAATGCAAAAATAATATTTTTTGTTAGACATATCACGGACTTAGTAGATATCGTATATAACTGTAGTACATCACTTTGCTCTATTGTCAATAGTTTCTACAGCGATTTTTATTGTAATTACATACAGAAACCTCGCTTTTTGTTAATTATATACCTTATGTCACCCGGGCATAATATAGCTTCCAAATGGGGAATTTTTTTTTTAATTTTCTAACAGTACCTATATTCCTCAATCAAAGGCAACGCACTCACTACTAAAATGGGTGCCCATGGGCTGCAATAACTACCGTTTTTGGGCGTCTCATATATATACTTTAAAAAAAATTGTTCCAGTAGTTTCGGAGCCTATTCAATTCAAACAAACAATCAAATATTTCTTTAGAAATATTAGTATAGAATACGCAGTAAAGTTAAAAAAATGTATTTACCTCAAAACATTAAATAAAACCTGTGCATCATCCGGCAATGGAGGTGATACGGTGTCAAGTAATATTGTAGTTTGATAGTTAGGTTGACCATGAGGCGTTTGCGGTGAGGCGCCGCCGACCTCATCATTCCAACAATATCTGGATATATGCCAGAAACTAAATATTACTAATTCGTTTCCAATGGTACCCTGCAGACGGAAGACGAAGAAAGGCCTTCTCCAAATACTTCCATTTGTCTGTCGCTACTATTCCAATCTTTCCCAACTATCTCTTATGTTTCATCAAGCAAAAATTACTCCAGTTAATATTCAATAATATATGGGCGTCTTTCAGCTGTATTTAGGGCAGTCCATATTTAAAATTAACCACACATTTAACCCGTGAGACTCGCTCAAAAACCTAGTAATAGAAAATATTTGTAGATAATAAACAATTCTTTCCTTCATAGACCCAGAGTTATGATACATAAACAAGAGGTTTACGATCTCTTATTCAAGTTTTACTATAACAAACTATTAACAAAAATCAATACATCAAGTAATTTTAATTAGATTAACCATATAAATAAAAATATTTAAAAACTTCGCAAAATTCGAAGACGGCTGGACGAATACGAGTATTTTTTTTAAATTTATTCCTAGAACTCTGAGGAAGGTTTTTATGGAAAAACTGATAGGTTTATATTCCGGTAAAGCCGTCTCTATGGTAAAAATATTACATAAGTAAAAGTAGGCTTAGTAAAAAAATCATATTTACGCGATACGCTATTACGATCATAGTTCGCGAGGACAGCTAGTGAATATTATAATCAAGAAAACATTGTACCAATTATTAATGGCCGGCAATGAACTTGCGTGTCTTCTGGCTGTGGGAGTGTCCATGTCTAATTAATATTAGGTGAGCCCGTTTGTTTTATATCAAAACAATATATAAAGCTGAAAAGTCTGTTGCGTAACTACTCGTTGGAATTTACATATTATTTTTCTGTTTAATACAGACGAAATTTTTCATTTATAAAATCGTGTTTTGAAGTTTACGAAGATAGATTTAGTATATATACTACGAATTATACAATACTATTTGTAACAATGATACTGATTGCGGAAGTGCTTATCAGAGCATCAATAACTATTAGTAACTGGTTATTAGCCCTCCCACGCTCACATTGCAGATTCCATATTTGAAATGTAAATTATAATGCAACCGATTCCAGAACGTACACTGCGCTGTGTTTTTCAAAGACAATTTTCTATAGCCAAAAGATGAGGCAGTCTATAAATATATAGAGCAGAAATTGAGGCTATAAAGGAAGAAACAGTTAAGAAATATAGGAGATCTATAGCGTTTTTCGTCTGGGCAAGAATCATCGCGCTTAACCGAGCAAAGTGCTTTAACAATCGAACTTTAAGATCGCTTACAGCACTACCCTCCTAATAGTTTATTTATCAATAAAATATAAAGACTTATTTATTTACACTTATTTGCAGTAACCGAAAAACAAATAATTAAATAAAAGGAGAGCATCTGGCCTTATCGCTTTCGAGCGATCTCTTCCAGACAACCGCATTAAGAAAAAATATAGATAAAGTAAGCGCAAGAAGTGCAAAACTACAAAAGACATAAAATGACTTAGACGATACTAATGGAACAAAGCAAAGCAATTCAAACTCAAATTATCTTTATTCATATAGGTAAACAAGTTCACTTATGAACGTCAAAAAAGAAGTTAAACTAATTGTAAATTTACATTTACTGGTAAGTAAGTTCGCAAGTCAAGGGCGTAGAGCGGGAAGAAGAACTGGCAAGAAACTTTCCGCCACTCTTTTTAATCGCTAAGTTTTGAGTCCTACAAATTGTTTGAATTTCAATTAAAACATATGTAAACAGTGAAAGGGAAAATAATAAAAAAAGGACACATGAATCACGTATTCAGATCAGTTAGAACGAAAGTCAGGGATACGATGTGCACTAATGCATGTACAGTAGAGATTTAAAGGAAGATAGAGGAGCTAAGCAGCGAGAAGGGAATTCCATAGACTCGCAGCATAGACCTTAAAAGATTGGCCAAGAAAGGAAGAGTTATGAGATGGGATTTCAATAGACTTACTTGTTCGTCTATAAGTTCAACATTTTCAGCGAAATTGAGAGGCTGACGTCAGAGTCTACTAGAGACGTCTAATTGACGAAAATGTCGCGTTAATAGAGCTCTAAATGTTAGAGAAAATTGTACTTTATTGCTTTGAATTAGGGACTTATATATCATCAATTGACTCGTTAATATTAATGAAGTTTGCAATCATTTAAAAGATATCAAGGTTTTCGATTATTCAATAAAACATGAATTATAATCATATACCTATTTATTTATTTAATCCTACAGCTAACATTAATTATATATAACAAAAAACAATCATACTAAAGATATAGCCAAATATAGAATACATAATATACGAAAAGGTTCAAGCATTTACGAAAGAAAAAATCAATAAAAAATATTAAATACATTTAACTAAGTAATACCTAATTCGGGTGTGTTGTGTTATGGTGTCAGAGTGGAGATATGTACATGAGTGTGTGTGTGTTCATGATACACGTGATTTAACACCATGCATATTCTAAATACAAGGAGTATTATTTTATTTAGCACATTCTGCGATAGCTTAAACAAGTCAAGGTTTAAATATTGGTAGTAATAATTCTTTGTTTTAATTACACGAAGATAATTACTTAAATGGTATGTCAATTATATAAATATGTATTATTCTTATAAGTTAACTAATTAATAACTAATAAACACACATTGTGTAATCACATTTATAAAACGTTAGACACAAGTGAATGTCATGAACATTGTCACAATAATATCTTTACTGATTTGTTTTTGATTGCACACTAATAATATTAAAGTGAGCTATTATATAGGTTTTTAGCGATCTGGTCCTGGTTACGTCAATGAAAGCCTTAATATCTATTTTGACTAATGAAATAAAATAAATCAGTTTTGTGTCTTTTTGTGCCTCAAATTTCTGTATCTGTTTCATGATCATTTGTCAATCTAATCCTATGCCTGACACACGCCATCGACTTTTTCTTTGGCAACAGGGCAACATGCTTTCCTTCACGGTTCGAGCGATTGTTAAATGCGCACATAAATAAAGTCGCGTAAAAGTAGTAATGAGAGTCGCACGATGAAGCCACTAGGTCAGCACTGCACTATTGTAACAACCAATAATAATACCAATAATATATTATATCTGTTATCATCTTACCGGTGATGATTTGTACTCCCGTGTAGAATTCTAATACGTTGATATACGAAAGGTATACTTGTTACGTGAGTATACAGGACTCATAGTTCATGCTAAGCCTTGCTTCGAAGCTTAGCCTAAGTCTAGACGCCAAGAAAGGACTGCGCTGTCCCTACCTACTAGTAAATCTATTTATATGTGAGATAAAAAATTATACTCTGTGACGTAATATGATATCATTGATCCAGGCTACGGCAAGGGGCATATTGACCTCAAACAAAGGGTGAGATGTATTTTTAACTTTTTTTCCTTTCGCTTGACGAACCAATATTTAAGCCTTGACTTCTTAAAGCTTATTTTTTTAGTTCAATAAAAATAACTATCTACTATAATAAAAATAGGGGTTGATCGTAGAGGGGTAATTAAAATTAGGGCCTGTATGTATTTTTGTATGTATGTAGTATCATAAATAAAATAAAAACAAAAAAAAGATTCATCACTTAGGGGTTTGAAACATAGATAGGAGCCGATTCTCAGACTGAATATGCATAAACAAATTTATAAGAATCGGTCGAGCCTCCGAAAGGAGGAGTATGGGAACGAACATTGTGACACGAGATTTTTTTTTTTGTAGGAATTTTTTGAACTTTCCCAGTGGTTACGGAGGAAAGAAAACGAGATAAATTTATTTTGAAGGAAATTTGCATTCCATTAAAAAGAACGTTTAGTAATGAGCCCTGAGTACATTTTTCTCGACATTTTATTGACACGAAAAATGTCGTAAGGATGAGGGTACGATTGTAGGAACAATGTGAGAGGTTACTGATGTTATAACAAATACTTTGCTTACGGGAAATTATGGTAAATTTGTCGAATCACGGCTCCACCATACAACAGCTCCAAATATTTTTCTACATATTTTCATGACTCAGCAATGGTGTACCATGCAATATTGTGGTGGTGCATGCTCTTTAACCCAATAGAAATTATGAGACATATAGCTTTGGACCCCTTAAAAAAATTATGAATTAGGTGAGGTTTTTTAAATTTTTGTAAGGCGTCCAAAGTCCTTAATACAGTAGAACCTCTATAAGTCGAACATCAAGGGAGACGCCAAAAAATTTGAGTTATAGAGTTTTCAACTTATGGAGGATTTCGACTTAGGCGGATTTTGATTCGACCTAAAGAGTTTGAGGTTTATTCTTATAAATTTTGAAAAGGGAATCAAAATTGAACACCTGACACAAAGCAAGCAAACACGTGTTTCCATGAGTCATAAATTTATTATTGTATACTCCTAAAATGTTTTCTAAGAAACAATAGTGTACTCACATTGTCGGCAAGTTCTTAAAGTCGGTAACTTATTTTTGTTCGAACAATAGAGATAATAAATTCCAAATGATCAAGTTGTAAAGGTTGTAAAATAAAACGTTCCTATGTTCGAGATACAGAGTTCAAATTTAATTTTTCGAGTTATAGAGTGAAAATATGTACCAAAATGGCTTGGAGGGACTCGGTGATTATTTCGATTAACAGAGGGTCAAGATTTCAAGTAATGGAGGTTTTGGTGTTTTAAGGGAAGGGAACAAAACATTTTTTCGAGATTTGGAGGTTTTTGACTTATCGAGGTTCGACTTAACGAGGTTCTACTGTATTACTTGGGGTACTACACACAAGTCGTAATGAACGATAGAAAAAGATTTGGAGCTGTTTTATCGTGGAGCCGTGATTCGAATTTTACCGAAATAATTTAATGGGCGTAATAAATAAATATCAAAAAATATCGAAATGCGTAACTTAGCGTTATATCAAAACTAATAAAAAAATGTCATACGCTAAAAGCGATCGGTCGTCTCAAAATGTATGGATTACCCTCAACAAAATTTAAAAAATAAATAAATAAATCCCATATGAAGAACGAAAATGTAAATCGAGTTGAAAAAGTCTATGTTTTGTTGACACTGCGTTATTGATATGATGTTATCAAATTTCAATCGCTATTAGACTTTGGACATTTTGAAACATTAATTAGAACAGATTTTATTATATTTATCTTATTAGTATGTATTAAGTTTTCTTATCGGGAAAACGGGCAGGACCTGATGTTAAGCGCATGGACTCAGTACCAGAGGGCTCGCGATTGCGTTGCCGGCCTTTTAAGAATTGATACGCTTTTGTTTGGTTGTATACAAAAATTGGATTGACACCCATTTTTTCTTCTTTAATCTTTCAGTAAACCTGTACAAGAACGCTAAAACCGTATAAAACATTACTTCCCTTTAATCAAATACAACATAGTAGAGATATTATTGTGATCTATAAATGTTTATAATATGACCTACATGGGGTAAAATGTTATCATTTTACATTCACTTTGGTGTCTTACGTTTTATAAATGATTACACAATGTATGTTTATTCACTCTCTGACCGAAAAGAATTCGAAGCGTCGAATTATGTAAATCGATTTACTTTTTTCTGTTAAGGCACTTATATTGAAAATATATGTAGCGGACATTTCTGGTACACTTATTCTTCAATAATAGTAATGTTTACTACTTTTTAATATTAAACAACATTAGCGAAGTATAACACGACTAATATACTCTGTATGGGTTTTAATACGTCTATATCAAAAGTGGTAAACTAGCTGACCGGGCAAACGTTTTGCCATGTATATCATTTATAATAAAAAAATAGGGGTTGATCGTAGAGGGGTGAAAGTTAGGGGTTGTTTGTGTTTTTTAATGGTGTAAAAAAATAAAAACAGAAAAATATATCTAAACACAAAAAAAGAAATTTAGGGGTGGACTACCCTAAACAATTAGGGGGATGAAAAATAGATGTTGTCGGATTATCAGACATACCCAATATGCACACAAAATTTCATGAGAATCGGTCAAGCCGTTTCGAAGGAGTTTAACTACAAATACCGCGACACGAGAATTTTATATATTAGATTAAAACAGCAGTCTTATTGTTTTAAGTCGTGGGTCACTGGGTTTTTCATTACAGCGTAACGACAGTAAGATATAATTATGTTTTTTTATGTTACTGTACGAGCCAAAATGTACGGTTCCTGGGTCATTGGGGTGCTTTAAATAATCGATGATTTTATTGTTACTCTTTATTAACCAACGACTCGCATACATTAGAATATAAGCGCAATTATGAACTGTTAATTGCTATGTAACGAATAAATACAATGTAACAGTTAAAGAGTGTGCCTACTTGTGGCTTTACTCTCGGTAGGCCAGTCATTATAGACATTCGAAATCGAAAATTTGATAATAATTCCAAAAGTTTTCAAACTTCGGTCAAGTGAATGGTACATTGGGACGACAATAAATCTCATTTTGCAACCTTGTCCGCAGTCCGGAACATTGTTAAAATTGTAATTAAATTAATTTTTGCTGTATGGTCGTGAAAAAAATTCCAAAAGTTCTGCAAACTTGGGGAAGTTTTCGATATAATATTTCATATCACGTATAAAATTTGCAACCAACCTAAGTGTACGGAACATTTTTTGTTATTTATTTTATTTTCGATATATCTGTCAAATTTGCAGAACTTTTGGAACGTTTTCCTTCAGTTTAATAAAGAAAAACATTAATTTTTTATAACAAAAAATGTTCCGTACACTTAGGTTGGTTGCAAATTTTATACGTGATATGAAATATTATATCGAAAACTTCCCCAAGTTTGCAGAACTTTTGGAATTTTTTTCACGACCAAAACTTATTTTTAACAATGTTCCGGACCGCAGAGCAGGTTGCAAAATTTTATAGTTTGTTTTAATACCACTCCCGACCTTACATCAAAATTTGAAAACTTTTGGAATTATTATGAATTAATTGTCTTGACTGACTGGGGCGTAACTCTATATATTATGTATAAGCGTGGCGATTTAGGAATAAAATTAGCCTAAGTATTTAACTAAGGTAGTTTTAAATTATCAAAATAACAATACAATTAATTAATATATTTATAAAAGGCCGTTGACTGATTACACAAAAAAACGTTATTGTTAAGAGTAATTAAGCGATTAACGGCTGATTAAAATATTCTTTGTTTACATTCGTATATTTATTTTCGGAGATCGTGAATCATATGTTCAATGTTTATCAGATTTGATCCTTCTTAAGTAATTTTTTTTGTTCCATAAAAATCTTTTGAAGTATTGATAATTTTTCTTTTGTTTCTCAATATGTATAGTACTAGTCTGTAATGTGCATACAATGATGTGAGTCAGGGACTTCCGTCGCGGCTCGGACAAAGCCCTACAAAGTGCATCACTTGATACACTAAATACGATGCCCTTATTGATTTCTACAGTAAGCACGACAAGCATGTCTTGTAGGTCCATATACTAAAAAAAAAGTGTGTGTACCTACGTACACACGTACTTTTGACGAAGACGTTTTTACGTAGAAGTTATACTTCTTTGGTGTAACAAGATAAAAATCTTTTCAAAATTTTTTATGTTTCGCCTTATTTTACGTTTGTAGAAAAAACGACACTAACAATAGAAACAATTTACTCTCATAATTTTTCCACGCGCCAAAAACTAAAATGTTGACTATAGCTAACTACAGGGTGTCGGTTTGTTCTGACAGTGTGCGTGCGCATCGTAAAAATTTACTCTCATCATTTTTCCCTAACGCGCCAAAAGAAGTATAACTTCTTAAACATTCTTGGCCTCAGATTTCTGTATCTTTCATTTTTAAAGGCAAGGTTATAACTTTTTTATAAAACAGGGGACAAAAACGCATGAGGCTCACGTGATGTTAAGTGACGCCGCCCATGGACGCTCTCAACGCCAGTGGGCTCGCGAGTGCGTTACCTTTTAAGAATTGGTACGGTCTATTCTTGAAGGACCCTAAATCGAATTGGTTCGGTAGTACTTTTGTGACCAGCTGGTTGCACATAGTGGTGGTGCGCGGCAAAAAATGCCTTAAATAACTCTCAGTTGTAGAAAGACTAGCGGACTACGAAATTCCACAAATTTCCTATCACCTCGACGTCCTAGGAGTGTGATACATCCATTGTCGGTCATGCTAGTTTCCTAACGTTTTCCTACATCGAAAGACCAACACTGCTCTTGTATTGTCTTGCCTTTATTATTTCTTTCTATGAATAGTAATAATACTCTTGTATCGTGCAAATCGTTGGCAATAAGATCGATAAGTTAAGGTTTTTTCGAGCTTTTAAACCACCGATGTAGTGTTTGTTGCATGGGGGGCAAAGCGCCCGAGGGTCATCTGTCCCACCCACACTGCCAGGAGGCTCGCAGGAGTCATGACAATGACAAAGACCCTCGAAATGTCACGAGTTCTGAGTCGATATAAATCTTACAAGACTTATTAAATTCTCACTGTTCCTTCGTCGCCCAGAGAATTCAAGTATACAATAGGATATTGAAGAAACAACTAACACAATACTACAACAACAAAGCCAGAATTTTACAACTTAAATTACGAGGTTTAAATAATTATTATTAATGAAGTAAATCGATATCCTAAAGTATTTAAAATCCAAAACGAAAAGTAAGATTAGCGTAGCATTTAATCGTAATATGGTCCGTTCTAGCTTTCAATAATGTTATTGAAATTGTTTCTTACCCCAGAGTCCCGGATCATCAAAACAAGAGTGGTGATTGGAGACAGTAAGCAGTGGCACCTCACGGGGTCGGTGCACCGCGCGAGCCAGGGCTTCGCGATTGTACACTGTAGTCTTGTTCAGGAACTCTGTGTAAAGTTTGAAAATAATAACTAAAAAACGTAATTATGTCTCTACACTGCTGTTTAATTTTAATAATTTGAAAATAAATATGTGACTTCAAACGAATTACAAAATTCTAGTAGTATTGATTTTATTCGTAACAAACGTATAAAATACATATCTTTCCTCTCCATAATATTAGTATTATAGATAGATGTTTCAGTAATTTTGTTAATTAATTGATGTAATATTTTATTTCCAAATTCAAAAAGGAAAATTTAAGTCCCATAACATGTTCACTGACTAGTAGGCAATATTTAAAACGTAATTTATGATATTTATAAAAATAGCATTAGTCCAAAAAATACTGATAATTACAGGAAATACTCGCAGTTTTTACTATACTTAAAAATACTAATTTATGATACTTTATGATATTTTTATCAAAAATGATTCAATATTTCCTAATTAGAAATCCAATGTCAATACGTTTAAGATTTTAAACATAGGAGATTAGAATTAGCGGATAACATAAGATAAAATTTTACAGACTAGGTATCATCTCAAGACTGGCAAAGCCTAAAAACCACAGGATGTCACATTCACGGTAAATTAGGCAGTAGTTGAATTGAAATTTTAGTAAAGGTTCGTTCGTTATTTTTGCATTTATTACAATGAAGTTTCTATTATTAAATACGTAAGTAATCAGCTATCAATCTGAAAAGTGATTGTTTCAATAAGAACTAATTATTGATCCAGGAATGTCAAGAATTTAAGGTAACCACACTAAAATAACACAAACTAGCAAATTATATTATGTAAAACAACATACACTTTATAAGGAAGCAAACATAATATTTGGTATTAACTTTATCCAATAATAATATTCATTTAAATTATTATCAAACAATTAAATTGAAGGTTGACATTAGTACGTACTTAATGAATAATGTAGCCTGGCGAAGTAGGAAATAAATTACCTTATTCTTCACAAGGCTAGTTAAAAATTGTTAATCATCTACTCTATTTAATTATTTATTTATTAAATCAATATATTCCAAGTAAAGTTCATCAATATTCAAGGACATGTTGACTTGTAAATACCTATTAAATCTACTACATCTATTTAATTAAACATATATTAAACATCATTAATTTATCTGTATTTGGAATGGCTTTGTACCTTTAAGGAATTAGATTGTGGGTTTAAATACCACAAAGAAACTATGTTAAAGTTAATCCAACTCTGTTCTTGTATTTATAGATCAATTTATTCTCAATTTAGTGGAATTCAAATACAAATATTAACAAATAAAGTTTTATTAATACAAAGAATAATAATTTATGTTGAATCTGTCAAATTAATTTTTACGTAATTAAATGTACACTCAGCAGCAAAAATTTGCATCGTTAGCACTTAATTCAGGTTTCGATGTAGTAATACTGAACTGCTGAGTAAGTGCTGATTAAGCTACCTTCAGATTTTCCAGTACTTTTATGAATTACACGTGGAAATTGGAAATTAGGGCAAATAGTTAAAGTTATAAGATTAAGTTATCAGTGGAGATTCACCCACCTACAATAATCTTGCTGAAGAGGCCAACAACTGCGACTGTGATTGAGCTGGCACAATACCACAGTCTACCCGGATTCCGGAGTCGCGGTATTAGCCACCCAATGTCGTAGCCCATGGTTTCACGAGCACACAATCACTACACACTATAAACACATTGTTGTTATAAAATTAATAAACTTTTAATTATAATCCTGGTACAAACTCCGACGAACCCAACCTTGTTTCGATTGGACTTGAATGTGAATCAGTGTTGCCAGATCCAAATTTAATTTTCCGGGAGGTATATCTATAAAAATCCGGGAGTCTTATGGTAAAATTACAAAAATAATCGGGAGAGTTTTAATACATATTTTTATTAAGTTTCTGTAAAATTTGGTCTTTAATTTCGAAATTGAAGCAATTAGAATTTTTCAAAATGTTTTTTGTATGCAGGACTCCCGATATTACCGGGGTAGAGAGTTGGTTCCGTAACTTTGTTTTCGTTAAATTTATTTGCGAAAACAGCCTTTCACTTCACAGAGGCAATATAATCTAATGCTGTTGATTTAAAATACCTTACTAATACTATTACTATTACTAAACTGAACTATGTCTCCTAATTTGGTCGTATAATAATTAGAGAAACCGGTTTGTCTATGTTCTCTGAATTCCAAAGGTTTGCTGTTTTATATTCAACTTTATTCCATTCCATCAAGGCATACTTTACGCTACATACTTTACAAACTCATTACTTTTGTGATTCGTTCGGTGGTTCGGTGATTCGTTTCACGCAGTAGAGGCAGTGTTTTTAGTAACTTGAGTTGAATCTGTGGAACAGTAAATTAAAATCGGGAGGTTTAATTAAGGATCCGGGATATCGGGAGACATTTAGTAAAATCGGGAGAACTCCCGGAAAATCGGGAGACCTGGCAGCAGTGATGTGAATACTCCAGGGTGACCATGGTAACAATAAAAGTCGCCACAATACCATCGGAAATATATTTTTGTACAAAATTTGTACTAGCACTAACCATTACTGAAGATTAATTAATCCTAGTAAATTATCATAATAGTACTCATAAATAAACGTATGTACAGGTTAATTTCTTGAATTAAAAAACTTAGTAAAAATTATCTTTGTCTAAATCTGTACAATACTAATGTAAGTACATATACAAAATAACCAGAGTTATAATTATTACTCTATAAATCAGGAAGTTACAATCAATGGTCACACTAAAATGTAAAAATGACATTGACAATTAACTTCTTATATTGTTTGCTAAGTAACTTTCTATGATTTTAGTGAATATTTAAATTTTAGATTTATTAGTTACACAAGTCTTTATTAAGAAATATATATATATATATATATATATATTTGTTAAGTAACTTTTTACTATGTTGCACTAACAGTTACATACTCCTCCACTAGATGGCATTGTACTAAATTTGAATACCTAGGTTACAAATTGAATGCAGATGTATAATTTGGATTTCACTTGGTTTATGAGTTACCTAAGTAATCACAATTTTGGTCCTTCCATACTTAATAAATGTAGATAAATAAGAAATTTTTTAAAGTCAATATTTTAATCATTTCTATTGTATCTAATCTTAGCATCTCATTTCAATGACTCCGTGGCGCAACGGTAGCGCGTCTGACTCCAGATCAGAAGGTTGCGTGTTCAAATCACGTCGGGGTCAAAAACCTTTGTTTTTCATTAGCTTTTATTGTGGCATATATTTTTTAATGATACAATAGTTTCCAATAGGCTAGAGAGGCCTCTAGCTATATTTATGTTTTATATAAATTAATGTGTATAATTTATGTCTATTTCCATACATAATTCATTATTACACAGTTATGATTAAATTGTTATTGGCAATATATATAGCGCACTTGGTAATAAGGAGTAGAATAATTATTGTTGAATAACAAGAAAATGTAAAGAAAAATGAAAAAGAATACCAAAAACTGGAGATGCCGGGGATCGAACCCGGGGCCTTTCACATGCAAAGCGAACGCTCTACCACTGAGCTACATCCCCTTTGAGTATGCTGTCGAAATTATTATACAGATAGATATATATTTTAAATATTATTATTATATTTAATAATTTAGTCATTGATAATTAAGTATTTATAAAGAAAAGAATAATTCATGCGTATGATACACGATTTTATTTCTTCTTTTTTTTTCTTATAGCGTTAGACAAAGTATTAATCGCTAACCTCTGCGTCTCTTGATTACTTTTTCTACACATATTATTCATGGAAGTATTAATACTTTGTCTATCTCATAGTAGAGTTTTAGATCATTATCCTTGGTACAAAGCTAGTGTCAAAAGTAAAATACACTCGTCTTATAATAATTAAATTATTAATTACATTCAAAATATGTTTAAATAAATACAAAACCCCTTTGGTACACTTAAAGGCAACATACATAGTTTCTACTAGGTACTAAACAGCCTACTGCTATATACAGGCGTCATCCATTATATGATTGAAGCCTGTTCATAAATAATAATATCCATATTGTAGTTACAAGAAAAAAAAAAAAGGTAAAACAACATTTCTTTACCACATTCTATCCTGCTCGGTTGTAATTCTTGTATTTCTTTTACTTTTGTATTGAATCGCGATTCATGAATTCGTGAGATTAGCTTTTGAGTTTTTAGTTTATTTTATTATTATTGGTTTATAAGATTTGGTTATGCACTTCTTGCACTTCACCTGTCAAATTTTTTTTTATTTATTTTCCTTACTAGGGTTGCCTGGATCGCTTATAATTTTTATTAATTATATTATTTGCTTTTCTATAAACGTAACGAAGTGTAAATAAATAAATAAAACATTCGTTAAAAAATCCATAGACTTATTGTCTAGTTTACCTACTTTCCCAATATATAACATTAATCTTTTAAACAGATCTAAAAACACAATTAATTTTCAGCTTCCATAATAAATTCAGCTATTAGCAGTTCCATGCTGGGCGCAATGTCAGCAGCAATACAAGCGAGTTTGAAGCATTCAGATACGCGCAGAATCCGCCAGCAATGGTCCTCCACCGAATCAAACTGTTGTTCACATGTGTGGATTATTTGCACCATTTGCTTCGAAAGCATCTCACCTGTAATTGTAATAATTTCTTAATAATTCAATGTCTAGTATTATCTAATATATAAAATTCTTGTGTCACAGTGTTCGTTCACATACTCCTCCTAAATGGCTCGACCGATTCTTATGAAATTTTTATGCAGATTTAGTAAGTCTGAGAATTGGCTACTCAAGCCCCAGTGATAAGGCCAAAATTTTATTTTTTAGACAAAACTTTTTGTTTTTTTTATGATACATCATACAGAAATACATACAACCCTTAATTTACATCTACCCTCTACGATTAACCCCTGTTTTTTATATGTTAGTTAAGAACTTATAACTTGAACATACCAAAGAGGAATGGAAAGAAGCATGGTGGGTGTAACACTGAGACATCGAAAAAGAGCAGAAGAGATCCGATCAACGACCAAAGTAGAAGACATTATAAAGAAAATAAGGCAGTTGAAATGGCGCTGGACTGGGCACATGACGAGAGATAGCAGGTTGAAATGGACAAAAATAATTACAGAATGGCAACCACGTGATGGAAAATGGAAAAGAGGAAGACCGACCAAGAGATGGGCAGACGATATTAAGATAATAGGAGGCACAACTTGGACAAGAAGAGCTAATGACAGAAAAGAATGGAAACAGCTGGAAGAGGCCTACGTGTCACAGGACACGCTGATTACCAAAAACGGGTCATATGATGCATTAGATTAAGTTTTATTTATGTGTTAGGATTAAGTGTTTTTTTATGTAATTTAAATAATTGTTATTACATTGTATGGGTGTCAGCAATAAAGGCTAATCATCAATCATCATCTACGATCAACCCCTGTTTTTTATTTGTTAGTTAAAAACTTATAACTTGAACTCTGAGGTTTATAGAGAAAAATCCCAGAAAAACCTAAAAAGTTTACATTCCGGAAAATCGAACAGTCTCTGGGGTAGCATAGCAAAATGTTCCGTGATGGTATGTGTTAAAAATTTTAGTTTCAAGTACGTGCGTGTAATGCATAGCAAATTTCTGCATGAATAACTGTTCTACGTAAGATCTACTGATCCAGGAATAGTTCAGCAATGTAGGAAAAGAACTTTAAAATACAAAAACCTTTTTTAGCACATATATATCTTTTCGTGGTTATGCGTACCGTTTGGAAATGACTTGATGAATTTATCAGTGTTCTCATGATGCATTCGATGGGAATCTGTCATCAGATTGAAATATCTGCTCATACACATGATAGCGCATCCCAACTCGTGATCTTCAAACTTAAAGTCATCTCTCCAGAAGTGGAAGAATTCCTCCATTTTCTCCTCGGTCAGTTGACTCTGTAATATGAATGTAGTAAGTATTATAATTATGAAAAAAAATATCACTTATTCCACGTCATTAAATTTGAATCGGTAGACATTCATCGGCAAAGAAGACAGAGGGTGTAGTCCGAGAGAAAAAGCCGGCGTAAAAAACTCTCGGTACTCTTTTAAAATAGCAAATCATCAAACAACACTTATTTTAAAACAAATATCGCAAATTAATTAGAAGTAGCCTGTCTAGTACTAGTCCCAGGCCCTTTTATCAACTAGGTAATCGTTAACTTTATAGTAAGCATTTTACGCAGCTTTTCGATAATACATTTCTTAAATTTATTAAAAGGCAGAGATAAACGAGCCTGTGGGGTTTTATTAAAGAAAAGTATCCTTTTCCCAAAAAATAATTACTTTACAAACTTTAGATAGTCTAGTACGGGGAAATTGCAGCCTGCGTTTGTTCCGAGTATTAATATTGTATGTATGTTCTATTCTAGTAAACTTATCACGATTTTTGTATGTATATTGAAGTGTACTGATATCCCGTCATCCCTCGTCTAGACGCACCCTGGAGTTTCAAACCTATTATTGACATCAAATGCCGCACTACACTATTTAGATCGTCGCTTATTGTTAAAATAGCGAAAGAGTGGAACTTATTGCCTTCAATCTATCCTGAAGAATATAACATAACCTATTCATTCATTACCGTGCTATTCAAAGGGTGGCAAAAAGTGGATGCGACTGCAAATTACAAGCAGAGATATGAGTTAATATACAATTTAATAAAAATAATTAAAACAAATTTAACAAGTTTGGTCCATGTGTACCTGTAATGCAGGCAGCATTTCCTCGCTGTATTGCGATACTTATTTGAGCGAGGAAAGCACCAGCTCTGGGGTCACCGGTACTATCTACCAGGCGCCAACTTAAATAATTAATAAGCGCCTGTGCCTCAATTGAATTTTGAGAGATCACTGTCTCTAGTCTATATTTCAAGTATTTTGTGCTCCGAATTCGTAGTTGTGTAGTATGTGTGTAAATAATGTAGAAAATTCAAGTTAAAATTTTTAAGAAAATTTTAGAAACACCGCAATCAAGAACCAAAAAACATTTTATTTGCCTTTTAGTATAAGGTGTGTAATGCATACAAAATAATATAAGCATACATTTATATAAAAGAGAAAATTATACAAAATCTAGAATTACTAAATTTAAATGTTTCTCCTCAAAATTCGGTTAATTTGGTAAACGATTATTTTTCAAACATTGGTAAAAACTTAGCTAAAGAGATAATTCCAGTTACGACGTTACATAATAGAACAGATGTGATTAGACCCAACTGTTCCCAGGTCTCGTCTTTTGTGCTTCTAGAAACTGACCCTCATGAAGTATACCTGACTATTGTGAGTCTCAAAACTGACAGTGCTCCTGGCTGGGATGGTATAAGCACCAAGTTTCTTAAATATACTAGGGAGCTAGTTGTGCCCATAATTACTCATTTGGTTAATCTCTGCTTCCGACAGGGAGTGTTTCCACCTGCGCTAAAACAAGCAATTATTACACCTGTGTACAAGAATGGTAACAGAGAAGATGTTTCAAATTATCGCCCAATCTCCGTTCTCACTGCCATATCAAAAGTACTTGAAAAATTAATTAATAAAAGACTAATTACCTACCTCCAGAAGTATAGTCTACTTTCAGACTCACAATTCGGTTTTAGACAGGGTCTGTCAACCGAAGATGCAGTTACCTCACTATCTTGTCATATTGTTAATGAAGTTGATAAAGGTAATAAATGTATCACAGTTTTTATCGACTTAAAAAAGGCATTTGATACGGTTTCTGTCCCTATTCTGGTGCAGAGACTAGAGAACATTGGTATTAGGGGTATTCCACTCACATTGTTCGCTGATTACCTCAGTGAACGAAAGCAAGCAGTTAAAATAGGTCAATACATCAGCGAACAATCTGACGTCACATATGGGGTCCCACAAGGTAGTGTTCTGGGGCCGACCTTATTCTTAATCTACATAAACAGCTTATGCGATTTAAGAATTGATAGTGGGAAAGTCTACTCCTACGCGGATGACACTGCTGTTGTCTTCACTGGGAAAACTATTGACTCGGTGCGTCGACATACAGAAATAGGGCTTTCCAAAATAGATAACTGGTTAAGAGAAAACTTATTATCATTAAACGTAAGTAAAACTAACTACATTTTCTTCACTAAATACAATAGCGCCCAACCTCAAACAGATCTAGAAATAAAAATACATAACTGTAGCACCAGAGTAAACTGTACATGTAAAACTATAAATAAAGTTCATCACACTAAATATCTAGGAGTGGTAGTTGATCAAAGAATGTCATGGCATGAGCACCTAGAACAAGTTATAAGTAGGATTCGAAAGCTTATTTGGACATTTAAAACTCTAAGGCACATCGCTGACAAACATCTACTAATACAGATATATATACACATCGCTGGCTCAGTCAATTTTAGTGTACTGTATCCCAGTTTGGGGGGGTGCTACAAAGATGAAGTTCCTGGAACTGGAGAGGGCACAAAGAATTTTACTAAAAGTAATGATGTTTAAGCCTTATAGATTTTCCACCTCTGATCTTTATGCCTCTTGTGGTGTCTTATCGGTCAGGCAACTGTACATTTTTTGCACTACCTTAAGATTGCACAAGTCTCTTAAATATGATGGTCGCAAACTGAGCAAAAGACGCAAATATACTGTTGCTCCTGTTGAGAGATCTAAATCAGTTTTTGCTATGAGACAATTTCAATGCCAAGCTGCTAAACTTTATAATAAATTAAATAAAATATTAAATATATACACATTGAATAAACATGAATGTAAAACGTCGCTACTTAACATCCTAGAAACATTTAGCTATGAAGACACTGAAGCCTTTGTAGGTAATCATGAATCATAATACACTAGTAAATAGTCAACTTCTACAATCAGTCATGAAAATTCATTCTCATAAACACACAAACACACACACACACATACACATACACACATATATCATTATTCACATTTTAACCTTAGATTATGTTTAGTAAATTGTAAAATTGTAATACTTAGCTTAGCTATACGTGTTAAATTAAATTATAATTAGTTAGTACACCTATGTAATGGAAGAGCGGGTTCTCCTAACACAAGTGCTTATGCGCTTAAAAGGAGGTCCCAATCACTTATCAGCTATTGTAAAAATCTTTGAGATAACGAATAAAGATTTTAATTTAAAGATTTAATTTTAATATAGGCGGCATATATCAATATATTATATCTAATACGGATCTGTAGACAGGTTCAGGGTGGGCTGTCCGTAAACGCAATAAAAGATTGATATACGAGCGTTAATAACCATTTAGCGAGACTGTACACATTATTTACACCGGCTAGAGATGCAACTCACTGCGATTAATAGACCATACTATTTAGTAGTTCTTATAAACTACAGTTATAGGCCGGGCTTACTCCTGATTGCAGAGTCCATAAGCATCCACAATCCGATGTGTGCTTTTATGGAAGACGCATTTCTACAATTTTACTGGATCAAAAATAACTTATTTTTTCAATAATCTCTGAATGATAACTCACGCCGAGTTATGTAACCTAATTAGTAAAGTTACACTTTTTTTTTGCTCACATCATGTTAAGTGATACCGCTGCCCATGGACACTCTCAATGCTCGGAAATACTAGTGGAGTGGGCTGGATCCACATAGAGGTGGTGCGAGGCAAAAACTGCCTTAAAACACGCACAATTGTGAAACGACGGACGTCGAGGTGATACGGGTGGAATTTCGTATTCTGCCTCGACGTACTCAATGAAACTCAGCTGCAGGTTTTAAAATATATATATATATATATTGTATTTTCTTCCATTATTAATTCCAGTTAGTAAAATAGCATTTTATACTCATATAACACATGCCAGATAGTATGAACACACTGTCTTACTGAATGGTTCGTAACGATGGCATATCATGTGCAGTGCGACCTTTTTACATATTCACTGCCCACTTCAATAAGTCATTGAAGGAAAACCACAGACCTGTGCCACCAAAGTTGAAATATTAAGAACAAACCTCTTCTCTGCAATGCTGCAGCGCCTCTCCAAAGCCGAGCGTGACGTCCTTCATGATGTCAGCGGAGCCCCGGACTTGTACCACGCAGCTAAGCGCCAACCAAGCTATCACCCTTCTCATATACTCAGACATTTTGTGTGTCACTCTAATAGAATTATCTTTTATATACTGTGATAATAATAGCAGGTTGCTGTTTGAAGAATGGTGGGCGTGGTAATTGCATACACACGTTGACACTATTATTGCTTTTTAAAAGGCTCTGTTTACTTTTGATTAACGGATACAGGCTAGGATTTTATACATAATAAGGTAAATACATAATTGGAGTTTAATTTGTTTGTATCACGTTTATTATTGCACAATTTTATATGATTAAAAAAAATTAAAAAAATTTGATACGGCTATTGACAAATTTATGAAAACTGACATTCATAAATGCATATCCCACGAAATAAGTTTTCAAAGTATTTGCTTTGGTAAGCGTAAGTTGTAAGGTTTACATACTAAAGGTACATGCGCAAACTTTACACTTGTAAATATACAAACGACTAAAATATGTTCTTGATGGAGGCTAAATATATTTATCCTAGATCTAATATATAAAATTCTCGCGTCGTTGTGTTTGTGGTTAAACTCCTCCGAAACGGCTTGACCGATTCTTATGAAATTTTGTGTGCATTTTGGGTATAACTGAGAATCGGACAACATCTATTTTTCATCCCCCTAAATGTTAAGGATAGTCCACCCCTAAATTATATATTTGTTTTATTTTTAGATAATTTTTTATTTTATTTTTTTATGATAAAGCATTAAACAATACATACAACCCTAATTTTTACCCCTCTACGATCAACCCCTATATTTTATTATAATATACATGGCAAAACGACGTTCGCCGCATCAGCTAGTTATATTATATAATTGTACGATGCAAGCGTGATACGAACAAAAAAATTATATATTATTATCAACGAGGAGTGGGGCGTAGTGAACTAAATTTAAAATTAAAGGACAACATAAGAACTATAGAAATAAGAAATAAAACTAAAGTGCAAATGGGCGGACACCGTTCGCATGAACAATGGCATATGGACAAAGCGGGTAACAAGGTCAGAGAGCCACCAGGGTACAGAAAGAGAGGTCGCGCTCTCAAGAAGTAGGTGACGAAGATTGATTGGATTGCTCAAGATAGAGAGATAAAACCAGTGGAGTAGGCCTATACTAAAGAGGTCATTGGGAAAGAAAATCTGTATCAAATTTTAAATGTGTGATAAATGTTCCAAGGAATAAATGTGGCGTAATTATTAATTATTATTATGTTCGCAAGCGTTACCCTATTTATTATTGGACTGCAGCAGACAATCAGACTTAAATAAAATAAATAAGTCCTTGTCCGTGTCCTAAATAAAATAAATAAATAATAACAACTTTGTTCCCCAAAAACGCAAAATATAGTAAGTTTACTAATCCGTGACTGATAAAGATGGAGAACTAACGTCGAAGACTCATAAATGAAATGGCCTCCCATATTAGGGATTTCTTAGAGAAGCACCCGTTTCCCACGGTGCCAGAGTATCTCACGCAACATCCAGGGTTCCGAAGACAATGAACGCGGGAATCGAACATACGATCTGTCCCTTGCGTGCGCAAGTGCAGTGTTTTGTTTGAATTGACGTAATCAATTTAAACAATCATAATTGTTTCAGACGATTCAATCCTTTGTTATTTTATTATTGCGAAAGTGAGTATTGCTATGCTTTCACGCCCGTAACGATGTGTCTATAGTAATGAAGTAGTGGCCCTTTTTTCTTCGAAAATAGTATAGTTATTTTAGTATGAAAAATAGATTGTAAACTTTTTTTTTATGTAACAAAACAAAAACTATATCCTTGAAATCCCATCTTATAACTCTTCCTTTCTTGGTGAATCCAATAAGGTCTCTGCTATGGAATTCACTTCCTGTCCCTATTCGCTTAGCTCCTTCTCTATCTTCCATTAAATCTCTCTTGTACTAACATTACCTATCCACATCGTTTGCCTAACTTTCGTACTAACTGACGTGAGACTGATCTAGAATTGTCGTGATTCATGTGCACCTTTTATTTTTCATGTGTCCGATTTTTGTTTAGTTTTTATTTTTTTTTGTTCCTGTATTAGTTTTGTGTAAATGACTATATGTATTATGTATTTAGCAATTCTTGCTTATCTTATTTAATTTATTTAGGTTGCCAGTTGCCCTCCTTTTCATTTAATTTTGTCAATTTTATTATGTTACTGTAACGAAGTATTAATTAATAAAGGAAATAAAAACTAAAAACTCATCTGATGTTATGTGATAGCGGCCCATAGACATATAGAGGGCTCGAAGATTGAAGGCAAAATGCAAGGGATCAAAAATTTAATACTCTTTGAGTTTATTGAAGATTTTTCCAATATTTCACCGTATACGATGATAAAAGGAATTTTTAATCGAATATCGTGTAAGTTGAGATTATAATGGCGGGATAAGTGGTAGGTGCGATACCGCGGTGCCCTTGATTTGAGCTTGTAATGCTGCCAGAATAAATTGCCCTCGTATATACACTGACATGTAGCTAATAGTAGACTATGCTTTTTGGCCGGGAAAGGTTTTCTCACAATAAATGGGGGAAAATCGTCAATAAAACTCGGTTGGTAGCAGTGGATTGTTAACCAGCAGGCTGAGTAGGCTGGAGCCTAGGCAAATTTGGGGTTCGAATTATTTCTTGCTACTTAATAGAAATCAAAAGTAAGTTTTCTGATGTTTTACAGATTTGCAACAACTTTGCTAATAAATTTCCCCTCTCACTGGTTGAGTATGTACTGGTCTCATTGTACATTTGGTGTAGCAAACTTCCTTATTCTAGAGTAAAATAGCTGGTCGCAGCCCCCAACCAGTAATCCACCCTGCACCCTCAGCTCACACTTTGTATAAGTGAAAAGAGCGAATTTGCAGAACATGTATTTCTTTCATACCTCTTCCCCCTATCAACTATACATGTCAGTCCTTCTACTGGTTGGAGGTTGCGAACTGGATGGTTTGTGTATAATTTTGTGGCAAAGGCGGGACAAAATTCACAGCCTCTACCTTGACCACCTCCTACTTCCACCATCCCCTACCATTAGGGCTTATAGCCACTTAAATTTCTACAGAGGAAAGATGTTTCCTCTGAATTGAAGGACCGTCGACCAGCCTAACCAATGGTCTGAAAGCGCCTAGAAGTGTTTTCAGCGAGTTTCAGGGTATTAAGCCCTCATTCAAATATAGCCGAAGATTGTAGGTGTAATGATTAAAAATAATCACTTAGACGATTTCAAGTGTAAATAAACGATTAATATTCCAGTATATATGAATGGTACCTCTTCGGAGCAGGTTGCCTTATAATTAGTCGTTCAGTAATGAGTGGAGGTGCTCACGGCACAGCAAGACAACTTTTTGTTAACAACAGGATTGTCGCAGTGGATCAGAGGTTATTCGCTAACACTCTTTAGCAAAATGTTTAGTTTTAATATTGTAGTTGAATAGACTATGGTAAATTTACCATATATAGAATAGATATATAACTTCACAGATAAAAATATACCATATTTAATTACCGTATCACACTTGGAAGAAAATAGTGGTCTATCTGTACGTACGTATTCCACGAATTCATTGACACAAATATATCAGTTTTATTAATCTTGTGGTAGTAGTGATAAATTAACATACTTTAATGAATTCCGTAAAGGTTTCTGATCGATATACATTAAATTGCTGCACTCAAAAGAACACGGATGGTGTCAAGACTAAACAAGCAACAGAGGCATACTTAGCTCGCAAACAATATATTAGCTGTTGACAAAATACAATAAATTCTCATTAGTCTATTCGCTTCCGCATAACCATTTACTAGCGACAGCTGCCTGGACACAGGAGCCACAGAATTATGTCTATTAAGTCGAGGTAGGAGAATGTTAGAATGCTGATAGCTCTGTTTATAATTTGAGATAATAAATAGTGACAATTTGACATAGCGGAAGGAGACAGCGTTTGCCGCGGTTTTGCTGAAGCTTTAGGCTGACCATAGACAAGCGACGCTGTCATTCAATGACAGTTGCATTATTGAACAACGAATACAGTTGAATTTGTATGAAAAATGATTATGAATCTATTTTATTTAAGGATAAACTTTTATACCCTTAGGGAAAGAATTTTTCTCTATATTTTTCTTGTATTAAATTATTTATTATCACAGTATATTTAGTTTCTATGTTTTTGCTTCGAATCAAGTTCTGCCTGTCGTATTAAGGCTTATATTTGAAAATAATTCTACTGTATACTAAAACATCGCTTAACTATTCTTGTCTTTAATAAACTATGAATATTAAAAATATAATTTTACCAATATTTTTATGAAAAATCTTACACCATACAGATGAACTTAACATAGACCTAATAGCGCTTAATATTCATAATAGAGATACAGAATTGGTAACATATTGATTATATGAATGTTACAACACTTTTGTCATAAATAAAGTTTTTATTATTATTATTATTATATATTTAAAGAGTGTTTAAAACGGGCAGATCAAACGTTCGTCCCTACTTTTCCCATAACTGGTCCTCAGTCCTGTAGTGTAGGGAATTATAATTGTTACCCCCTCCCCTCGCCGCTCACCACCGAACAGGCTTTGATCTTGTTCCCAGTTTTTATTCAGTCCTTGGGCTTGTCTAATTATCGCACTAGGAGTACTGTTTAATCGTTATTTTAAATTATTTAGTGGTACTAAACTTCCTTTTATATCCTAGTTCAGTGTAAAACTGCTTACAGATAACAAGAAACAATTAATTGGAATACTGTAACGCGGATGTCTTGGTTTATTATTAAATGTTAATAATATAGTCCTAGTGATCTAACTGTTACTAATTTTTGGACTTTATATATGTAGTAATAAATAAATCATAATTTATCATAAAAACTTATTCGGTTAATGAATAAAAACAAAATTGTACTCTTTTAACTAATCTTTCGTCTCCTCCGAATTGTGTTTACGCTGTGATGTAAAAAGACAGATGTAGTTGAAACGGTGCAATTAGACTTATAATTTCATGAATTAGGAGTTTGCCAAGCAAGCCCCCGACTGGAATGCTCAAGGCAAAAGGAAACGCGGCTGCCCAAAACAGAGCTGGAAACGAAGCATCATTGCAGAGGAGAGGGAAGTTGAAATGCCGTGGGGTGAACAGCCATCATTTCGATCTATATAAAGGGTTTTTCAACAAGAACTTTGTTTTCTAAAACAAAATAAAACAAAGAATTTAGAGGAAAATGAATAAAATTTTTATTGTATTACAAAGAGAAAAGTTTGGCAATTATGAATGAAAAATGATATCTGGCAAATGTCCACCACGACCACGCTGACAGATGTTGATTCTTTCATCAAAATTTTTAATCACTTTTTGGCAAAATGGAGGGTCTATTTCGTTAATGACATCACGGATTTTGAGTTTTAAGGCTGCAATCGATTCGATTGGCTCCGTATAGACTCTGTCTTTAACATAGCCCCACAAAAAATAATCCAGTGGTGTTAAATCACACGATCTGGCTGGCCACTTAACAGCTGAATTTCGCGAAATTATGCGCTCGGGAAATTTGGTTTGCAATAAATTGATCGTTTCATTGGCTGTGTGACATGTGGCACCGTCCTGTTGAAACCACATTTCAGTGATATCCATGTCATCAATAATAGGCCAAAATTTAGTGGTTAACATCTCGCGATACCGTGATCCATTGACTGTTACCGCATTTCCAGCCTCATCTTCGAAAAAAAACGGCCCAATCACGCCTCCAGACCACATAGTGCACCACACAGTAACACGTTGAGTATGCAAAGCCTTCTCAATAATTGCTTTAGGATTTTCAGAAGCCCAAATGCGACAATTTTTCTTGTTGACGTACCCTGACAAATGAAAATGGGCTTCGTCTGAAAAAATGATTTTTTCAGAAAAACCAGCAGGTTGTTCCTGAATGAACTGAGCGAATCTGCGGCGATTTGAATGGTCGATCAGCTTTAATTCCTGCACCAGTTGAATCTTGTAAGGCTTCAAAGCCAAATCCTTTCGCAAAATTCGCCATGTTGTGCTTTTGGATAACCCCAATTGTTGAGAACGTCGTGAAATTGACAAATTTTGATCTTCTTCAACACTGTGGCTCACGGCGGCGATGTTTTCTGTTGAACGACCCGGTCGAACACGTGTTGGTGTTGGCACATTTTGTACCGAGCCTGTCGACTCAAATTTCGCGACCAAATTCTTAACAGCGGTCTCAGAAGGACGATTATGCTGGCCGAAAATATCACGAATTTTACGAAATGTAACTTTAACAGAACCACCATTTTTATAGTGGATTTGAATTATTTTAATGCGATTTTCGAGCGAAATTGAATTCATTGTAATAATTGCCAAAGCACCTGCTACGAATACCGCCAAAAACTAAATGTCAAAACTATCACGTTCTCGGTGTTGCCACAATTGAAAAACAAACTTCTTGTTGAAATACCCTTTATAAATATTATGTTGGTTTGTGTACGCTACAACAACTCATAAAGTTCTGCACCCATCGACCTGAAATATTATCATGATATATAATCCGCATCAAGGATTGTTTTATCATTATTTTTTTGTTTTTTTTTTCATTTTTTTCCACAAGTATTGCAAAATTAAACTATTATGAAATGTTTTCTTTTTTTTGTTTCTCATTTCTCAACCATTCAATCACAATGTGCCAGCGGCAATGAACAGCTAGTAGCATATAAAATGAAATAATTATAATGTTTTTAATGGTGCTTTATATTATAATTAAATCTCATAGAAACAACGGTAATTTTATTACAGCAATTTATTGAAATCAGCGCACGCAGGCAAGAAGTTGAGTGATCTCCATCTTCGCTGGACACGCCTTCCACTAGTTGACAATAACGGGTTACATATAGTGGACACTATCTTGTTTTAGCCACTAGTATAAAAAATATATAATTGTAGGAACGATTCTAATATGAAGTAAATAAGAAATAACAATTTCTCCTAATTCTTCCACTCTCTCATACTTACTTGCTTTTCCAATCTTTCCTTGGTAACTGTTTCACTTCGTTTTCGGTTCACAGGGTTTGGCCTCTTTTTTATGTAATAGGAGCAAAGGTAGGTACGCTCTTTTCTTAAAGGACCATAAGTCGTATTGGTTCGGAAAAATGGGCTGGTTCCAGATAGTGGTGGACGTCCTCTCCTTTTTCTGCCCACTGCCCAAGAACCCTATTGACCCAATTGTCATTATAAACGCAATGTGATTGCTGCCTAATTCGATGCTTATTTCTTTTTATGGGCTTTTTTTCGTTGTGCTGTTGTGTTGTTCTGTTTTCACTAGCTCCGTAGCCTTTTGAAATATTCCAATTTTCTTTATTAGATAAAAGACTACAATATATCAGATCTACTTTAGGCTAATTTAACATTTGATTAGAATTATTAATCGCCAATAATTATAAATTAATTAATAATTTAAAAAACTAAACACACATACACACAATACTCGTCGAGCGAGTTTGCTTATCTTGCCGAAGCCGCGTAAATTTTTTTTTTAAGAAGTCTATTAAGTTATGTGCAATTATTTAATCAATTACCTTCTAAAATGTAATATTAGCGTTTTAATCAAATATAATTAAAAAGAGCAATAAAAAATCAGAATGAGTAGACTAAAAAAAATACATTTTTGTAATGAGAAATAAAATACGCTTTGAATATCAAAACATTAAAACCTTTTCAATTCGACTTAGGGTCCTTCAAGAAAAGAGCGTACCGATTCCTGAAAGGCCGGCAACGCACTCGCGAGCCCTCTGGCATTGAGAGTGTCCATGGGCGGCGGTATCACTTAACATCAGGTGAGCCTCCTGCCCGTTTGCCCCCTGTTTTATAAAAAAAAAAAAAAAAAAAACTTATTACCTTAGCTATTTTGTGAATGTCTCATGTCGGATAGTATTTATATAAAGTGTTTAAGGACAAGCGTGTCCCGCCGCGAACAGCGGACACTAATTAGCATTACAGCTCGCTAAAAGCCAGCGAGATTTAATACTAAGTAGTTGAATAAAAAGACCTAAAGATTAACTAACGGACATTTCAAATTAAAATTTATTTTATCGTCTTGAAGTTTAAGATAAGAGCTATTTGAATAAGGAGCGAAGAGAGAATGAAGATTTATATGTCGCTTTTGAGACGTTAATAGAACCGTCTATACAATTGCTCATTTTCTTTAGATAGGAAAAGTATGCATCAAGCATTACTGTTAGTGATCATTCAGTCAGGATTACGACTTTAATTATCACGAAATATAAAAGATATAAGGTGAAATTTCTTCGCGAGAAGCCTCGAAATTGAAACCATAGCTTTTATTCTCTTTACAATTCCAATTCTTACAAAAACCTTTTCTTCACTGTCTAAAGAATTTTTAAGGTTTTCTGCCAGGCTTTATACCCACTGTGGATCACGTATAAGAGCTTACCAATTGTTATAAGGCCGGCAACGGACTTGCGAGCCTTCTGACTATGTGAGTGTTCATGGCGGTATCACTTAACATCTGGCGAGCATACTGCTACCTCCTGTTATTAAAAAAAAACAGTATAACTATAACTCTGCGAGTTCCGTACAATGAATGCTTGGAACTTCAATGGCGTTTCAGCTCTTTCTTTTGTTTTCATAGCATATTATTGGAAAACATCAGAGGAAAATAGTTTTTCAAATACACACAATCAAGCAAAAGGCACTTACTTATTTTTTTAGGTTATAAATTGTTGTATTTAATATAAGAAAGTTTCCAAAACCACTACTAACAGTATCTATTGAGGAAAGACACTCTGTTCTTGTATTCTATTTTTTCACTTACCACTGTTTAGCACTGTCTTGCGATTCTGTAACTCACTTTCGAACTCACACAGCGGTTTTCACAGCGGCGGTCGCGCTCAAATCAGTCGTGAAACAGTCATTTTATGATTTGGCATTCTGATAAGGAGGGAGCTTGTAGTTTATTGTTTATCAGAATGCCAAATCGTATAATGACAACCGCCGCTGTGAGAGTTCGAAAAGTGAGTTACAGAATCGCAAGGCTGAATACTAACGTGCTTTCACACTAATTGGAATGGTTTGGCCTTATTCTAACTAAGCCCGTGGTGTCATAGTTGTTGAAGTTGAATAGCCTCGACATTTGTTGGTGGAGCTTTTGTTCGTGGGTTTAAGCAATCCTCTACATTAAGGTGGCGTGGCGAATGTCTGGAGCCTAGCAAAACTATAATATATTATGGAATATTAAACAGTCTTATCGTAACGCGTGGGTCGTAGTGAAGCGTATGATAAGATGTGACAAGACCCCGCTGTATGCAAAAGACACTTAACCTCGTAACTTGAGACCTGCAGATTTTAATTGACCAAGTATCTGAAATATGTAAATTAGCCAACTCAGCTAATCAGGATTACTTAGCATTTTAGGTCGGTACTTAAAGAATTTCTTGCACTCAATTTGTAGCTACCTTTACACCGGACGTTTATTCATTGATTTATTCTTTATGGCAGCTTTATATCCTGTTACGGATGTTTTCGTTATAAAAACTTAAACTTTTAAACTGATTAAAATACTATTCCATCGTCGAACCTCGAGGCAGAATACGAAATTCCACCCGCCGAACCACCTCGAAGCCACCACCGCTATTCCACAACTGAGCGTTATGCAAGGCAGTTTTTGCAGCGCACCACTACTCTGTGGAACCAGCTGCCCACTGAAGTATTTCCGAAGCAATTCGACTTAGGGTCCTTCAAGAAAAGAGCGTCCCAATTCTTAAAAGGCCGGCAACGCACTCGCGAGCCCTCTGGCATTGAGCGTGTCCGTGGGCGGCGGTATCACTTAACATCAGGTGAGCCACCTGCCCGTTTGACCCCTGTTCTTTAAAAAAATCGGATGGACTTTTGGGCTAAACACTTAAATAAATTGCATGATTATAAACGCATCGAGCAATAAAATTGATTATTTTACAACTGGAAAAGTTTTTGTAACGACAATGACAACGATCTTTAGGACCTCGCGGGTGGTCCAAATATTGACCTCAGTAGCTAAGGGTCTGTCGTCAAACGATTATTTTATGTTTATGGGTAAAGATGGCACTAAAAGGACTACATATTATAAACAAAACGAGATTAGGACTACTACACACATTATTTTATGAATTAATTCCTTGAAATTATCTATAGGTAATAGAATTGAACATAGTATGAATAGAGAGACTAAAAAGTCCACTTTCATATATTTAATATAGTTTCTGTATATTTATAGAATTATGTGTAACAATATTATGTTTGACGTATAAAAATTAATCCTTATTTCCCTTGGTTATCGCTTCACGCGTGAACGGATGGAACAATTTCTTTCTTTTTTTGTTGTATTTATCAGAAGGTTCTTATGAATGAAATGAATATAAGGAAGTTGAATGGTATATAAGAAAATAATTATCAATATTAATTTTTCATAACTGTCAATTGTTAGAAGTAACTGTCAGCGAACGACAGATTGCGCGCTGCAAATATCGTTTTTTACATAGATCATATAGCAATACAATGCAATAATATTTATTTTTACCAAATCGAATTCAAGTTAAGCCAGACCGAAATTTAAAGAATTAAGCCTCAGTCAATAGATAATTCATTTAATGAATGATCAAGTCGTTATAAAATAATATATCAAGATTTTCGCGTGTCTTATAGTATCTAACAGCAAAATGATGAGTTTAATGTACAATTTTTTAATTCAATATACATAATTACAAAAACCCCTTTTTAATACAAAACTAAACTCAAGTCATAAGACAGAATACTATTTTAGTAATAATAGTGTAATTATGTAGTTCCTTCTAAAGGAAAAAAATGTTTTTAATACTTTCAACATTGAAAATTTTATAAGTCTCGTCCGGCCTTATCAGAAATTTCCATTAAATTAATTATGAACATTTAATGGGTGGTTATTAAACTGTATCAAGTTTTATTGAATTTACGACTGCGATTATGTTTAAAAAATTTACCTTCCTAACTTAAAATAAAAGTGTCTTACAAAAATATACCTTGTCTCAAACACGACGCAGACATTTCTGCATATTAATTAACGGAACTAGGTAGTAGGTCAGATCAGCCTGACACATGTATTGTGGCTTATTATTTATTTATTTTATTTACACTTCGTTGCAAATAAAAGAAACAATACATAAAAATTATAAGGGATGCAACGGGCGGCCTTATCGCTAATAAGCGATCTCTTCCAGGCAACCCTAGTTAAAGAGAAAAACTAAAATAAAAAAAAAGAAACATGATGCGTGCGAGAAGTGCAGAACCAAATGTTATAATATATATATATATAGAACCTTAATCTAAAGTAATACAAAAAAAAAATTAATAACAGACTAAAAACTTAAAAGCTAATCTTACAAATTCATGAACAGCGAATAGTGATGTAAAAGAAAACATAAGAATTATACAAGTCACGATTGATGAGGATAGGATAAGGTTAGTTAGGCTTATGTTATTATCTTTCCTCTTACCAGACAAAAAATAATATGACACTAACATAAGCGTTTGTGACGTGCTAATAAGCGGAATAACCTGGATCCAGAAAGTCTCTAACAAGAGGTTCTGAAACGAGTTGGAATGTCGAAAAAACTTTTGCAGAACATTAAACAACGGAAAGTTGCGTACCTGGGCCACGTGTTGCGCCATGACCGCTACCACCTCCTTCAATTAATTATAATGGGTAAAATCCAGAGTAAACGGCGTGTTGGTAGAAAGAAGAAATCATTGCTTCGCAACGTTAGGGAGTGGACGGCTATTGCAACTGCGGAAGAGTTGCTGCATCTGGCACAGGATAGGACACGCTTCAAAAGACTGATGGTATTTTGTTTTCAGCCCTGAAGTTCGATGATGAAACTCAGTCCGAACAACTCCTCTAAACGCTCTCCATGGTAAATGCGGTAGAAGATACAGAGAGATCACCACATCCACACCACATCCACCACCCACATCTCTACCAACCTTTTTAACAATCTGTTTTCCAAAGCACGTCGTCTCATATTGACGTTAATGTTGTTTTTAGTTATTAGTTTGAGTGTTTATAGGACTGTTCTGTAGTATTAACTAATGTTAAACATATAAAAAAACATTTTAAAGGCACTTTTTGAGGTTTCCAAAGAACTAGTTTTGTAAAATTAATCCTATAATCGGCGTATGCAAACTATCTGCCAAACGAAACTCAATCGATTCGTTGTTTACACTTTAAATATTGCCTACATCTTTTCGAAAACATTTACCGCACAGGATTTCCAGAAGTTAAATATCTTGTAATTATAATCGTCGAGATATTAATGGTAGTTTGTGGCCGTGTCAATTACACATAATTAAACGTTGATCTTGCCGCCCCGACTGCGACATACAGCGGAATTTGCGTTTGAGTGGATAAAAAATTAATCGTCGCCATGATACAAACTGATTTAAAAGAAACTGAAACTATACGCTGTGGTTAAATTTCTTGAAAATTTACTACTCGAAAAACAAGTTCAGTTTTCTGTGTGTTTTTTTATTAACCAGTTTCCTTACGATATTTTGCTTGAACGTACACAGAAAGAAAAGTCTAAAAGTTCACAGCAGCGAATGCACTACCAGGGAGCATTGACTATTCCCTATACTATATTTTTGGAACCATTGGATTATTTGGATGTAACTCTTACTCGTACAGCTCCACACAGGCATCTGCCTTGCGATTCTGTAACTCACTTTTCGAACTCACACAGCGGTTTCCGCATCGGCGGTCGCTCTCAAATCAGTCGTGAAGCAGTCATTTTATGGCATTCTGATAAACAATAAACTACAAGCTCCCACCTTTTCGAGTTCGAAAAGTGAGTTACAGAATCGCAGGGTAGGACTTGTACTGACAGTTATTAATTAAATTGTCTCAACAATTATGCCATAAGAAATACAGAATTTCGTACAATCACATCTTAAGGTCATCTGTTAGAACATGCTCTCGATACCACACTTTTGGAGTGTTCTAAATGTAACCGACCGCTCCATACCCTTACTGTTTAAGGCGATTACTGCAATTCTATTTGAACACACCACTCCATATTTACATTTGTGTTAAACACATAAAAACTATTTAAAATTGCAGGAAACTTGACATAACGCGTTCCAAATTCAAAAAAGCTAAAATAAAAAAATAAAAACAATGTAACAGTCATGGCCAGTCCGTTCGATATTTAAATTTGTCAAAAAATTCGTAATCTTAAAATGGTTTCTAATATTTCATTCTAGATTACTAGGGCAAATCAATAATAGCAGCGCTGTTAAATTATAATTTCCATACAATTATTGATTTAGAAGACTCTTTTGAACAAATTGCTTGTTAGCTAGGCTCTCACACAGTCAGATGCCGATAACTTGTGTTAACTTATTACAACAAGATTTATCTTCACCAATTTGAAATTCTCCAGTTCATCAACGTTAGTCTCAGTTGCCAGATCTATATTTATTGGACCTAGAAAGAGACATACGGTGTAGTCACCTGTCATCCGATTAGGCACCAATCACAGATCCTAACAAGTTGGAATGAGGTATAGAGTACGTATGACCGCATGTTGACATGAGCCTATTCGTGGACTTAAATAAAACGTTACCTAATTAAGTCATAGACTCGATTCTTTAAATAAATTATTTAGAATTTTTTTATATGTAAATAAACGGATAGAAGGTTTATCTGTAGTAAGGTGATAACGCCGTCCATAGAAAGTCACCTTGCCAGAGGGCTCGCAAGTGCGTTGCCGGTCTTTCGCAAGTGCGTTGCCGGCCTTTCGCAGGTGCGTTGGCGGCCTTTAATTAATGTTTACATATTAAAATATTATAAAAGAGATTCTAAATAGATTTGTGTGTATGTATTTAGCAAGCAAATTTAAGGAATTACATATTTTGACTCTGGCAAGTCAATACATTTATGAGAATATTTTGTATGTGCGGAAAAATATAGATATCTTTAAAAAGAATAGTAGCTTCCATAATTATAGTACTCGTAATAAAGACAAAATTAGCGCACCAACCAGAAGGCTGCATAAAACGAGTAATTCTTTCCAAGGCAATTGTATACGTTTTTTCAACAAAATCCCTAGTGAGATACAAGCGTTGTCAATAAATAAATTTAAATCGTACATTAAAGTAAAACTGCTTGCTAAGGCTTATTATAATATAAATGAATATTTAAACGATCCTAGTGCTTGGATATGAGTTGCTCCAGTATATATTATAGGTAACACGACTGAATCTCTCGGCTGCATTTCCAGACTCTGGGGCGAGCGTCAACATCCACGACTGTTTTAATGTAAAGTGGGAACAAACCGTGATCCATGTGGTATCCAATTATTTCAGTATTATTATTATTTTCTTATGTAGCCAAGTCCACATTTCAAGGATCGTCATGCTCACTTAAATGTCATTGCTTGTGGCGGCGTCCATGCGTCGGGTTGTCTCTCTCCCTAAAATATGGCGAGGGGGCCGATGGCTGGCCATGCGTCATACTCGTGAACGGGTGCTGCTTGTGGTGACTGGTCGTACTTGAATTCGTGTATGCGGTGATGTTAATTATTTCGACTATGTGTTTGCGTGTTGTTCCCACGAGAATGTAAGTGCGTGCTCCTATTTCACCATGCCTCCTGCTGATAGGGGACAAGTCTTTGTTTTTATTTATGTTCTTATTATTAATTACTTAAAATGTCATGTGGAACATGGTGTAATGGTTGCAGCTCCTTACAAACGTTGTGTAAAAAAAAAAAAAAAACATGGCGATTAAAAAGAGTGACGGAGAGTTTATTGCCAGTTCTTCTCTTCCGTTCTACGCCCTTGATTTGAGAACTGGCAGTAAATGTAAAATTAGAAGCATTAATATTTATTTCTTTAATGACGAATCACAAGTGTACATTGTGTTACCTACGTGAATAAATGAGTTTTGAATTTGAATTTGAATTTGAATTACAAAACAGAAATTAAGATTACCTATATTCATATTTTATAGAGCAGTGACAGTGACCAGGCGCGCGAGTCGCAACTTGCGGCTCAAAAGGTCTACGTTTGAAACCCGTCAAAGGACAAAATTTCTACATGTGTGGAATTAATCTTAATATATATAAATTACGCGTCACGTTGTTTGTCCGCCATGGACTCCTAAACTACTTAACCGATTTTAATCAAATTTGCACACCGTGTGTAGTTTGATCCAACTTAAAAGATAGGATAGCTTACATATATATAATTCTACTGTACGTGTGTATGTCACTGAACTCCTCTTAAACGGCTGCACCGATTTGAATGTTTTTTTTGTATGTGTTTGGGTGGAGCTCTGGTTGTAGTTTCACAAATCAGTCCGGCAGATGGCGCTGCAGTCGGGACAGTCATACTTTGTTTATTAATATCCTAATCGCTTGAAATATCATGCAGGACAACGTCTGTCGGGTCCGCTAGTACTTATATATAGTAAAAAAATAATCGTAAAGAAACCATGTCTGAATTCCAAAATTGTCGGCGAATCACCGGAAGAGAAGGCTGTCTTCTCTCTGAAGACGCTTCGTACTTGCCTATAATAAATTTATTATTACTCAAACCTATAACGAAAGTATACAGTAACTAAGGATTGTTACTTGTACTGTTTATAAACTAGGCATTGTATAATGTAGATAAGTGGTCGAGCCCTTATCGAATCGTGTATGTTGTGCCTAAGCCAATTATAAGAATCTACGACCCACTACGGGAACATAGCACCTTTCTGCGACCTAAACATTGGTTATACACTAGACTCCTGACCATAAACATCTATGAACTGCAATAAATAGCAAGATTTTAATGAGTCTAGTGAGTTAGAATATGTTATTATAGGTGTAATTTGTATTTAAAGGTTAGGTATTCCTTCAAGAAAAGAGTTTACCATTTCCTTATACCCGCAGCCGCATACCCGTGAGTTTTTATGGGCGGTGGTTGTCACTTAATGCAGGGGGGGGGCTTGCTCAAAAGAAAATGTTCGTAAAGGATTACATTATTACGTTTTTTAAGCCAAGTAGTTGTGCTTTCTGAGTCTGCAAACCCAAAATAATAATTGATTTTCCGAAAATTTTCGCTTCTTGCTTATGCTTCGATATCTTCTATTTAATTTCTTTAGAGCGCCATATTCTCTTTCTTCCCCTTTGCCCTTTTCCTATAGTTCTCTTCAAATTCCACCTTATAGCTATGAATATTGCTATATGCCCCGCCCCTTGCCAGTTCTGTTTTAGGGCATAACATAAGGCACAAGGACCAAATAAACAAGTTAAATTCATTATGATGGTTTTACTTATAATTGATTGGTTGAATGGCATCCTTTTCTCGTATACACTTCAAACAATGATTAATTAGTAATTCAATGGTAATTTGTTTCATTAACATTGAAATACGTCTCGAATAGTTTTCTTAAGAGCAAGTCACTGAGGTTAAAAACTAGCCCCGTTCTGCTTCCCGGAACTGACAAGTTCCATACAATCTTGCGGCCGCTGGATTGCTCCCATCATAAGTAAACGTTTCAGAACAAGCATTGAATTTAGTATTGTCTTTGATTTACATAACCTTTACACATTTAAAGAAAAACGCTTTTTACCGGATTAAAGTTATGTATTATTATTATTATAAATTTACAACTATTTGACATAATTTTAAATTTATCCGACGTTTCGCGTGCTTTACAGCGTGCGTGGTCACGGTGACTGAAGACAAAAGATGTTGAATGTCAAAAGGTATCACAGCTGCAGAGAAAGTTGCCTTATCTGTATTTGTTTCCCCGGAGTTGGTATCGACTAAAAGATGGAGGGTTTTGGCAAAAATGGCTCACGGTGTCCTCTATTTTCGCGGATTGTTTTTCTTTTTGAGATTTTAATGTTATGTCAAATAGTTGTAAATTTATAATAATAATACATAACTTTAATCCGGTAAAAAGCGTTTTTCTTTAAAAGCATTGAATTCCTACATTTATCAAAGATTTATATTACAACCTAAAATATCGGTTGCTTTGTAACATAAATGATAATAATAAAAACTTTATTCATGACAGCAGTATGGTTGTGACAAAATTGATCTATCGCTAGCCCGCACACTAGGGAGTCCCTGTGTTACAATCACAATTATTCCGTGGTGCATGTTTCATTTTTTTTTTAAGTAGTAGTTAGTGTTACATCTAATCAAACACAAGTAGTGTATGCGTGAATGTACGAGTATGTGTAATGTGTTTGTGTGTAAGAGTGTGGCTGAGAGTTGTTATAAGCGTGCACTGTGTCAGCGTGTGTGATAGTTTTTGGAACCTCAGAGCCATGCGAACATACGAAGGCCTCTGTAGAATCGAAGACCATATCTGCTAACGTACTTTTTATGTAATTTGTGAGTCTATTTCTGGATAGATTAACTACCTCAAAATACATAGATTGGGAGGTTTTTTTATTAAACAAATTAATTTTAGAAACAAGTTTATTAAATTTGTCTCTTTACTTGAGCCTTTATAAGTAAAAAAAATCAAAACATCAGTGGCGCTGTTTCAGGAACATTTGTCAATCTAATAAGCATCAGATGATTAGCCTCCTGTAACACACGCCGTCTATGTTGAGTCTAAAGGCAAGCCGGTTTCCTCACGATTTTTTCCTTCAACGTTCGCGCGAATGTTAAATGTGCACAAGGAAAAAAAGTCCATTGGTGCACAGCCGGGAATCGATCCTACGACCTCAGGGATAAGAGTCGCACGTGGAAGGTACTAGGCCAACACTGCTCTATGAATGAAACAATAACTAAAAAAATACTTAATGTATCACCTAAGTAATAGACCTCAACGCAAAACCTATTTTATATTACATGTAATCGTTACGTAGAATCGTTCAAGGGGGCATTAGAATTCCAGTCAGGCATCAACACTTTTTATTCCATAGATCGATTTATTGGTAATTAAAGAGGCATTAATCAAAAAACCCGTATGCAAATGCTAATTTGCATGTTGTCATGCCGTCACGTGGGGGCGGGTCTATGGTCACAGAGTTACACAGCTTTAGAGTTTTATAATATTTATAATTTACTTTATAGAGCTACTTATAGATTTTGGCCTCCTCTTAATTTAAGGCAAATAAAGCAGTTTGAGTACCTTTTCAACCCACAAAAAAACAGTAGGAGGAGCGCGATTTTCGCTTTTTGGAGCATCCCTACTTATAACTCCGCCGTAACATGAGACGTTGCTCAAGGACGTAATTTAGACGTTAGACGTGATCCGCATCAGAGCTGCGCAAATTAGGATGACTTTATTCTAATAGCCGACATACCCGATTCAAAGAAACGCACCAGCCCTGCGATTCTGTAACTCACTTTTCGAACTCACTGATAAACAATAAACTACAAGCTCCCACCTTTTCAGAATGCCAAATCATAAATAGACTGCTTCACGACTGATTTGAGAGCGACCGCCGATGCGAAAACCGCTGTGTGAGTTCGAAAAGTGAGTTACAGAATCGCAGGGCTGTACTATGTAACTTCTAAAAATCCGCGCCCGATTGCAACTTCGATGTCTGCTGGTGTCGAAATTTTTTGATCACGGGATACAGAACATTGAAGTCGGTATCAAAATCTGTTCCTCAAAAGAATCTGACAGCGTAAGTCATTCAATCAGAGTGATTCATAAATCATTATAAAATCAAGTGTCTGTGAAACAGATAAATATTTATTTTGACAACTACAATTTCCTTGTACTGTGAGGTACTCATAGTTCTTATAAACTGATGTAACCTGTTTGGTAACTGTACTGTTGGGCTTGCGCGAGCTTTCACGCACTTTTTTCACGTTTATTATGATTTATTGTGTGGAATATGTCGTGCTTCAAACAGGAAGTGTTACAACTGTTATAACAGACAGAATCAATAAATGAAAACGTGTTAATACTTATAACCTATGTTTGCGGTACAACCGAAAAATGATCAGAAAACTTTTATGACACATTATAGTTATACACAATAATATTTGCGATCTTGAAATGCCCCTTTAAGCAAAATATGTAAAAAGTCAACATGTATTGTGATGGTTGCGTGCATCCGTCTGTAGACACAGACGCAGCATTCACTGTCAATCTATACGTAGTCAGTTGTCAATATATCCAAAGAATACTAGTTATTTAAATTCATAAACAAAAAGGCTGTCATGTATAACTCTTCTCGTCTCCTACATTCGATGACCTGCGTTTGTCAAAGTTTTTGTTAGTTGAATTTAACACTGAACGACACTTCTAAAAGCATTAAAATTTGATTGGTTTGTCCAAATTCGTTTGTTAACACGCCAAACCATACTTTACAGATTATTCTTATGATCCCGTGTAAATGAAGCAAGGAATCATTATTGCTGTAACGAATTATCTTAGTAATATTAATTTTTGTGTCCAATAGCAATATATAAAAAACCCATGTAGTTTGTCTTAGGATGATAAAAGCTTCATAGGATTTATCAGATTAAACAAAATAAAGTTATGTGAGCTTTTTGTCAGCGTACATTTCTTTGCCGCGCACCACCACTATGTGGAACCAGCTGCCCACTTAAATATTTCCGAACCAATTCGACTAAGGGCAAGGCAAGGGATGCTGGATTAATAAAAAACTAACTTGACTTATTTAAGGGTTCTTAAATCTAAGTGACACTTATGTTACATATATATAATATAAGTGTAGTCGACCTATTGGACATTATCGGAAACCAGAATGTTCTATTACAATTTATGAGTGTGGGAAAAACTAAAAAGCTCGTTTTGGCTTCAAGTGTGCAATGATTGCTAACATTTTGCACTTCTAATTATTATCTAAAATATATATATGTAACTTAACTCATGTTATATAACTACATTTAAAATGCATTAAAAGCTTTTATTGGTGAAAGACATGTCAACACTTCGATTAGAAAGCTTTACATGTTGCGTGTATCTCAGATCTCCGAAAAGGCATTTAATAGAGTTAATAAATTGTACCGTAGTCGTTGGTTACTTATACTTACTCCATTTGGGTAAGTGAATAATGTGTAAGTAATTCCAAGGCATTAAATTTCCACTATCAGGAATTGAAAGTTTTGAAGTGCTTCGCTGGATAGCGTAATGTCTTCAACAGAATTGATTTGATCTTTTTTTTTTAGAAGAGGGAGGAAAATACATACAATACATATAATAAAAAAATACTAATATTTCTTCAATTCTCTTTACGAAATTTTAATTTTAAAAATAGAATGTCTATAAGGTAATTCAATTCTCACTCTCTCTCAATCGGTCTCAATCGCCCTCTTACTTTTATTCGACAAAAAACACTGCACATCTTCGTGACACTAATATTATTATTATTGCGTTTCATCCGTAAATATTACCCTCATGCACCTAAAGAAGTTTCACTTTAAAAATTCAGCTGTATTCATCTGAACAACTCATTTTAACATTCTCGAGTGACCCCATATCTCAACGCAACGCCAAGGAATCAATCCGTTCAACTCTTTTCGTAGGAATATACATACATATTAAAGCTTTATGCAATTGAGAGTGCAGTGAAAGGAACCTGGAGGCTGCTACTGTGCGGTTTTCCACGTCAGTAATCAAATTATTTATAGACATAGCAGTCATCAATCTTAAATACAGTGTAAACTCTTTATTATGCCATTCGTTATAAGGAAAACGTCTCTGTAACGTAAAAATGAGTTAATTTTGTTTGGCTTAACACAAAACCCATACAATCTTTATAACGCAACAGCAAGAAATATTTACATATTTAGACATCAACAACATACTTTAGTGTGATTGTTTTAATAATTATCTTACAAAACTAACCTATCGAGTGCCGAAAATTCTAAGAAAGACAAAAACAGCCGTCTCGCCTTTGTTATTGTTAATTTCATTAACACGTGTGCCATTATTCTTAGATTGCATTGCCTGTAGGAAATTTTGGTCTCATTTACTAAACGCACTATCGTCACCTGTCTTTTATATATATGTATAAATTATTGTAATAGGTTAAACTTTTTTTTCTCTTCTCTCCGTATAACGAAAACTCTTCGTTCATATTTAATAATTTGTTATAAAGAGTACTGGACAGACGTTTGGATACAATCCCATCTGATGTTAAGTGAGATATGGCCTATTGGAGGGCACACCTGTCTAGGAGATGCCTATTTAACCGCCGCTTAAATTAACCCAAATTACTATAAATGGAAGATGCAATGGGGCAAGGAGTTCCACTCTCTTGCTGTTTTTACAAGAAACCACGATCCGAATCTTGACGTGCGGCACCTGGATATGTCAACAACAATGGGCTGAAGCTCCAGCGTGCTTCTAGTTTGGTTTTCTATACAAAAGTAATAAGATGCATACATTTTTAATCGAATCTCCTCGCTTTCATGTTATATTTTAGTTAAATAACCAGTATAGTAAATGAAAGATTTAATTAATTTGAGTCATCGTTACAAGAACGAAACGGAGCACATTTGGATAAAGTGAATTTTAAAAAATGAATCCCTTTTTATGAAGATAGTAAACCATAAAAAACACGGTACATTTTTCATTTATTTTCAGTTCAAAGGACTTATGGGACTGTCAGTATAATATCCTTGGAACATTTAACTCTGAGTCATGGTAAGGCGATTAATTCTTTCTGATTTCCTATGAGGTCATTATGTTTTTGTGAATTGATGTTTATTGGTTGAAGGAATGAGCTGTGCGTGTGAGGTAGCCAATGGGCGTGAGGCAGAGAGGCAGGCACAAATGATTAATATGATTACGTCATTCATATCAAAACACGCATGCGCCATTGAAAAGTTTAAGGTCATTAGAGTACTGCAAACTAGTATGTGCCAATTGTCAAAGTAAAAATACGTTTTATCCTCTTTCGTATATAACATGATCGTTGTAACGGTTTTATTTGTTTCTTGATGCTGTTTTGTTTGCGAATACTCTTGTAGAAATCTCTTGTACTAAATATTTTTGGCGTTGTTATAAATTGTTTCTTTATTGCTTATGATCTTATTTCCCCTCCTGAATACCTCGAATATACAACTTCCTACTGCACATAAAAAACAAAACACTTCAATAACACAATTGTCTAGAATTTGTAATTAAAATTTATTTTTGACATAGTAGGTATTTTCAATATCTGTAGCGCTGGATTCGCAAACTTAATATGAACTAAGTACTCTAAACTACGTGGAAAACCTACTGTAAGAAAGATTAAGTAAATATTGATTGTATAAAAAGACAAGTCTGAATAATCGAAATAAAAAGGAGTCCCATTAATATCTTTCGTTAATGGTAGCGAAAACCAAATCCATTAATTTTCCGCTTTGCTAATGACGTCGTATGTTAGAATATGATAATGATCCACATTATACGGTAGATGATAATAATAATACATCTCATTTAATATGTAAGTACATATATAGAAAACTAATAAATTATATTTGATACGAGATTTGGAGTAATATAAACATTTTGTCACTTAAGCTTTAGAATATCTAAGTGTGAAAGTCATTTAATATACACTGAATGCAAATTAGTTTTACTGGAATAAAATATTTAATTTAAAATATTGTCAAAGTAAGCAAGTGAAAATAGCTCCTTCCGAAGAAATATATTAACAATTTTATAATTCTTTTAATTTGCTCCAACACTTCACGTACTTTAAGCGCTGAATTTAGGTAATCGCCGCTTTTTTCGAGTGAGCGAAATGATTTCGCTAGTCTATAAACCTAAACCTATATAATTAATTGTTGTATTAGAATTGTGGCCTTTTTATCACATTTGTTGCTTTAGCATTGAGATACTACAAATCTGAAAATAAACACCAGGAACGTAAGCATTGAACCTCGGAGACACAAAATTAAATCCCTAAAAGAAGGAAGAACAAGGCAGATATTTTAAATTGGGAAAGTTCTTCTCATATAGACATAGACATAACATTTATTACTAACAAAACACACACACAGAAACACACAAAATAACAAATCTAAGTCTTTTTTTTCTTTTAAAGAACCAGGTACGTTTTAATTGTGTAATTCGTGTGTGTTGTGGTTGTTATTGGCCCTGGCTCATTATGCTTAGGAGCAGACTGTTTCGCAGCACTGGTCATTCTGCCAGAGACTACAGCAGCTATAATTATAATACTTAGTAGAGGAAATAATATTAGTAAAATATAATTTTTGAAGTTATACTTCTTTTAGCGCGGTAGGGAAAAATGATGAGAGTAACTTTCGTTTTTTCTACAAACGTGGAATAAGGCGAAAGATAAAATTTTTGAAAAGGTTTTTATCTTGTTTCGCCAAAGAACTTAATATGTACACACACGTTTTTTTATATAAGAACTACTAAGAGTGTACTGATAGTCTCCCGATCATTTTATTGGGCAGGTGCAGCATCACTCAAGCAATTACAATCTTAATGAGCGTTCGATAAGCTCGGTCGGTTTGTATTTATCATATTACACCACTTATAAGAGCATTAAATGTTATGAGTGACATCAATTAGTTACCTTGTGGGAACTTTGATCGAAGCTTATATCTTTGAAACTCGATAATGTTCTGATTCAGGTGAAACGACTTTGTTGTGATGTTATTATCTATTATTAATAAACAGAGATTGACGCATGAGAAAATGACGCATTAGTGGAATTTTGGTCTTTTTTAAACTGGACAACATAAAGTTTTTTTTATGTAACAGAAGGCTCAGCTGATGTTAAGCCACCACTCATATGGACACACATTGCCAGAAGACTCGTAGGTGCGTTGCCGGTCTTTTAAGAATTGGTACGCTCTTTTTGACTTATGTTGGTCATAGAGCGTAGAATTGCCCTCCCCCAGAATACGAAGGACAGGATGCCAAGAGAGGGATTCTCCAACTCGCGCGTACCTCCCTGGAGTAGTTTTCCCCCTGGTACCACCCGAAGGACAGTTTCGTTTACATGAAACATCGTAACCATGGTAACAAACACGGTACTATCTGCTGTGGATATAATAAGATCATGTCTTATTGAGGTTTATAGGAAGTCAGAGACAACAGAGCTTTATCATAAATAATGAGAAAACTGGCAACACTTGGATTAATTTAATAGTAGTAGTTTTTAAGTATTAGTTCCGATTCATTCGCAAATATTGCTACTCTATTTGTGCGTGATTAAAGAGACCGCCTGAGGGTGGCCAGTTATAAATACCAAGATATATTAACCACCGCTCATAACTCAGATGCTGGCTATTAAGGTTTAATCCTGGCAATATTGCATGCGCATTCGACTCAAACTATATATAGGGAAAACCTTCTACACTGAACCTTGTTCTAAAACAATCATACATCTCATTAGGGGAGAAAGTTCATTAGAACAAAAAAATACCTGTCGATTCGTAAACAGGTATGGGTAATTTAAGTCGGTCAAAAATTTCACAGTATGATTCTGACGTACACAAATTTTAAAACATATTTAATCACTTTAAAAATAAGTAATGTTGGGTGTGGCAGAGAAAGAATCAGATTGATAGATGCCGTGGAAATGAGAGTGTTAAGATGTATGTGGGCTGTTACATTGCGTGATAAGTAATAGTGAGACACGTGAATAGTGTGGGATAAAAGAGAAGAAGACAAGGATACGAAAGAGAATGCTTTGGTGAAGAACGGATGAATGAGAAGCGTGCCGAAGGCCGTGGATGGTGAAGTCGGGTTGGGCAGGGCTTGTACATATCTGGATTAAATTCAGGAGATACGAGAGAAGGGAAGAAAAGAGCATAACATTCCCTAAAAGGTCTGCAACACATCCGCTAGCCCCCAGCGTTGCGGCTGTCCATGGGCGGCGGTTTTGACTTTATTCAACGTGACCCGGCTGTTCGCTTGCCTCCTGTCCCATTAAAAAACACAGCAAGACAAGTTAAAAGTACCCATAACCAACGAGCATACATGGTGAATGTCATGAAAGTGGATGAAGCGAGTGTCAGAACCGTAGAAAGTGGAGATCCGTGGTCTCTGCCTATACCCTTCGGAAAAAAGGCGTGAAGATAAAAGCAATAAGTAATCCAACAACTGGTTTAAATCCAAAGTAATTTCTTTTGTATGTTGTAGTGTCACAAACATATCAATTACATGCCTTTTTTCTCACGATACGATTAATTGTCGCACGGCACGAACTTACATTTTGAACAATTCAATAAATCTCACAGGGACGGATTTGGGCTGTACTCGTTCATTTTAACCTTTAAATGTTAAGGATAAAGGTTGTCATTGCTTGTGGAGAATTAAAAAAAAACGTGTGTGTACTTGTACACGCGTTAGAAGTTGTAGTTCTTTGGCGTAACAAGATAAAAATCTATTCAAAAATTGTATTCTTCGTTTGTAGAAAAAACAACACTAACAATAAACTGTTGACTTGTAATTTTTTTCCTAACGCGCCAAAAGAAGTATAACTTCAAATAATAACCAACTCCATAAAGTATTAATTAATATTTTTGTCCTCATTGTATTGATATTTTTTTGCTCTCAAACATCAAACATACTAGAACGACAATCAGATACGTATGAAAATATGTTGAAAAAGGGATATGCATGTGTGACAAAGACATGACAACTTCCTCACAATCGAGTAGCCCCCAATATCGCAGCTCACAACTTACGGGACTCTTTTTATTGAGGTTGCATGGGTCCGCCAAGCATCCGCGAATACACTGTAAATACATAATTATTTAGGAGTAACAAAAATTTATAGTAATCGCAAATATTAATACAGCAAGGTGTTTAAAACGACTCGGCGAAATATCTAATAAAGTAAATTGCGTTGTATTAATAAGAACGTTTATTATATAAAGTTTGTTTGTGTAAAAAGCCTGGTCTTCATGGTTTTATTTATTAAAGAGGTTGATAAATATAATGGTACATTATGTTTGGTATTCGTCTCTTTCTCCAAATCGTGATTACGGTATGATGAAAAGAGAGAGAGGCTTCACAAAACTGAGCAATAAGTATGATTGTATTTATGAATAAGGGTATTAAAATTATTATTTTTATCACGGTTTTTTTTAATACAGAATTGGTCAGATGTTTGGCCACAATACCACCTGATGATAAGTGAGATATGGCCTAGTGGTGGGCCAATTACGCCTGTTCAGAAGATACCTATTTAATCACCGATTAGTGTAGAAACTAGTGTTGATTCATTTTAAACAAATTACACATTATAATATTTCTATTATATTTTAATTTAAAATTCATTCCGTCCCTGTAAATCCTCGAATATACATAAGTTTGTTCGTTTCCGTCACAGATAAATCTGAACAGATTTCCATCTAACATGTGTCGGTTATAAATCTATGATCATGACGTCACGCTGCGATCACTTGCGATCGAAGCCTTTAGTACAATTAAAATTTTATAATACTACATTTTTAAACGAATAAAAAGGAAGTCATAATGCCATTTATTTAATACCACTAATAAGTTACGCTTAGAACCAATTTCGTTTTTATAGCGAAGCGGGAAGACTTTGACTCTTTCTCTTTAGTAGAAGTAACAATTTCTTTTTTCTTTAAAATATTAAGATGTAGTTTTATTATTTCTTATCTATTAATACTTAATAGACTTATGTATTCTGTTTCATATATTAACAATGTAATCTGTTTTGGCTTTCTATATAATAATATTTTGATTTATTGATTTATTTGATTTATTTAATTATAAGTAATCTTACAGCTAACATACAAAATATTACAAAACAAACACTTATACAGTACAAAAAGCCAAAACAGATTACATAGATATACAATATTATATAAGAAAAATGTAACAAATAAGCGCATCAATAGAAAAAATATATGCAGAGAACTGAAATTTAATATTTAAAACAAAAAATAATACCAAATACAACCTAAACAAAATTCGAGTCTTCCCGCCCCTTCAAATATTTTCTCACATGTTCCTTGGTGAGGTGGAAAATATCAAATTCCTCATAATTAGTGTTATAGTTAGATAAAACCCGAAACATTGGTGAATTATGCAGGTAATTCGAGTTCGTACGAGGCACATGGAACAATTTTGAGTGTCTTGTCGCATATTTAGAAGGAATTTTAAAAGAAATTAACGACAGCAAATAGGGGCTATCGATCCGCCCATTAAGGATACCATGTAAAAAAAGCAGGTCTTGCTGACTTCGCCGACTTTCTAATGAGTCTAAATTAAAATAATTGCAAGAATGCGCATAACTATCGAAGCATTGGTATTTTTTAAAACTAAGGAATTTTACAAACTTTTTTTGTATATTTTCTATTGCTTTTTTATACTTAGTATAATATGGAGACCACATAACACTCGCATACTCCAGCACGCTTCTAACATAAGCAAAATATAAGCTTTTAATGCAATGTATGTTATTAAATGTCTTGCATGACCGCTTGACAAATCCTAGTTGCATATACGCTTTGCCTGTTATGTCATCGATATGTTGTGATAGGCCCATTTTTTCATCTAATAGTATTCCCAGGTCTTTTACTAATTTTACTTGTTTTATTGGGGTGTTATCGATTTTGTAAGTGTATTGAATTTTTTTGTTTTTACGCGAAAAAGTTATCTTATTACATTTGTTTATATTTATTGAAAGTTTATTTTGTTTATAGTATATTTCTAACCTATTAAGATCTTGTTGAATTTGATTACAGTTATCTATTGATTTTATTCTTAAGAAAATTTTTTGGTCATCCGCGAACATAAGATGTTTAGAAAAGTGAAAACAATATTTTATATCGTACAAATAAGCATTAAATAATAATGGGCCAAGTATTGAACCTTGGGGTACTCCTGATGTAATGTTAGTGAACATGCTTTTGTACCCGCATATTACTGTTGCTTGCCGTCTGTTAGTTATGTATGACTTTTTATACGTATATAATAAGCTGTAAGATTACTTATAAATAAGTTAATTAATGGGAATTATTGTAGGATTACTTTAATCTTTTAAGAAAGGACTAGAAATGGATGACCTACTGTTTTTGTTTCTGTAGTTTCTTTACCATGTTTTTCTTTACTATAAGAGAAAGTTGTTATAGTCCATAGCAAGAAAAGTCTATCGCTATCGCCCTGATTCAAATACTAACTGGGCAAACTTTTGTTACAATTGTTTCCAGCTGCATTATTAGGAGTACAAAGAGTCTTTTTAAAGATCCTTTTACGGAAAATAATTAATACATGAAAAAACAAAAATACTAAATATTAGACAACTATATATATACTACACATGCATCCTAGTAAAGAAAATTATAACAAATTCCATCCAATCGAATATAAAATTACATAAAAAAACAAATACAAACCACTTGAGGAAAAAAAATAAACTTCAACTTATAACACCGCGGACTAATTACGGAAAAACAACAATATTATTCGAAGGAGCAGAGTTGTTCAACAACTTACCAGAAGAATTGAAACTGTGCGAAAATATGAATGTTTTCAAAGGAGGTCTAAAAGATTATTTGCAATCAGTAATGTTTCCAACGCCCTAGAGAGACTAATATTATATAATTTTAGAATTAAGTACCTACTGTATCTCATTGTAAGCGAAATAGTATTAAGTTCTTATGAGTAATAAAGTTCTTTAAACCTAATACTAAATACCGTGTTTGTGATGACAGATGTGTTAAAAAGAATTTACTTGGAATGGCCCAGTCGGAAGAAGAAAGAGAGGACGCCCACCAGAAACTTGGGCAAACTCGGAATTTTGACTTGGGAAGAAAACTTGAAATAAAAGTGTTACTGGGGTAGGATTGGAAAATAATAGCGAAGATGTTTCGTGGAATAATTTGGACAAGGCCTTCACTCCGTCGAAGGCTCGTAGCTCTCGAATATAGTTTACTATTTACATATAGTTATATATATATATACTAGCTGACCCGGCAAACGTTTGTTTTGCCATGTGTATTATTTCTAGGAATCATTTTTTTAGTTCAATAAAAATAACTATCTACAAAATTAAAAATAGGGGTTGATCTTAGAGGTGTGAAAATTAGGGGCTGTATCTATTTTTGTATGTTGTATCATAAAAAAAAATCTAAAAAATAAAATAAAAATTTTGGGGTGGACCACCCTTAACATTTAGGGGTTTGAAAGATAGATAGTAGCCGATTCTCAGACTTACTGAATATGCATACAAAATTGCATTAGAATCGGTTGCCCCGCTTCGGAGGAGTATGGGAACGAAGATTGTGACACGAGAATTTAGTATGTATAATGTATATTATATAGAGATAGTTGACGAATGTAACTTGGCAAAGGAAAGCTTGCACATATACTTTTAGCAACGTTCCAACAAACAGTAGGCATACGATACTTGCCAACAAAATTCCCGCGAACGAACTTGTTATGAAAAATACTATATGTGCGTAAAATGCGCTGTCAGTCCGTGTTTTCGGCTCGCTTGGATACGACAGGACGGTAACCCGACACCCCACGCTGTTGCTTGCAGACCGTACTGCTCATTGTACCGTAATTTTAAATAAAAATGAGTATTTAACTATATAAAAGGTTATAGTAATGTTATAAATGTTTATTATAATAATAAAAACCATTAAAAAAAAATTTTTTTTAAAGGAAATAACAAAAAGGTTAGTCGACATCACAGGAAACCAAAGAGCTGGCAGCTACCTCGGACAAAGGATTAGTCTAATTATTTAAACGGACTCTTTTTAATAATATATTTTAAGGTTAGTTATTGCTTTTTGTTTTTCTAATTAAGTTAGTAGTAGTGTGGTATTTTTATTTTAATAATAATAAACATTGTTTTAAGTTCCGTAAACCCAAAAGAAGCAGAGCAGTGTTGACTTAGTGGCTTCAGCGTGCGACTCTCATGCATGAGGTCGTAGGTTCGATCCCCGGCTATGCTTTCTTTCTATGTGCGCATTTAACATTCGCTCGAAGGGTGAAGGAAATCATTGTGCAACTGGCTTGCCTTAGATTCAAAAAAGCCAATGGCGTGTGTCACATGAGGCTTATCACCTACTTACCTATTAGATTGACGAATGATAACAGATACAGAAATCTGAGTCCCAGACCTAAAAAGGTTGTAGCGTCACTGATTTATTTAAATTTTAAAACATAAAATAAGCTAAACCCGTTTCATTCATATTTTTCTATAGGCAAGGAATCTCTCTTCTAGCTGAAACGATTATTGTTAGTAGAAATGAGATATTAAAGAAGGTCTAAAAAAAATCACGACGATGTCTTTTGGGCTTCTTAGGAGGCTTATAATAAGTCAATTAAGATATTAAGGAAAATTTATTGCGACTTAAACCTTTGTTCCTCTTTTTATACTCAGGCAAGTAATTTGCACGGTCCCTTTAATTCGCGGTTAAATGGATCTTTATTTATGAAAGTAATTAAAAATAAATAAGCACTGGTTATGAATCTCTTGCCTCTAAAGAACCTACAGAGGTGAAGTGCGCGTGAGCATAAAAAATGCCAACAATGTGGTCGGGCCTCGAGTATCGAGTTACTCGTCTGACAAGTGAGGGGCGTGTCCACCGAAAGATATAAATAGCTGCGATATATGAGATATCGTTGAATTTTATAGTATTGTATATAGTATGAAGTCTGTAATTTTTTTATCGTCTTGGTATACGCTGTTAATAAAAATATAAGTTTTAACGCAACACTTGCAATTTTTGAAAAACATGTCCAATTTTTGCAACAACATATTAATTGGTTTTTAATACGATCCATAAATAAATAAACGTTAATTATTGCACTGAGTTGTTTATTTCGTGTCAAGAGTTTAAGCGTCGTAGTAAATATTTAAATAAATTTACCAAAATCCGAACCTACAAACTACTAACAGTCATTAATTAATCGAACATTAATCCTTATAGTTGAATTGTTCCGTTTCTGCGACTTTCAATAAAGCTGTAATTTATAATAAGAAATATTTTTTAGCATAACGAGCCTATGGGACGCCTAAGGGCAGTGGACGCCCAGTTTAGTGGATACGTTGCCTGCCTTTGAGGGAGGAGTATGCTATTCTTTTAAACCACGTAAAACCACGTTTAAAACACGTACAATTTTGGTACCATCGGTACTGGTTATTTTGTTAATCAGATAGTATCAAACTTTTTATTTATGTAATAGGAGGCTCACTTGATGTTAAGAGATGGACTTTCACATTGCCAGAAGGCTCTCAAGTGCGTTTCTGGTCTTTTAAGAATACTTACTTACTATTTAATATTTTGCATGTGTACAAATACTTTAGCTTTCAATAGTTTCGCTTGCAATGGATGTAAGCTGAAATTTAATTTTCAACAGCAGTTGAATAAAGGCAGAGCCTCCAATATCAGATAGCTTTCATATCTCGATGACAGACGCCCGCGCCTATACAGGTGAGGGCAAATGAATGCGGGTCACCTGTGCTGTTTTGTAAGTTTTTTTATATGTTTGTTAATGCGAAGAAATTATATTTCCTGATTATGTTTGGGTGAAGATTTCAACAAAACTTTTTTTTTATTTTTCTATTATAGAAAAACTAGCTGACCCGGCAAACGTCGTTTTGCCATGTATATTATTTCTAGGAAACTTTTTTTTAGTTCAATAAAAATAACTATCTACTATACCATAAAATAGGGGTTGATGGTAAAGGGGTGACAATTAAGGGTTATATGTATTTTGTATGCTTTATCATAAAAAAAATAAAAACTAAAAGTTTTATCAAAAAATTAAAAATTAAAATTTAGGGGTGGGACCACCCTTAGCATTTAGGGGGTGAAAAATAGATGTTGTCCGATTCTTAGGCTTACTGAGTTATAAGAATCAGTCAAGCCGTTTCGGAGGAGTATGGGAACAAACATTTTGACACGACAATTTTATATATTAGAAGATATACTTTGTCACAAAATGAACGAACAGTAAGCAGCTGTATAAATACACAATATGCATTTTAGTTAGTAAAATAGACAACCAAATACACACCATTATTCAATTTAACTTCAATCGGCCGGCCGGCGACCTACCTAAAATCAGAACTGAATACGGTCGCAAAAATATAACCTATTTCGGAGTAATCTTTACAACAGCCTCCTGAGATACGAGAAATAGTAGCATTGGACCCGTTTAGATTATGCCCGCGATGCTTTTGGTAGATGGACTCTAATGCAATAACAGCGTACGACGGTGGCGTGTTATTACTTTTTATGTTTTTTGTTCTCATGTACGTGACATGTATGTTTTTAATGAGAATAAACTTCTTTAAAACTAAAATTATTTTTTCATTCTTTGCCAACAACCAGATGACGCTTAAAGCATATATAACTGGACAAAATATTAATTTTGTCGCATTAATATGTTTTAGACAGGCTGAAATAGCTCAACAACTATTTGTTTCAATAAAGCTTAATACTAATACTAACGTAGATGCCCCATGCCCTATTGGGTGGTCCGGTACTCGCAATACTAAAAGTGTGTACAATTTTAGCGAATCAATAACTATATTTAATATTGCAGATGAGGCAAAAAGAGAGAAGATTTGGAGCGAGGTAAAATACAAGGCTCGAGACCGAACGAAAGAAAAAAGAAGAGTATATTCCTCTACTACTTACCTCAAAGGCCGGTAACTTACTAAAAGTAGTGTCCATGGACTAAAATGATTGCCCTTTTTGGGCATCCCATAGGCTCGTTTTCCCCCCTATCCTAAAAAAAAGACTTACTGCAGACGCCCTCTGCCACATCTAGGGGTCATAGTACATTAATTAGTATTTTTTATCCAGCAGACAACAACAAATTGTGTGTAAATGATTAAATATATAAACATTGTGACAGTTAAACAACGATAAAATTATTGTTAATATAATAAATTCTGAAGTTTTTATGGGCGATTAGAAGCCAATAAATAAGTATTTAAAAAGCAGGTCTCTAGTTTCAAGTAGCTTGTTCGAGTTTGACCTCAATTACAAATTTTGTTGTCTGTTTCAAAGCATTTTATTATATATTTTACAGAAACTTTAAAAATGGTTTTTGTTAGAAAAGAAATCATGTTGTTTTTGGTTAACACGAATAAACAAAAAAGCCACTACAACCTTTTAGGGTTGGTTTGTTGGATAACAAATTCTTCATTTGTTTTTAAATTTGTTTTTTTTTCTAACAGACATGTAGGTGATCAGTCTTCTGTGCCTGTCACACGCTGTTGGATTTTTGGGTCTAAGGTGAGGTACGGCGAGTGTTAGCCGAGTGCACAGCCGGGGTTCGACTCTACGACCTTCGTCAAAGCTCATTGACAACCATGTTTAGTGGGTGCGTTTTCGGCCTTTGAGGGACACTAACTTTGAACAGTCTGAGGTCGTATCTCTCAGGGAAGACCCCCACCGGTAGCCAAATCCCCCAGTTCGCTAGTTCGCAAATACTGTATATTTTTGTGTTAGAAATTAATAAACTACATATTTAAAGACAAGAATATATTCTGTATAAAAGACATTTGTTTACACGAAATAAAAATATTTAAACATTCATCTTAATTTATATTTGCGCCTAGAATCAAAAACAAGTTTATCTCGTTTGTAAATGTTATTAAAAATATTAAGTTAAATTAATCGTATGATAAGCATCGCTTGAAATAGGCTTTATTCAAATTTGATAAATGATGCCGTTAAAATCTATTACTTAATAATATGGAAGATATTCGTTATTTTCAATACGAGAAATAAGCTTAATCATGCGACAACCGTCAAGTCGGCGTGGGAGCAACTTATCCAAACCACAGTACATAACATATTCGGTAGTGGTTCTATAACGAATCCTGGCTAACGAACTCGGTATTTTAACAGGTTTATATATCCTGTATGCATCTGAGGGATTCCAGCTGCACGGCCGGCGTGTTGCACCACGAAAAATACTTTAAAAATTGGTACGCCATGGCTATCAAACTATTTAATCACCTTCCTAGAAGTTACAGATCACTGCCATGTAATGCTTTCAAAAGGAATGTGACAAAATTTTTAAAGGCACAGTGCCTTTATAGCGTGGGAGAGTATTTAGACCAAAAGTTTTGATTGTTCTTGATGACATTATGATAATTAATTTGACATTTGCATGCCTAATTTTATATAGATGATTATGTGGTTTTTTTATAATTAATCAATCTGCATCTACCACAAATAAACGATTTATTATTATTATTTATTATATATAAGTCTCTTCTTCAGGTGCCACTTTATTACTAAAGTTAAAAAGATGAATTGCCGGGTATTGCCCATCTCAATATATCTATAACAATAGAACGTTGTTCTATTGTTATGTTATGTTGCAAAATAAAAAAGTTTATTATTTATTATGTATTAAATTATAAAGGAAAAGTACTGCTCTAGGCAAGAACGGAAATACTTATTAAGACCAAGGATTCTGTGCTTTTTAAGAAAATATATTAATGTTTGTTCTTTAATACAAGTAAGAAATTATGACCTCTCGATGTATGTGCGAGGTACGAAGAAATAGGTACTGTTATATTTTAGAACACTGCTGCTAAAATATTTCGTGCATTTCAATGAGATATTCACAACCTACTATATTTATACAAATAGTCATAAATTTGTCAGTTCAGTATTACAAAAGTAATTAGTGGCTTAATGCGTTATGGTTCAAGTTATATGCACTGTGGTAAAGCTTAGCAAAAAGCTGCGCATGAGTGGACGGAGTGCGCGCGGGCGGCAGTCTGCTCCCAACCAGCAACCTGTCAACATATCAGTCGCGTACCGATGTACGCCGATACGTTGCCGGACTTTAGTGTCGTGCTGTGCTAAGTGCGAGTGAGTGTAGAACAAGTGTGGGAAAGTGCATCGACCGCGGGTTCGATGCCCGGATTGCTGGAGTTTGCTAAATGGTCTGTTATTATTTATAAACTATGTATTCGTGCAAATTAGACTGAGAGCTTATTAAGCTCTAAAAGCACAAATAACTTGCGTGCTGAATCAATACAACCGGCGCGCGCGCAGGTGCCTCAAGGCAGTTGTAGACTTGTTGAGGTCACGATGCTTACATATATCATACATGCGTAGTGAGTCTAGAGGCTATCATGACTATTATCGCTAGAACCTTTTACTTTTTCTTAGTGTTTAATATTCCAGTAAAAAGGAACTTATTATTAGTAGTAACAGAATAACTGATCAGTGCTGGCCTAGTGGCTTTAGCGTGCGACTCTCATTCCTGAGGTAGTAGGTTCGATCCCCTGCTGTGCACCAATTGACTTTCATTCTATGTGCCCATTTAACATTTGTTCGGTGAAGAAAAACATCGACGGCGTGTCAGGCACAGGAGACTGATCACCTACATGCCTATTAGATTGACAAATGATCATGAAACAGGTATAGAAATCTGCGACATAAAAAGGTTATAGTGCCACTGATTTTAATTTAATAAAATAAGCCGTGTTGGAAAATAGACGAATTATTCATTATGATATTCTTGTTGTATGTAGTCCTCATTAATTTTAAATAAGGCTTGCTTGATTGACATAAAGTCCAATTATTATTTATCAATAATCAAACGGATAGCAAACGGTGGAAGCAATAAGCGAGGTAAAACGTGGATAATTTAACGTTCCGACCGAGAGATAAACAAGATTAGAAACTGCAGTTAAGATAAATTATAAACTATGCAACTGGCTTTACATAACTACATACAATGGGCACTTAAAAGCGCGACGCATTTGAAAATAAATTAATCTGAGTTCAAGTTATTTGACAATATATGTGTCCAATAAGTTGATCAGTGTCATTAGATATGTATAGTCGTTTTTGGTTTCTTCCTGATGCAGATGAGACCCCACCACAAGATACGTGCGAAATACGGATAGTTCCCGCTCATAGATGCTCATTTGGTGTGTAAAGTCCTGGCTATGTCAGCCAGCCTTGCTCCTTCCTGAAGGAGACGTCGTTAAAGTGTAAAACAAATTTCGCTTTTCGTGTTGGGAAAAACCACACCCATCAGCAACTAAAATCATAGTATTTTGAATACCTTGCCCAACTATAATCTATATTAAAACCCCCTTCGCGGCTAACATGAAACATTAATTGTTTCTGGTACCTTGCCGAAAAGTCTATTAAACACTAACAAAGTTCCCGTGCCCCAATGTTTGGAATATAATCGCGCATAAAAGCGGTCCGTTCCTACAACTTTTCTCGAAGTAGTTCATGCCATTTTTGATAGGCTATTCCGTTGTCTGATGACACAATATAAATTACTTATGCTTGAAACCTTACCAGGATTTTATGCTTTTAATATCTGCCTATGATTATGATTGCTACTTGTTTTAATTTCTAGTTGATAAGCTAAGAGTTCCGATAATTAAACAGTTATCTCCGATCTGACGCCTCTATGATGACGGTGCAATTCCTTTCGGCCATCATCGACTACTTACGATAATGACATTCGAAATCATTCGAATATATTTGTATTGACGTCGAGCCATCTCCTGTCGTCGCTTGGGTTTGACAGAGATGGACAGATAACCGTTATAATATCATTTTGTTTTGTTTGCTCTTCTGAAACTCGTCGTGGTCAAATATCTTTTTTTGTAGCTACAGGATTCCATTGACGTTCTAGCTAAGATGAAAAGTTGATTCGAATTCAAAAAGGTCAAGCAAGCATCGGTTGTATATATCTCAGTCTTTTTTTTAACGTTTTCTTTACGGAAATCTAGTGTTTTATTCTGAAGTTCTGTGTTTAGATATAGACCTAACATTTATTACCAACAAGAACACACAAAATATCAATAATCAAAGAAAAAATTAAAGTATAAAATATATAATATTATATATAATGAGACATATAAAAAAAAATCCCTTTTCCCATTCGGTTCGTTTCAAGTGTGTAATGCGTGTGTGCTGTGGCTGTAATTGGCCCTGGCTCAGCATTATGCTGAGGAGCAGAATGTTCCACAGCGCTGGTCATTCTGCCAGAGACAACAGCGGCTAGTTTGCGCCTCAGTCACAAGAAAAAAAATTTGATCGTTTGGCCGGCCAATTATTTGTTTTTATATAACTGGGTGCAAACGGTTAGAAGGCTCACCTAATATTAAGTGATACCGCCACCTATAGACTCTCACATTGCCAAGGGCCTCATAAGGCCATTTCCGGCCTTTCGCAAGTGCCTTGCCGGTGTTTCAGCTGACGTATGTCAGGTACAGAAGGCTGATCCCGCCAGCCTCTTGGTTCACCGGGGTCAACAATATTTTTCTTAGTTTATGTCGCAGTCCCAGAGTAATAAAATATACTGTATATGTAGTATTTACACTACTGAATCAGGATATTATCTTTGAAAATAGCATAGTCGTAGTTCAGTTATCGATGCAATTGAATATATGTATGTATATTGAGAGGTGCAGTGCAGATGCAGCGCCGCAGGAAGGCGTTTGTTTACGGCGCGACGCTATTTCTGTGCGGCAAGTCAACACGTGCTCTCTACATTTATTTGGTTTACTTTTTTTTTATTTCACCGCTGTTACTTATTTTATATTTAAGCTTTGATGTTAAAAACCTATACCTTTGCTTGGTATAGGTTTTTTTTAATTTTTGAGGCCAAAAATACAACATATTGTTTTTTTAATTAGCTTTAAAAGTTTTAAGTGCAATCGGACGTTAACATTTGGACCCTCTCTTGCAACACAGTATTTTAAAACTTCTATTTCTTTTTATTCTATTAATTTTTTTTACATTTTATACGTATACAATATTCTTACGTATTATTAAATGTATATGTGTTCGATTCGTAGGTATCACTATGATTAATACTAATTGTGCTCAATTTTTATTGGAGATATGTTATTACATTAACAATTTTATTTCTTCATTTTAAAATATTTAAATTATTATTTGAGAAAAACGCACAACGTACAACGGGTTATTATATTTTTTTCGCTAAAAGTAACTTTAATTTTCAATTGATAAACCTAAACCCCTGAACATTGTTTCAACAGAAGCGCCTCTATTTCATCACTAACAATATTTTGACAATAATAAACAAACAAGAACCTACTTTAGCTAAAATGGTAGTGTCCACTATGTAATAGCTAGATAGCTATATATGTACTCGTAGTACAAATTTTATTTATAAAAAAATAAAAGAAAATGTTTGACAATGTTTACATAAACAAATTACAAATGTAAACATTTGTTATGTTCATTTTAAAAGGTTCCCAAGCTCTGATAGCATCGGCCAGATTAAATTCCTTCTTAAATAAATAAAGACATTATTAGCAGAGTGTTATCATGCTACTGCAGGTCGGAAGGTTCTGTTAGTAGATAACGAGAGATGCTATCATTGCAGCTTGGATTATCGACATTCGTTGTCCCGCTATTGTCGGTGTATCTTTCCTTTATATCTTAGCTTATTTTGTACAGAAATTTTATGCACTGTTTCGGATTAATATACTTTGAATATTGGCAATTACTATTTAAGTTGTAAATGGCTGACAAATATTTAAGTTTATGTCAATAAGTCACATTTGCATTCTATTATTCCAACTGAAATTTCGTTGTCATGTAAAAAAATACAATATTCATTAATATGATTCGGCAGTATCCATTCTAAACTAGGAAAGAAATGTCATCACCTCAAATAAAATTAATTGCAGCTAACTATGCAAAAAAACTCAGTTTGGTATCGCGCAGCCCGGACATTCACGTACAACGATCACTATTTAAGCATTGACTTGTTTAGGCTACCGCGGAATATGCTTAAAAAGAAATTTATAATAACCTGCATCATGAGCAAACCCCACATTCACACCCTCACTTTTACATCACACAACACAGCCGAATTAGGTATAACTTAGTAAAATATTTAATATTTTTTACTGATTTTTTCCTTTCGTAAATGTTTTAACCTTTTTTATATATTATGTATTCCATCTTTGGTAATATCTTTAGTATAATTGTTTTTTGGTATATATAATTTATTTATATAGTTAGCTGTCACGAAATAAATAAATAAAAGTTAAGTAGCAACAGTCGAGCACGAATGAGGAAATCTTAAAAAGCGTTAATAGCTTAGTAGATAGTACTTATCGAAACGCAACGTACAAAATAATTACCTGACCATATTCCAGTGAAACCTAGATAATAGTTGCGAACTAGATGAATGATCGGTTCAAATTACATACCAAGGAATGGAAGCAAACTGGAAGACAACATAATATCCACCACCTGCATAACCAATTGCTAATTTGCTACTTGCGAGAATTATTATAAATCGCTATTTCGTGAGGTCAATTTAAACTATTGTTATTGTATCGGATTTGCCAATTGAGCGATGGAATTTGCAATAGTAAATGTTGTGAATAGTTATTAATGTTTTTTATTGATTATTATTAATAATATATTATACTAAAGGGATATCAACGCGATGTAATTACATTATTTAAATACTGTATATTACTAGCTGACCTGGCAAACGTCGTTTTGTGATGTATATTATTCTTTTTTTTTTTTTCTTTTTTTTGTCTTTTTTTGAGAAATAAAGTCTTTAAACCTAAACCTATTATTCCTAGGAAATATTTTTTTAGTTCAATAAAAATAACTATGTACTATAATAAAAATAGGGATTGATCGTAGAGGGTAGATGAAAATCAAGGGTTGTATGTATTTTTGTATGCCGTATCATTAAAAAAAATTTCTAAAAAATAAAAATATTTTTTTGGGGTGGACACCCCTTATCACTTAGGGGTTTGAAATATAGATAGTAGCCGATTACTATCTATATACGACTTACTGAATTTGCGTAAAAATTCATAAGAATCGGTCGAGCCGTTTCGGAGGTGTATGGGAATGAACATTGTGACACGAGAATTTTATATATATAGAGATATTATTTCTACTAACAGCAAAAGCTGGCTTTAATATGGCAAGATTTAGTCTCAAATTATGTATCTGTCAACTGTCATTGTCAACGTGGCATTCTTCGCTTGCTTCCCGCACTTTTATCTGCAATAATTCAGCGTGATGTTATCCCTTTCCTGGTTAATTAACCTATCAAAATTTACCAATTTAAATCAGTAATTCCTCAGATTAAACCAAACAAACCGACTCTTCAGCGTTATATTATAAAGAATACGACACCCATTTTGTATGACTCCAATTGAGAAGAGGTAAATTTGTTCATTAATATAATGGGTACCATTAAAATAAACGTTTTCCCATCAACAAGTTATTTGAGAGATTTTTAGGAGTTATCAATTACGTTTATCGTTTCTATCTGGTTAATTAGTAGAACTCTTCATTTTAAGTTGTGATAGCACCCGACAGTATATGACGTTATTTAAATAAGACATTAGAGTTATCATTAACTAAATGACAGAGATAAAGTGAAACAGTGCTCGCTTTGTGGAAGATTAATAGTTACATTGAGGTATTTCCGAGTTCTATTTATTGGTTCTACTGTATGGAGACGTTACAAATACTATCTATATCTATATATTTACAGTTGGTATACTTTTGGTCTACTTTATTATAATTCTACTATAGCCATAGAGTAGTATTGTGTTGGAATAGATAATAAAAGTTCTCACTTGGGGGCCTCATAGCTTAGCGGTCTTATTAAGTTGCAGCTAGGTGAGTGGTACCGGGTACAAGTTTTAATTTAATTTAAATTTGTTCTCGGCCTTTGGGAGGGTTGTGCGGTACCGGGCGAGTGCCTAAACCGTACATGGAGGACACGGTCGAAGTTCTAAGGCAAAAAGCACGAATTATAAAAATCTTATACTTGACGCTGGCTAATGCACAAACCGTGCCAGAGAAAAATAAAAAAATCTCACTTTTAAAGTTCAACTTTCCCGCGTAAATCAATTGTCAGAATTTGACAATTCACCGAATGACGTCATGACAACAAAATTGTACATAAAAGTCAGTTAATATAATTGTTTTCATATTAAGTAAAACGACTATGTATTTACCAATTCTTAAAAGGCCGGCAACGCACTTGCGAGCCTTCTGGCAATGTGGGTATCCATGGGCGGCGGCGGTACCACTTAACACTAGGTGAGCCTTCTGGCCGTTTGCCTTTTATTACATAAAAAAAGAAGCTGACAGGACGTATAGATACATATTATAGATAATACTTTCGCTATGTAGGCATTGAACATTCATAATAGTTATGATAGGGTTCAGAGTCTTGAATTAACGTTAATTCTTAATCCTGAATCGTACACTGATTCTTAAACCTGAATAAGAATCCACAAAATATTTGTATATTCTTGCGTAAAAATATATATATGCAGATTTCATAAGTTATATTGTACTCAATTAAAATAGTTCAATCAGTTACTGTATAACTCAAAAGAATGTCGATTATACATAGTTCTTATGCTATTCGAAGAGCAATTACAATAATTCTAACCATCGCTATATGGAGTGTAACAAATCGTGTTCCCAAAACGTCGGCCACTCCGAGCTTTGAGATCTTCACACTGAATTATTTTCTCAGACGTATTAAAATTGTTTGATGTGCCATGCTGCCTGCGAAGCTTTGTACATTACCGCTTGTATTTTTAGGTTATGTATATCTGCAATCCGGGTTTCATATACACTAATCTTCCTATGGCTGGTGACAAAAAAAAAATGGTGCGTGTACGTATGTACGCGCGTAAGAAGTTATACTTCTTTGGCTTTCTTTATTATTTTTAAATATTAAATAATTAATAATAAATATTTAGCGTTAATAATTGAACAATATTTAATATTTAGTATATTATTCAATGATTAATTAATATTAATAATAATAATTATTTATTATTTTATTATATTATTAATTCAATTTAATAACTAGGTATGGTTCATAACCTTTTAACTAAGTAACAATAGGTCTTTGTGAAAAATCATTGCTAAATTTCTTTGAAAAAATAATTAAAACTCCTTTATTTGTTTAAAAGGTACTAAAAAATGTCATTATGGTCATTCAAAACGCATATTCTATTTCTCTTTACTTGTAGATTGTCTTATTCCCATCTCGCTCGCACACGCTCGGCGCCCATACTGATAATTTTGTGTCACGGTGCGTGCGCATCGTAAAATTTCACTCTCATACATTTTTCATAACGCGCCTAAAGAAGTATAACTTCAAAAATATTTTATTAAAACTGAAATCTTTCGTATTTATAATGTATGCAACAAGATATTCACAGTTATTCCATGTGCCCCGTGTGAACACGAATTATCTGCGTAATTCGCCAATGTATCGGGTTTTAGCTACATAAAATACAATTTATGAAGATTTGATTTTTCCAAAGAAGGCGTGAGGAAATATATTAGGAAGCGAGTTTTGACTTTCTATATAATTATATATAATATATCCTAAATAAAGTCTAATATATATATAGTATTATTGTTTATAACAAATTCTTTTTTCTTAAAAATATTAAATTGTTGGTTGTTTAACGTTTAATTTCTTTAGTTTTCTTTTTGTTATCTATTAATGTACTATTGAATGTTTCTATTTCGTATATTTTGTTTAACAATGTAATCTGTGGCAATGTAATATTGATATGTGTAGCAGTAAGATTCTTCTTCATGTGCAACTTACTGCTAAAGGTGTTAACAGCTTAAAATGCCGGTGCCGGTCCACTTCCGTACGTTCCGCAACCACGACTTCTTCCTCTAACCAGCCCCACTCCTTGAAAGCTACAACAAGCTTGAACAAGTCGTATCAGTGATGATGCAAAACGTTTCCGAGATATGCAACTTTCTGTATTTTAACAGCCTGCACAAACTATCGTGTCGTCTTGAAGGAACCTTTAATTCGTCAGTTTCTGGTTCCAGCTAATGCGAAGCAATGGTTACACCATATCTCAAAAGATTAGAGGCGTCTTTTTGTATCTTCTTTAAAAGTCCATGCCTCACAGCCGTAAGGACTTTACGAGTAATAGACGAACCCTCAATTTGATTCTTATGTGGCGATTTAGTACTATTTCCACATTCACTACTTACGTACGTAAGTAGCTGTAAGAATACTTATAAATAATAATAATGTTTTGTTACACCCTATCGCTAATCTTTATTGTGTTCCAACCAATTACATTTAAAACTGTTCGTTCTTATTCAAACTAACACAAACTTGCAGATTATATTTAATCGCTTGGATTTTGTTTTTCACCACTTGCAAACCGTTAAGCCTAATTTGCGGTATATAATTTATACGCAATCTATTGCGAAATTTCTCGTATCCCGTATTTATAACCGGTATCTGAATCGCCGGATGCGATAAATGACCTCCAAATTGGCTCCGACTTCGAGGCGATCACGATTTTCTCAAATGTGATTTACTTTATAATTTTTAACCGACTTCAGATAAACCCAAAGTATACCGTGTATATTCGTGTAAATTTAAAAATACACTCATTATATCAAGGTCTTGAATATTTATTATTAATGTTTATTTTTCTCACTCAGGCTTTTTTTTTTTAATGGCTCTGGCACAGTTGTGCATTAGCCAGCGTCAAGTATAAGATTTTTATAATTCGTGCTTTTTGCTTTAGAAATTCGACCATGTCCTCCATGTACGGTTTTAGGCACTCGCCCGGTACCGCACAACCGTCCCAAAGGCCGAGAACAAATTTAAATTAAATTAAAACTTGCCCTCGAACCGGGAATCGAACCCGGTACCCCTCACCTAGCTGCCACTTAATAAGACCGCTAGGCCATGAGGCCCCCCTCACTCAGGCTTTCTTAGTTTTAAAAGCGTGGCAATTACATAAATCGTCGGATTCTTTCGTCGTATTTATTTAGCATTAAATTATAGTATATGCCTAGTCTAACGCAATAATATATTATATTCTACTTTATATGTTGACATTATTTTAAACTCACCCCGGAATCGTACAGTTATTTTATGAAACTTTAAGTACAATTAAATTAAAATTATAATTTTTAAAATATGACATTAATATACTATTCAATTAGTGTATCTTTGTCTCAACATTAGAACTTAAAAAGTTAAAATCCATTAAAAATATACAACTTTATCTTACGTGTAAAAGCAAACAAACCATAGTAATTGAGTAAAAACTGGGTGTTTGTAGTGAACACGATAATTCAATAAGTGTACACCGCTACGTACACTGCTTTGTTTACAATACAAATATTTGAGTCCCCTCTTAAGTCACCTTGAGGTGGACAGTCAGGTTAATGAGAATTGAGCATCCATGTAATGTACACACTTACAAAAATGTTTTTTACAAAAAATATTACACTTCCAATTTTAGTTTTCAATAGTGTTTTTTTTTGTTTACAATACGGACCAGATAGGCCTTGAACAAGGTTTTTTTTTGATCCCGCTACCGAACATATTAAGCTCTTCACTTCCGTTCACACACAAATCATACTAGACTAGAACTTAGCTACATTTCTTGAAAAACTATTTCTTATCTCGACGAACGAATAGATTCCGTTGTAATTTTCCTTCCTTCCTCTGTAGTGAGGCTATGGAATTCCCTTAGCTCCTTCTCTATCTAAATCTGTACAAGCATTACCTGTCTACATCGTATCCCTAACTTTACAACAAACTGATCTGAAATTATCGAAATTCATGTGTCCTTTTTTATTATTGTCCTGTTCACTGTTTACATATGTTTTAATTGCTTTGTTTAGTCCATTAGTTTTGTCTAACTATCTAATTTACGGTCCATCCGGTTGGTGAACGGCCACGTGATCTTTTGCCTTCTGTGTTACCAAGCACGATCAGTTTTTCCAAGTTCTCATCGCCTCTGCACATTGTATGGCCGAAATATGATATAATTCGCTGTCAGCGTGGTAGACAGATGAGTCCGTATACGTATTGGTGCACTTTGCAGTCCAGTGCATTCTTAGCATTCACCTCCCGCACCACATCTCAAAGGCATCATTCCTTTACATTTCCTCTTTTCGAATATTATTCAAGGTAATGTTCTAAACACGTCCATTGATTGCTTATCCATAGTTCATTACGTACTGTTTGTGCCTCTGGTCTGGATAAATGTCATATTAGAAATAAAAAATAAATTACTCCTCAACTTTACAACAAAAAACCGTAAATCGTTTTTGCGTAACAGTCTTCATTTTTAAGTGCAACAATTAAGGTAAAATAAATCAATTTGAATTCAATTTGGGAGTATTGTGAGCTACGACCGGCCATAACGATAAATGGTAGGACTGTGTCGAATTTACTTACAATTTTATTGCTTGCAAACCAGTTTCAATGGCTCAACATTCTTTTATAATGTATCAAATCATTTTCATACAAAACGAATACACGAGTTAAAAGTTTTAACGTATTTTTATGACCAGTTTAAGATGAAATGATTTGATGCATTGTCTTCAAATTCCAAGTCTGTGTTGTTTGTGTTTTGTGAACAATATTTGGAGCTTATTACAAAATATGTTTAAGCTATTTAGTCCGTGTCCCGTACGCCAAAAATAATTTGACAATTGACATAAAGGAGTCATAGTTCTCGCTCATTTCTGCTCAAGCTCAATATTAATGTTCAAAATTAATAAAAAATTCTAACTATATAGTCTTCGTAAATAGTCTTAAATCTATATTTTAGAACACCCCTTTAAGTTTGAGAACCTGTGTTAGGGATGAACGCTCTTTCGTATATATGTTAATACTAAATCTACTTAAAACTATAGTGTGTACATAAAAAAAAGAATGTTATAATTATAAAATAATGCTGTATGCTGTTTATAGTGGTAGCGATGTTCCGTTGCAAATAATAAATGAAAAGTGCAAGTTGTGAGTTTGACAAAGGTTTAAAATAACGGTATCGAGCCCGACCTACACCTGCGCGGGCACCGACCTTGCACCTTTGTCCTGAATGCCGATATCATACTCAAACAGTATTCCTGATATGGGTTTTTGGATTAACTCCAATCTATATACATTTAAAATTCAAACATAATTAATGGTGTATTTATTTTTATATTTTTACTATTACCTACACATAACAAAAATCTCCTTTATTAAATATAAGCCCGATTTTTATAAATTATTTACATAATTTAACGTTTCGACTGCGTTTTAAAACTTATAAATAAAAGTTATAGTAGTAATCGCAACCATCGCTGTTGAGTTTCTCATAGATTGTAATCCGGAGAGTTATTTTTCTTATTCTTCCTTTCGAAGGTTGGTGATTATCTACTTTATTGGATGTCCCGCTTCTGAACAATGACTTGGCGATTCGACCAAACCATTACTGAAGGTTCTACAACCAAGACGTCCATTTGGGGCCAGGTCTACTGCGCCATAAATGATTATTTCAAGAAGCTCTTATTTTTAGTGTTACGTAAGACGCGTCCGATAATTCACAGACGTTCTGTCTAGTGCGGTTGTACTTCATATGAGGTCGATCCGAGATACTAAAGTGTTCCTTGGAATAAAAAAAAATTGTACAACGTGTTTGGTTCGAATCACGATGTGATCTAACGAAACAGTGAACAAGTGGAACATCTTACAGGGAGTAAATCTGCTCTAGAGGTCTCTATAGGGTCAAGTGGCGAATGAACAGGCACCTCCTGGACATACGTGATCTTTGATAGGCAGCATCTCACTTAACGTAAGGGATTGCGGACAAACGTGTGTGCCGTTTGATTAAAACAAAATACTCTTCAAGTAGATAAGGTAATCGCTATTGTTCTTGATTAAGCACATACGGAAACAACAAAAGATAATGCATTATTATAAATGATTTCAATGGTATGAAAAGCTTGACTCTCTGGTGTCTAACTTTAATTCGCAGTCAATAGCTAACGATTTCGAAAGTCGCTGCAATAATAAAACTGTGTGAGCAGAAATACGCCAAGTACTTACGATTGTTCAGATATTTTATATAATGATAAATTACGAAACTTCTGCTAAGTTTCATCATGCTGACTTCGACATGCATTGTCATCATTGTATTCTTACGTTTGCCTTTGGATAAGATATATATATATATATATATATAGTATATGCTTATATTACTAAGTTCAATTAGCTTATGAATATAATCATTATTATATATATATAATGGTATCAATCGCTTATATGAGTACTGGGGATAAATAAGGCGCAACTGCGTTTCTCTGTGAATACAAAAGAAACAACATTTAAAGCCTATATTCTAGGTTTATAAAATAAAATAATATAAAGAGTAAATCAAAACATCTTACATCTAATTATGTCAAGTGACAAATAAAACATCGTCGATCAGACGGCAAAGAAGAAAAATAAAATATAAAAAGAGTTTGTATAGGAAAATATTAAATATTATGTTTTCCTTACATATATATCTATATATAATATTAATAGTAAAGCCCGTTTAATTTTTAAAACTTTGACAAAAAAAAGACAGTATACATCTTTTAGCTTTTATAGGTACCTACCTTATTTTGTTTATCTTGTTATCCTATACAAGTATATCCTATATCTTAACTACTTCAGTGCCGTCGATCGGAACCCCTTCACGGGTAAAGGCCTCCTGCTGCCTAAGAGGCTATAAGTTGTAAATTTCTATTTAGTTAGGTATTATAACATTTTTAGTTATTTTTTTTGTATCTTATTTAGTTTGATTTTCCCTTGCTAGCTTGCTTATGTTCTAATATAATTGATGTGTATGTGTGTAAAATTTGTGTAATATTTTATTGTATAATTTTTGTTTTTTTTGTTTTAGAACTTATAAATAAATAAACTGACAGACAGCCAGTCTGTAAAGGCAAGAAGGCTTTATTGCAGGTCAATGAAAGCCGCATTCCATAGAAAATAAAACGTAATATTATATTTTGTCAACTCTGTGATCAAAGCTTGATAAATGATGTCTAGACCAGTAAAAACATGAACCAAAATCTGCCACAGTTCAAGGTTGTATCAAGCATATTAATATTTCATCTAATTAACTTGCTATATCTTTTTAAAATGCAGTCATAAATTAATGTAGGAAGTACGCTTATTTGTTTCCGGTGCATTTAATTAAAACCGAATAAGATTTATTCAAATTAATGGTCTAAAGTTGTGTGTAATAGGGCTTTTGATATATTGGTTTGTTCAATACTAATAGGTTAGAAACGACGTTTTTTGATGACACATTTATTAGTAGAACAGATTTTTCAAAGCGGGATACTTTAAGTTGATACAACAATACAACGATTTTTGCACTTTTTGAAGTTATAGTTCTTTAGGCGCGTTATGAAAAATTGACGAGAGTGAAATTTTACGATGCGCGCGCACCGTGACACAAAATTAACAGAATGAAGTTGCCCACGGAAGATGCTATGGCATTGGACATAATTAAAAAACAACATTCGAATAATAATAGAATTTATGTTACACTTAATGTAAGAGAATAATAATATTTATTTATTTAATTTTTCAAATGTAAACTGAACTTTATTGACTATAATGATTCCTTTTCCAGTCTTTGATTATTTAATTGTAATTAATTATTTGTATGCAATCAAAAACTATTTTTAATAATGCCAAAGAAGTATAACTTCTTACGCGCGTACATGAGTACACGCACCCTTTTTTTTGTCACTACATACTATATAAATACATCATCATAGATTTTAATAAAATTCACTGTATTCATTGAGATATACATCTATTCTAGGCTATGATATGTTTCTTTATGGCACATAACGCGCGATCATAACTCCACTATATGTCGCTTTCTGTCCTAAGTAAGTCCTTTAAGTTCTTCAATCTGTACTCTTTCCTTAACAGTACCAATCGCCTCTGCTTCTTGTACCGTATCGGGGAGCTGCGTATTTGCAGTTTCAGGCATTAAAAGAGTTAGAGCTCCTGATAGCAGAGAAGATGCACCAAATATGAACGCTGGGAGACCTGTCCAATATGTCATCTGTAAATGATAAGCATGGGTTTGATTTAAAGAAAAAACTTTTTAACCGGATTAAAGTTATGTATTATTATAAATTTACAATTATTTAACATAATTTTAAATTTATCCGACGTTTCGTGTGCTTTACAGCGTGCGTGGTCACGGTGACAAAAGGTAAAAATTTTCCCCGGAGTTGGTATCGACTAAAAGATGGAGGGTTTTGGCAAAAATGCCTAACGGTGTCCTCTATTTTCGCGGATTATTTCTCTTGAGATTTTAATTTGGATATTATTGGATCCCAGATGTTTGACAATTTATAATTTATAAAAATACATAACTTTAATCCGGTTAAAAAGTTTTTTCTTTAAATGTGTAAAGGTTATGTCAATCAAAGACAATACCATGGGTTTGATATTCAGCTTGATCAGTAAACAGTTCCTAGATTAGATACGAGTGTTCAGGCTTTAAATGATAATATAAATTATGTAGGCCATGAGTTACGGATTTGAAAAATGTCTTATCAAACGTATTGTGTAAGCAAATCACGTGCCCGCAAACAAGATTTTTATCCTCCACTTTACCAGTAGTAAATATTTAAAGTTAGTTCTACAGAGATTTAAATATAAATACTAGGGCAATATTAACAAATTATTTTTGCTTATGAAATATCAATTTACAATAAGTGTCTCAAGGAGGAAATGTTGCCATCATTACGGCTACACGGACCAAATTATAAAATTTGTTTTTTTACTATTAGGTTAAGCAAATTTACGTCATAGAATATATTGTTTAATTTGCAATATAAAAAATTCTTAAATAGACATAATACTCACAAGCAAAGGAGTTTGTGGTGCCAGTAATGATCCCAGGCGACCGATAGAAGAGCAGATAGCGTGCATTGAATTCCGAGTATATGTGGGAAAGAGCTCTGAAGTGTACATGTACACGATGTTGTATGAGAACGTGGCCAGAGTCTCAAAAGCCATCAGTAATAGCAGACCAAGCCAGGCATATCCTGAAAGAATATTTGTTTACTAGAAGGAGAAATATTCTGTTGAAAACAATTTTTAGAGAAAAAATTCCACTACTTATTTCGACATTTAGCAATGAGGTGGCACAACGATTTGCTAAGGAATTTTGGTTTCTTCTGATACAGTGAAGAAATTAAAATGTCTTAAATTTGATTGATCGTCTACCTATAAACAAATATGAATAAAACAGACGTAATATGTGTGCCTATAGAAATCTTACAGGACTTCAGAAGACGGTAGACTGGTCGGACTGTCGAAGATGTCATGTGGAACATGGTGTAATGGTTGCAGCTCCTTACAAACATTGTGTAAAACAAAAAACTTGGCGATTAAAAAGAGTGGCGGAGAGTTTATTGCCAGTTCTTCTCTTCCGTTCTACGCCCTTGATTTGAGAACTGGCGGTAAATGTAAAATTAGAAGCAATTAGTATGTATTTCCTTTTGACGTTCATAAGTTTACATTGTGTTACCTAATGAATAAATGATTTTGATTTGATTGAAGTAAATAGAGTAGATTTGAGAATAATAAATTGGTGCTTCTCTACAGAGATACAGTAGCGTAAATATCTATACTATATATATATTGTCAATATTACCTTTAGGTAGGAACGGTTGAGAGACACAAAATAGTCCACCAATTATAAACGATGCTATCAAAGGCATTTTCCTCTTGTATTTCGAAAGTGCAAGCCAGTAGAAGACGTTCGCCGGAATGTCCATAAGCATCAAGAGAGCAAAGTTGATATACTTATTTCCCTCGATAAGAACCGAGCTTATCATCATTCCGTAATTGATAAGCGTGATCGTCAACCACCACACCATACACACCAAAAACCTCTGCATCATTATTCGGGACTTAAACGTTTTCATTAAAAGTTTCCTGTCACTTTGGGTTTGATCTCTTTCTTGAGTGTAATCTAATTTATTTAGTAACACCTTATCTATGCGTTTATTATTTTGCTTTGCAATTTTTTCTATTAATCTAATCGCTTTGTCTTTCTGCCCTTTGCTGAAGAGCCAGCGAATGCTCTCATCGAGGAAGAAGGAATAGGTGAGTATAATAAGAGTTGGGGCATATATGACTCGTAGGAAATGTCTCCAGTAGGGTACAGCCCATGCTATAAATGGCATGAGAATTAATCCTCCAGTATAACAATTGAGTAGTATCATTTGGAATAGTACGGCTTGTTTTTTCTCTACTATTTCTATACCTGAAATATCCAAAGGTTCATTTGTCGGTTATTATAGCTATGATATTGATTGTAATTATTACTAAATTGTAATAATTACAATCAAAATTATAAATATAATATCGTAAGTATAATATCGTAAATATTATAAATAATTGTAACTAAAAAAATTGTTTTATGTTTTTTGTTTGGTTTATCGGTTATATTATAACAAATCTTTTTTGGTATAAAGTTTGATTTTGTGATTGTTATGGCGCGTCTAAACGGGCCATGTTTTGCTGCAATTGATGGCTGCAACACTGTGGCCGGCAACATTGCAAACAATAGCAGCCACACTATGCAATATTGCAGTAATGTCCCGGCCATATAGCCAAACATGTTTTGTATAGCCACATATGGCCGATGTTGCCCCGATGGGTGGCCGGACGATCGCTAGGCTATCGAATTCAACTGCAATATTGCACGGCCAGTTCTCTTGTTGTTTCAGTCACTCTCTTTGTTATGGCATAGTGTAACCTTTTCTACGCGACATGACGTTTGCTTTGAGTGAAGTGTGCCTGTTGCTTTATTCTGTGTTTTGCGATCAGCTGTATTTGACGTTAGATTACTACGTAAAAATGACTACTTTTGACATTCTAGTTCTTGAATAATTTATTATCAAGACTTATTTCTAGACTCAAATTGTCTACAGTTTCACGCCTATTTAAGTAAGGTCGAATCCACAATCTCTTCTTTTTCTGTTTCTTTTGACGTGATAACGTCTTTAAAATCGTTTTAGTCGGGTGACATGTTCAGAAACTTGTGTCACACCAAAACCTCACGATCGCAGGTATAACGAGAGAGAGACGGACCGATCTCCCATCTCATCTCGAGCGCTGCCAGTCATTCCGTGAATGAATGAAGAAAAATGTATATCATAGTCGAATAAGTAAACTTGTCATTTTACACCCGAAATTTATCATCAAAAGTGTGAATAAAACGATAGATGTAATTTAAAATTTGAAAAAATTGTTATCTTCATTAATTCCTTACTTCCCAAAAACTTATATCACCAATAAGACGTTATCACGTAAACATCTCGATCGTAAACCTACTTTACAAACAACCAATATTTTTTTTTTAAAACAATATAAGCTGCTGCGACAAGTGTGATTTCGTCAGCCATTGTTGCCGGTTTGTGTAGCCCGTTTAGGAGTCTGCATCATGGGCCATACTATTGCAACACATTGCCCAGCCATAGATTGTTCGGACATCAGCTGCATTAAAATATTTTTGTAATGGCCGGGCAATTAGTGGCCAATAGTGCAGCCATCAATTGCAGCAAAACATGGCCCGTTTAGACGCGCCATTATAGTAATAATACTATTGGTTTACTGACAGATAGTATTTATGAACATAAAATAAAAGTAAAGACGTGCTTTTAATAATGATTTTCCATTTTTCTTCAATAAAATTGTTTTTTTACTTATTTACATCAAACATTTTTACTTTAAAGTCAAAGTAAATAAATAAATAAGTTTCCACTTTCTTTACACATTGAGTACATTGATTCAAAAACCTTTAGAATGGAACGTACGGCTAATATCACTATTAATCCATAATTTGCTAACGAGGTTATAGCTAGTAAAGATTTCATATACTCACTTAACATAAACATTGGCGAAAGAGCATCTCCAATAGCGGCTTCCAATCCTTCAAGGACGATGTAAAGCCAGAAGGACGTAGAAAAACTCTTGCTAATCCCAAAAATAGCGCCCATAGTTCCCGCGAATACGGCTGCAGTCTTACGTCCGAATCTAATAAAAAAATTTTAAATCGTCTATAAAGTATCGTGAGCAGTGCAACTCCCAACTCTAAGGTTGCTTTTTTATACAGAACTGGACAGACGTTTGGATACAATCACATCTGAAGTTACTATGTGGCCTATTGGAGGGCACGTCTGTCCAGGAGATGCCTATTTAACTTCCGCTTAAATGAACCCATATTAAACTTTCTAGGGAAGATGTAAAGGGCAAAACATAAACATTGAAAATTCTATATTGTTCGTATGTTAGAAGCAACTTAGAGTATGCATCGCAAATTTGGAACCCTCAGTATGCTATTACAATAATCGAATCGAAAATATTCAAAATAAATTTCTTAAACACTTGGAATCTAAGGCCAAAATTTCGCTGCCTGACTACAGAGCCCGGTGAAAACATTTTCACATGTTGCCATTATCTATACGACGTCATATTGCGGACGCTATATACCTCATGAAAATTGCTACGGGTGCGGTCGATTGAGCTAGTAAGCAAAATAAACCTTCGAACACATAGTAAATCACTTAGAATCATGAACCTATTACATGTAGGTACCCAAAGTAAACACAAATTATAGAGGGAACAACTTCATGGTTAGAGCGGCGAACAAATTTAATAACTTAAAGATTGACATCGATATGTTCGCTGAGAGTGTGGTGACAGCCAGGAAAGCTTTAACCCAAAATTACTTCAACCAGGATGAATGAAATGAATTGAGATTTAGATTCTGTTTTTTTTTGTATCACAAACTAAAAAATTCTGTAGTTCCATGGAGCACTATACTGAACGGCGATGATCAAGACTTAAGAGTTGATTCACCGTGTGTTCTTGAATTACAGTAAAACTTGCCCTAGATATGTACTCGTCGGTTCATTGAAAACCCATGCGAGTGACCAATTAAACTTCTAAGTGCTGTTGTTTAAATTTCTAGAATCAAGTCCATATCAAACCTGTCTGAGATCTGCCCTTGTAGTAACAATCCGATCATGGCACCAAAACTGTGAACTGTGCCAACTAGCGGTGGTTTCCAGTCTTCGCAGGCCAATCCAAACTAAAATCATATAGAGTCTGACTAATGAAAGAAGATAATTGAATTATTTGAAAACTTTCGGATGGCAACACAGAATGTCATTGAATTTCTTAGGTTAGTACATTGATATACAAAAAACCCAAGATGCATAGTCTCGAATAAAAGTAACGCTCGAAGCACCTGCAGTCAAACTGCGTAAGCAGTTTTGTGGGGCATGGTTTGATTTAAGGTGTAACTTTTTTGTGAATAAATATATTTAAAATAAAATAAAAATAAAGTGTCCCGAAACACTATTTCTGTCCCTTTCTATAACAGTATGTCTATAACAGTATATGTTACAAGCATATATTATTGCAAAATCAACCTTACGCGAATTGCTTAAAGTTGTTATTACAACGCAGTGTATACGTACTTAAAGCAATAAAATTTTACGACCGACCGTGGTCGGTAGGACAAGGTATTGAGTGGAGTCGAACATTACTTTTTTATTTACAACTATTTAACATAATTTTAAATTTATGCGACTTTTCGGGTGCTTTACAGCGTGCGTGGTCACGGTGACTAAAGACAAAAGGTGTTGGATGTTAAATAGTTGGAAATTTATAATAATACATAACTTTAATCCGGTTAAAAAGTTTTTTCTTTAAATTATAAAAAAAAATGTTAAATTGGCTACCCTGACCTACACTTTATATAGCGTAAATATATTTGTCAAAAACTACACACAAAAAAGTTCAAAAGTACATAAATTTATTTATAAAAAAAAACACAAATAAATAACATCGACTCCACTTATTAGACGCGAGACTATTTGAAATGAGTGCACAATTTAGAATGTTGCGCTCATTGTTTGAGGACGTTTTTTAGACGTTGATTGTGCATCTTGTGTTTTTTTATATATCAATGGGTTAGTATGATTTGTTGTCTTGACACTTCATGCAATTACTCATTTTTATTTCTATTATATATTTTTTCCGAATAGTTAACAGGTTAACCTAAACTTTGTTTTATTTGATAGAATATTTTGTTTCTTTCGCATGATTGGATTATTCCGAATAAAGTTTTATAACAAATATTAAATATAGTTTTAGTTTTCCATGCAAATCCATTTTCCACCATATTCATTTTAAGTAACAATAGTAAAATACTAAATACGTAAAGTATTTAATTTCATAGAAATACAGTAACTATCAATGTAAAAAATATTAATCCACAAAATATATCAAACTTTTAGGGATACCATACTATTTTTTTTTTAATTTGCCGCGCTTTTTCGTTATCTTCTTTCATTAGCCAGACTCTAATTTTTAGGCTTTATCTAACATTTTAAGTAAGAATTACTAAATATATTTTTTTTACAAAAAAATTCACACATAAAACAAAAACTTATAAGAAATTAATTTAGGAAAGGTAAAGATATTTAAAAAAATTAGCTAACTATTATAGGCAATAACAAATAATAGAACTTTTGTCAGTTCACTCAACAGATAACAAATGTCCGCTAACCGATGTACTTCGTTAACTAAAATGTGTTGTCGAGACAATATTAACTAAAACGGTCGACAATGTTTAGTACACTCTTCTTTCTCTTTCTCTGCGTAAACATTATTGGACAGTACGTGAATTACTTACTATGTTATTAAATTTTTTAGTAAAGTATATAATTTTTTTAAATATAAAATCTCTAGTGCCCTCAATACCAGTCTTGTACCTATTATTTAACGATATACTCCTTGATACTTAGACATCTCAGGTAATATCTGGTTATATGAAAACAAGTTACTGTCATAATAGCGGAATAAGCACATACTTGCGTAAAGCATATCGCTTGAATACCTTCGTTCAACGATATGCATAAACATACCGGATTAGTGCTACTGTAAAGATCTGTTCCCGCGAGGATCAACAGTATAATATCGCATCTAGAAAGTTTCATTTTTAAACAATTTCAAAAATCGTAAAGGAGGTATAAATTTTGTTTTTAGCCTATCAATTTGTCGCCGAATATGGACTTTAATACAAGAAGGAAATGTTGCATAATATTTAGGCAACAATGCGTTCTTTGGAACTAATTCAATATTTTAACAGAATTGTCTTCTTTCCTGGCTAATCTTATCATTACAGCAGAGCATATGCCTGCGATATCATCGTGTAAAAGGTGTACTTTCCAATCACGGGGTATAATACACAATTTTATTATTTTCGAGGTATATGTGGAGTAAACCCAAAATTTTTTCGAATGAAATGTAGATTGCGCGGTGGCTGCGTGTATCAGATATCAGTAGCAAGTGTTATAAATATGATACTATATGTTTTAACGATAAAATATTATACAATGAGAAATATTATAGAATTAATAGTAGCATTAATTAGAAATTTGATAATAATAAAGAAAAATATATTCTAGATTATTCATGGAACTAAAATTTCGTTTCATGTAAATAAAGGTTCTAAATGTTATCTTTCTTTAATGGTAAATTTAATATTTGTGTGTATCTAAACTTCCTCGTTGCCATTTGTAACCAACATACACCTTTGAATTTGTGCATCATGGAGAGTATTTAGATTTTAGACCATAAGTTTTGACAGCAATTATTATAAATAAGTTAACTGTTCTTTTTATTTTGACATTATGATAATTAATATTACATTTGCATGTCTTTTATATGACTGATTGTGCGGCTTTTTCATAATTAATCAATCTGAATGTACCACTTTCTTTGCAAATTCACGATTCATTATTAATTATGGGCTCTATATATTTATAAATAATAATATATTAAAAATATTCGCCAGTATTCAACAAAGTACAAACAGTTATTCACTATACACTTGTTTGAGCGAAATATGTATTATTGGAGCCACGTGTGAGGGTAAGATAATTATACTATTCTCGCGAACTCTGAGATAATTCTTCCTTCGAACGAAAATCGTGACCAGGCGCTGATTGAAACGGCTATTTTGTAATTTTAAAAGTCTTTTATTTAGACTTACTTTACCAATTATTATACAAAGGAATTAAATTGCCAAATGTACGTTATTCGTGCACCATATTTCGGTAATTTACTAATTTAATCCTCAGATTCAGAGACGTGATATATGTCTAAAATGTATTGAATTACAACATAAATTAATAATTCCTTTATTTGAAATGATAGCGGTACGTTCAGATTGATTAATTATAAAAATCCGCACAATAGTCTAGTCGACAAGTTGAAAATGGAACAAAATAGAGATACTACTCTTAAAATTATGTGCGATAGCTCATTGGATCCGGAATGACGTCTAGAAAAATGTGCTAAAAGCGTGTATTAGCACATAAAAAATTGCAAAAGTTATTAGACCTATTTTCAGCGTTAAATTAACATTATAAATAATGGAGATAGAGTTTCGGGAGTTAAGAGTTTTTTAGAATTGGAAATTTCCTCCTCTTTCAGAATCTTTATTTGAAATTTCTTAAATATTAATAGTTCATTAAATATTGGCAAAAAACTAAATACCATTTTTTTTCATCTTTAATTGTCTATAACTTTTGCAATTTTTTATGTGCTAATACACGCTTTTAGCACATTTTTCTAGACGTCATTCCGGATCCAATGAGCTATCGCACATAATTTTAAGAGTAGTATCTCTATTTTGTTCCATTTTCAACTTGTCGACTAGACTACAATAAGGCATATAAAAATAGACATGTAAATCTCATATTAATTATCATAATGTTACAATAATACGTTAAGTTATTTATAATTTTTGCCAAACTTATGGTCTAAAATCTAAATACTCGCCCGCGCTATATAGGCACCTTGCCTTTAAAAATTTAATCACCTTCCCCTTAGGGGGCCGATGGCTGGCCATGCGTCATGCTCGTGAACGGGGGCTACTTGTGGTGACTGGTCGTACTTGAATTCGTGTATGCGGCGATATTGGTTATTTAGACTATGTGTTTGCGTGTTGTTCCCACGAGAATGTAAGTGCGTGCTCCTATTTCACCATGCCTTCTGCTGATAGAGGACAAATCTTGGTTTTTAATTTATGTTATTATTATTAATTACTTAAAATGCCACATGGGACATGGTGTAATGGTTGCAGCTCCTTACAAACATTTTGTAAAACAAAAAAATGGCGATTAAAAAGAGTGGCGAGTTTATTGCCAGTTCTTCTCTCCCGTTCTACGCTCTTGATTTGAGAACTGGCAGTAAATGTAAAATTAGAAGCATTAATGTGTATTTCTTTACTGACTAGTCATAAGTGTGCATAAGTGTAATATAAGTGTTATGTTACCTATGTGATTAAATCATTTTTTTCCTTTTTTTTTTTTACTATGGTGATTAAAAGTTTGATAGCCATGACGTAAATTTTTTTAAAAATACCCACTTAGGGCGGGATACATAAATGTACTGTATTGTAGTGTCATGGTTCAAATCCCGGTTGTGCACCAATTTTTCTATTGTGCTCATACATCGTGAGGAAACAGCTCCTTAGTCCAAACGATGGCGTGTTGCCAGCAATTACTTGCTTACAAAGAAAAATATCAAGGAAATAATACTTGAATCTGGGGCCACTAGTAGTTGTAGTAGTTGTAATGTCCATGTTTTTTTTCTATTGAAGTCATTAATAATGAGGACTTAGGGTGAGATTTAGAGGCGAGACTCGGCGCGAACTGTTTGTCAAAATTAAATTAATTTTTGCTAGACCTTGCGCTGAATTTCTTATAATAAAAGAATCTTAAATATACTGCTTTTATAACATTTGCTACCTCGGCTATAAAGCTATTCGGTACATCATAAAGCCACTCAGTACACGTTTCGCTGATGCTTGTATTCAGACCAGTGCATCCCTGCAAGGGTGGATGATGATAGCATTGTTTGATATCCAGCTCTGACAACCATGGCGCGCTAAAATTGTCGCCTATATCGCATTCTGGAACTTTACATCTGGAAATTAAATGCTTTTTGTATTATTTATTATTGAAGTGAAACTTCTTTATCGGCATTGGAAAAAAATTACCGTCACATTTTTCGGTTACGCGTCACATTTTTACCACGGTTGATTCGAAGCCATTAATAACAAAAAATACATAATAACGATAACAATGATAGTAATAATTCTATTACAATTAATGAAATTCTGTAATAATCTTAGTAGTAATAAGGTAAAATGAAATAATTGTATTATTTGTATTCATGTCTATGATAAAAAATCCTTATGGTTAACTTTATCTAATTTAACTATATTTAACCAATTTCTGTAAAGTTTCATATTATAGTAGATCATTTTTCGAAAACTAAGGTCATTAAGAAGTTTTACTTCTTACGTGTGTACACTAGTACACGCACACATTTTTTTAAATATATTATTTGGTTGTTATGTATATAACCTATAGTCGTCCTTGATAAATTGACTGTCCATTCAGATAAATACAGTCACTGAGATAAGCGTGTTGAACAAAAAAAAACTCTACAGTTAACATGATATTTGTTGTCAGAAGAATACATCTGAATATTTAAGTTTTAAGTTTATAGTGTTATGATAATAAGCAATTAAACATAGCCGTCAAATATTGCGTAAATAATGAACACGCAAATATTTAATTAGTATAAAAACATCTTAAATTACTATATAGAAAAGAAATAATTATATTTCTTTTAAACTGTTAATTATCTGTCACGTGTCAAAACTGAAGTTTTATTTAATTGATTGAGAGTTCGATAGTCTGTAGAAAAAGGTGCGGCTTGTCATTTGAATTTTTACAAGAAGAAATATTTTCGGATTTTAATTAGGAATCAGATTAGAATATTTGTTTTGAAGGACTTTTACGAAACAACAACAACAATTTCACACTGGAGTTTCATTCATCGTAGATATATAATATCTATATTTCCTTTTACTGTTTTAACGAAAAACGGGTTTAATAAACAACATACCTTACGATAAAGGTTAAATTTTTTGTTGAAAACGCGAAACAATTAATTTATAGGCTTGTTATCAATATCTCGTTATACGGAGTATTGGCATTTTAAATTGATTAAATAATAGTAAAACTCAAATAAAATTAAGTTTTATGTAATATGAAAAATCGATAATAGTAAATGTACAATTTATAACAAAGCTATATCTATACCTTTTCATGTGTATAATCATTTTGTATTGTTTTTGTATTAGTTTATGTAAATTTTTATGTATTTTACAACCTAGCATTGTCATTGACTCTTAATTTTTTGTTATTTTGGTTTTGTAATAGTATTACATTTTTATCAGTAATTTTTTTTAAATTTAGTAATGCACTCTTTGCACTTTACCCTAAGCCTTTCTTTTTCCTTACAATTGTTGCCTGGAAGAGATCGATAATTCGCGATAAGGCCGCACGTTAATAATTTCCTTAATAATTTATGTTATCTGACTGTATGCAACAAAGTGTTACTAAATAAATTTTATGTTTGCAACGAAAATAAATGTCCAGTCGTGAGAAGCCATGAGCAGGCACTCTGTAACTTCCGATCCAATTCCAATCTTAATAATATTTTATACCGCGCGATTCCAAAGTTAAGACATCAGCGCTATGGATTTTAAAACTACATCAAATTTGCATACAAAAACGTAGGGATCGGTAGGACTATTGGAATATTGTGATAAATAATTATTTATGTAGTTTCCGTAGTAGAAAATATTTACTACTAGTGGTTAAGCGTGTAAGTCCCAACTGACCATTCCAACGCTCGGACTAGTATAGTATCTAATATAGAATATTCGCAATTCACACCGCGCAAAGAATTTAATTCAGTCTATAAATGAGGTAAAAAAAAAATTAAAAAGCTAAAGATACCTATAATTTACATCCTCAATAGCGAATACATAATTCACATTGTACATAGAGTTTGTGGCGTATACCAATGACAGCAAGCACAGTGTGATGACCTGGTGCCGACCAAACGCTCCAAGAGTGCCCAGAACATCGTCCAATTGCACTTTGTCTTCACTCATATTTAAAATTTATTCGTTCGGAAATCCTGAAACAAGAATAACGGTAATATAAACAATAGATTTTATGAGGATTTATCGCACAATCGATAAAGATTTAACTATGTAAATTGTAAATGTTCTGATATAATCTTACAGCTAACATACATTTATTATAATAAAATTGTTTTATTATAAAACAAATTAAACAAAATAAAAAGCCAAAACATAACATAGATAAACAATATATATGAAACAGACAACATAAGTAGAGTAATAGACAAAAAGAAAAAAATATTAAAAGATGTTCTTATTCATATAACGCATCAATTTCGCGTGGTCCGCGAATCTCCGCGTTGGTTGCTATTTCTGTATCTATATTAGGACTAACTTAGTATAAAGACGCTAGTAGACTATGTTCACACGAAAACATAGCACAGTTTTAAGCACTACCCAATGAAGTCAATTTACATTTAAAATCTGTGCAAATGTCAATTTAATACAATCGTTATATTAACTATATATATAAAATTCTCGTGTCACAATGGTCGTTCCCATAGTCCTCCTCGACCGACCGATATATATATATATATATGTATGTATTATTTTAACCGCATATTCAAATAAAAATTAAAAGTAAATTCATAGACAAGTTTACGTCTAAACGGTTTGTATTATACTATTATAGCACGGTTGTTCGCTCTGTTATCTTTTGTACCTTAAAGATATACCAATTAAAACCTAGCGACCGTAACCATAAGTGCTAATAATGTACCATAAATATTAAGTAATTTTAAAGTTATGTACGAAGTCCATGACGCATTTAATATGTAAATAAACTAACTTAACATTACTTTCTACAAGAAATACGTTTTATTTGATTGGTTGATCTTCTGTTTCTCGCGCTTACCTGGTAAACAAAAGCCGATCAAAACTTCTACCATAGCCAACAGGAGTTATCTCACTTAACAAACAAAACTTATAGAAGCCTGAGTGCGAATTGCGAAGGCCACAGCCGAAGGTTAAAAAAAAACAAATATTTGAAACTAGTTACGTTAACACAAAGGTTACGGCTAAACAATCCGAAGTTAGAATTTGAATGTACATAAAATATAAAAAAATGATGTTCCACGAGGCAACAAATGCTGACACCATGCAACGTAAGGGACTTATAAGTTGCGAAATGCAGATTATGTGGTATAGCGTTACATGCGTGTTATTTAAAATTGTTGATTTCCATTAAAATATAAACAAAACAATCAATATTAGTCTATGTTTAATCTATATTTATTCTATCTAGTAATCTATAGCAGCTTTAGTTCTTATTCCTCATACCCAGCCTTAGACTAAGAACAAGAATAGAAACCGCGTAAAAACACTGGACACTGCTATTTCGCTCTTAAAACTCAATGAAAAAAATATGACTTGTGTTTATGAGCGAATGAGACGGCTAACTCATACTGTCCCTTTTTACTTATTTGTTGTACTCACGTATCAAATGGTGATGTTTGATGCTTTTTAGTCTTGTATAATACCATCAAATTATGCACCAAAGTTGTTAAAGTAAGTGCTAGTTTTTCTTCCTTCCAGATTTGCAGCCTTCACAGATTTATCAAAAGCAAAAGAGTTTGATACAGAAAAGTATTTATTCGCCTCAAAATCAGCACAGCCTTTCGATTCTGTAACTCACTTTTATTGTTTATCAGAATACCAAATTGTAAAATTCCTGCTTTACGACTGATTTGATCGCGACCGCCGCTGTGAAAACCGTTGTGTGAGTTCGAAAAGTGAGTTACAGAATCGCAGGGCTGATACGCTGTATTGTCGCGTTAACGGTGTTTAGTGGGAATCTTTTAAGCAGGAGACCGTTTTAGAACATCATGAAATCGTATTGTTATAGTCCAATTTTAATCTTTTGATTTTATAGATTCAATCAAAATTGAGATCCCAATAAATGTCTTTAACTCAATAGTTGATACTAATTTACGATTAATTTCGTACTAAATGCAGGGACATAAAATTTACAAACTGGTGTCGGCGCAGTTTGCATATTAATTAACTTGTATGGATCGGTGTGGTCCTATATAATTTATTAATTTGACGTCATTTAATAAATGTAAAGAAAATAATCGTTTGAACGACTTTAAATGGTGCTAACCAATTCGACTAAGAGGCCGTTCAAATATGACGTAAGCACTATAGAGGGCGGGGGGGAGGTCTTTGATTTTCTTATTGGGTGATTACGTTAACAATAATTATTTACTTTTTTGCACATTTTACGCACATATTGTCTATGTTTGAAAACGAAATGAATTTTCGAGGATTCTTACAAAAAATAATACTTTCATGTACTATTGAGAGCTTGAGAGCTATTGAGAGCTTTGCTTACGTTTTCTGAAGAGGAGGGGGGGGGGGGGTAAATTGTAATAAATCTGCTTACGTAAGGGACCTTAGCCCTTATAAAGGTCGCTAACGTACTTGCGAGCACACTATGTTTATGGGCGGCGGTAACAAGCTTCCTGGTCTATAAAAAAAGACCTAGTAGTAGTATTATTAAAAAACTAAAGTGACAAAGTTAAAATAATGTGTTTTTCAAAGACATATTTATGTAACGTGCCTTTAAAACGGGTTGTGGTAGCAAATAAACATAAATTATCAAAAATTTCCTAAAAATTATTAAAAAGATTTATTTTCAGTCACGACACGGTCAGGATTAGTAGAATTGATTGTCTAATCGTAATGCTGCTGTGAAGTTTAATTTTGTAGCAGACTGTTATCTTCCTCTAAATCTCTACTGTACAAACGTTACCTGTCCACATTGTATCCCTAACTTTCGTACTAACTGATGTAAAACTGATTTAATATTATCGTGATTCATGTGCATTTTTCTTTTTCATGTGTCCTATAGAGATACCATTGAATACGCGCTTCGTCGTAAATTAAGCCCTTATATAATATAATGTAAAATTTGACCTGAATAGAATGCAAACGCATACAAAACTTGACGTTTGTTTTTTGTTTACAATCATAGGAGCGACGCTATCTTGCATAGAAACGCGTTTTGGCGGGTTTTTAGCATTATGATTTTTTTATTTGAATGTTAAAACCACAATCAAAAATAACATATTGTAGCCTATTCTTTACACCAGGTAATTAAGATTGAACTGTATAAACCATTACAATTAACTAGAACTTATCTTCCTTTAGTATACGAATTACATCCTTCACATCGATAATTTTAACAACAAACAACTCGACTTAATTTAAATGCTATCATAGTTGAAATATTCGTTATATTTAGTACATGAAAACCTAATTTGTGACATCAATATGGCGAGTGTGCAAAACTAGAATAGAGCAAATTTAACGGAAATCTTTAATTTTTTCTAAAAACTTACCTATTTTTAAAGCACATCGCTTCACACAAGCACTGTTTAGTCGACCAACATTCCACAGTTCAACTGAGAGTATTGTGAGTTGTGGTCACAATAAGCCACAACTAGATAATGTCAGGTGCAACTGGAGACCGCGATGTCACTTATCTAATTTCACTCTATTTACATGGCAATTGCGAAACCGCGTTAAATGGAATTGTGAATGATTTTAATATGCATGTTGCCAATATTTCTGTACTCATACTTTATATATATACACTAGCTGACTGGGCAAACGTCGTTTTGCCATGTATATAATTTATAATAAAAAAATAGGGGTTGATCGTAGAGGGGTGAAAGTTAGGGGTTGTATGTATTTTTAATGCTGTATCAGAAAAAAATAAAAACAGAAAAAAATATCTAAAAATAAAAAATATATATTTAGGGGTGGACTACCCTTAACATTTAGTGGAATGAAAAATAGATGTTTTCCGATTCTCAGACATACCCAAAAAGCACACAAAATTTCATGAGAATCGGTTGAACCGTTTCGGAGGAGTTTAACCACAAACACCGCGACACGAGAATTTTATATATTAGATATATATATTTAAATATTCTAAACCTATATAATAATAATTAAATATTGATAGATAGAAATAGAAACAAATTTAAAAAGTTTGGTCCTGTGGCAGTGTACTGTGTAAGTGCACAGGCGCTAATTAATGATTTAAATGTTTTTAAGTTGGCGCCTGCACACTGCCGGCACTGTTGGCACACTGCCACAGGGACCAAACTTTTTAAATTTGTTTTGTATGTACACTTATGAACGTCAAAATATAAATATATATATGAAATGCTTCTAATTTTACATTTACTGCCAGTTCTCAAATCAAGGGCGTAGAACGGAAGAGAAGAACTGGCAATTAACTTTTTTAATCACCAAGTTTTATGGTTTACTCAATGTTTAATTTATTACCATGTTCCACATGACATCTTAAGTAATTAATAATAATAAAATAAATTAAAAACCAAGATTTGTCTATTCTCTGTCAGCAGGAGGCATGGTGAAATAGGAGCACGCACTTACATTCTCGTGAGAACAACACGCAAGTCCATAGTCGAAATAACTAACATCACCGCACACACGAATTCAAGTCCGACCAGTCACCACAAGTAGCACCCGTTCACGAGTATGACGCATGGCCAGTCACCGGCCCAGCAAGTAGCAAGTAAACGCAGTAAACTTAAATTAAATTCAAAATTTAGTTCGATATATTGCAAAGGCATGTGATGTTAAATAACTTGTTTCGTATCAATTATTTAAATTTTAACATGACGATCAGTGGGCGTAACTATACCATCTGGGGCCCGTGGCAAATTCTTTTGATGGGGCCCTATCAGTAAAAATCATCACGTTGTACTCAGAATAATTTTAATAAACTTCGAGATTTTCAGCGTACTTAATTACACGTTGTATAATGTATATCTCCCACTAATAGGCCTCCTCTCAGGCGAGAGGGAATGGTCTGTAGTGCCCACGCTAGCCCAATGCGTTTGGAGACTTTACATTCATTCAGAGAAGATAATATCTATTACGCAGGAGCCCTCTTGGGTCGGGGGCCCGTGGTATTACGCCAGCCCTGCCATCCTATTGTTACGCCACTGATGACGATAACAAGGCATTGCTTTGTGCTCAAATATTTTTCGTATATATAATATTTTCTATGACATATGATAAAGTCTATTAGGCATACAATTGTAAATTCATATCAGAGTTAGAGAAATAATTAGGTAAGATATACGAAACGGAAGTGTGCATTAAGAATAAAGCTTGATTATATATTTTTATATTTCAGAGCGTTTAAGGAATTGTAAAGTTGCAAGGAGTTGTAGGTATTTTTGTATGCGACCTTTAAACGTTGCGTAGGTGTACCTCACTAACGTATAGTAATCTCTGTAAAGGAACTAACAAGTTAACTATGTGTTATCCTGTTGATGTGTGTAGTCTTCTTTGCGTAATTTTCAAATAATACAAGCAACAGCGATAGTAGTGGTTGCATTTCTCTACCAGGTCATCGTTTCCTAACGGTTCGGTCATCGAATTATAAATAAAAACATGATGTTTAACGCCTTGTTTATGGTAAAAAAAAAACAAAATAAATTAGTCTGGTTGCACGGTTTTAACTAAACTATCTCGTTCCATTCATTCTATCATAGAGTAAACACAATTTGCAAAAACGGACTAACAGTTTTTAAAAGAGCAATTCGATTTAGAATGACTAAAAACAATTTTTAATACGATTGTTTTTACAGTTTTAGGAAAATAAGTTTATGAAGAAGAGGGCGGAAGTTGATAAGACGGTAGTTTCCGATTAAAGCAGAGTATTAAAATGAAGTAAGCGATAATCTAAAGGTAATGGTGTAATACAAGAAACACAATTACCAGTGAGCGATGATTGAGCCTATACGATAGAAATGTCAACAGTGCTGAGAAAGTAACACCTTCCTCATATTAGTAGATAATTATATACCTATCTATCTAACGACATAGTGTAGATGTTCAATTCATGTTAAAAGAAAAGTATTTTTTTTGCTCACAATAAAGTTCACAAAAGAGAGTGCGCTTTCACATGAATTTCAATATTGCCTATACAATAATTATGGCTGTAATATAATGTTGACTTAATTTTCTACCATGCTAGTGAGTAGTTTAAACTAAGGTATTATAAGGTAACTCACTGGTATGAACGCGATAATCTCTCGGATTTTGCACGCTTATGAATCGTTATCTCTAACTATAATACAGCAACACTTTATATATAGATTAATCTTGAAGAGGCTACAAAAAATCTTGACGAAGTACACGAATTTTGCGTACGAAAATATAATTACCATATTATTATTAATTATAATTATAGAATTCGGACAATATTTGGACAATGAATACAATAATCATATAGAGGAATCTACTTTAAACAAATGTCGCATTGAATTACATTATCAGCTGTTATCATAAAATAATATGCATTTATTCTGACAACACAAGTAATGCCTTGTTACTCTATCAAATGATGAAGTCACCCGTTTGTTACTAGCTTAGATAGTGACGGTTGAATAGAGAAGATAGTTTTCACTTTCCAAGCGGCTTGATCCCTTGGCGAGGTGTGTGGTCTCTCTGTACCGTAAGAAGAAGATGTTCGGATTAATACAGACGTCAATGCAGACAACGCAATTCCATCCGTATCACCTCGACATCCGTCGTTTCACAATTGAGTGGTTAGGCAGTTTTTGCCTCGCACCACCACTCTGTGGAACCAGCTGCCTACTGAAGTATTTCCGAACCAATTCGACTTTGGGCCCTTCAAGAATAGAGCGTACCAATTCTTAAACTGACAATCAATTAGGGCTTCTGCCGGTTTGCCCCCTATATAAATAAAAAATGGGTAAAACGACTGTACGCTACTGTTAGTCTCTTATAATAAAAATATTGAATGTTATAGATTACAATTTTAATGTTGACATCTAAAGACATAACTCGTTCATCATTTGTGGTACAAAAACTTACAGGCTCAATGCCCGTTGATCGCCTGAGGCTTAGTTTAGTGTTAGTACTAAGTGTGTATTTTTAACACTTAGCTTTTTGCAAGCTGCCACTTATTGTTTATAAAAATTAAAAAAAAACTTGTATCGTACTATTTAAAATTAAGATGTTCCGTTCAAGTAACATATTACAAAGTTGCAAGGAATGAAGAATAGCCATTTCTTAATTTCACTTAAAAAACCACCATTTATCCTGATGGTGTATGTGGATTTTATTTTCAAAAATTCTGCGCCCATATCGACACGGCTACTTGTTTTCCAGAAATAAAAATACATTTATAATTCAAATCGCATACATGCGTTGTTTTTGAATGCGAAAACCGGACCTTAAAGCGCTTATACTTCATTTACCGAATAACAAATCAGTCATGTTTATACGATCTTTTATTATAAAATGAAGCATTAATTCTTGTCATAATAAAAGATGTAACATTGCTCAACATGAAGTTTATGAAGATGATATCGGCAAAACGAAAAATTTAGTTTATTAAAACCTGTAAACTTCTTTTCGCCTTAATATGATAATTGTCTACCTTTTTAGGAGCTACATATTAACATTTGGAACATATTGCTATGCTATATCGGACTTTTCTTTTCCGTGATAAAAACTTAGTACATTAAGAACTAAATTATTCATTTTTCCCCATAAAACCTTCCTCAGAGTTCAAAGATTTAATAAAAAACTTCAGCCTTCTTCGAGTTTTGCGCTTAACAACATATTATATTTTGCGATGAACCTTTATAGCTTGTATCACGTAAATATCTTATTTATATGTAATTAATAAAGGTTGACGGGAAAAGTGTAATACACGAACATTATTTTCTGTTGGTTCCGCTAATCTCCGACACTACTCAACCCATTGTTTACCAAGCAATTTAAATATAACTTGACAACTGGACAAGGTATACGTGAATTTACATTACTCCCTAAACGTCAATTATTGAAAATTCACGTTGAAATACTACAACGTAAATATATAAAGTAAAATACTAACCGCTAAAACTATATATAAATTTAGATTCTCAACATTTCAATTAAATATTCAACGAACAACACATGTGACAGTAGTAATCCATGGCGACCTATGAGTAGCATTCCATCACGTTGCGTAGCGGCCGTTGGCAGGACACAAGGACGCCATCTTATACAATACTATTTATTGGGTTCCATCATACCAAAGACAATTAATTTCCAGTATTCATTTTATAATCTATATATTTTTAAATACGCAGTCTCTTTAAACCGGTTAAAACACATACCTTTTAATTAGGGGACATATCTTATAATCTATATAATATTTGTCTGTCTTTTTTAAAGGTGTGTTTTAAACCGGCTCAAAACCACACCTTTTAACCCCTTTTAACAGACATTTTCGATATATGTGATGTATGTAAGTTCAAAGATAGCTCCTACGTCCATACAACTGATTTGGATAGAAAATCAAAAAATTTAAACATAATTTTCATACTCAAACTCAAAATATCTTGTGTGTCTCGGTAATACATACACACAAGAAGAAGAAGAGAAGAAGCAGAGCATGCATAAATATTTGAACTGGAGGAAATCAATCCCAAGGATTAGGATCATTTAAATACTCGTCAAATTTATAAAAGCTTTATTGATTAATTTACGTTTACCGAGAGTTTATAGTGATAATTCTCTAATTTCACTTGGGAGTTTGTAAAAACGATAATTCTGTCGGTAATACATAACTAATTAATACAAATATTGTTGTAATTTAATCATGTATTTTGGTATATTCTGATTAATGATAATTGAAGTGTAAATTTGGCTGCTTAGATCCTATAGAAAGTGGTCGCGTTGTTTCTAATTTCGCTTGAAAAGTTGTTGTAAAAACGACAATTCTCTTGGTCTAACTAATCAATACAAATAAAGTTGTAATTTACTAATGCATTTTGGAGTTAGATATATTTCTTTTTCTGATTTATGATAATTGAGGTGTAAATTTGGCTGCGAAGATCCTATAGAAAGTGTTTTAATTAACAGGATACTGTTGTTGTAAATGGACTTTCAAATTGTCATTATATCTTGTTTATATTGTTCCAGATGTGTTGGTTAAATGCCAAAGGTGACAGAAATCGTGATGCAACGGTGAAAGTGATATATACAATAAATATTATTGTACAGTTCCATTAAATACTTTCACATTGAACATCAAACTGTGTATAGTTATTTCTTTTGATACATGCTAAATGTTTAGTATCAGAACGATTGTAACGACATAATATGTCATAGAATCTCATGAATAAAAGAAACTCAATGGCCGTTATCATTTGATTCACAGAATGAAACCAATTAAACCAGATGATTGTACACTTTGTCATTCTTAGAAGTGCCTAAAAATTAGAAGTATTGTTGATTGAGCAATCAGTATTTTAAATAATTCGGATTATACACAGTTGAGATGTTCTTGAATCCATTAACAAAGTGAAGTGCAAGTGATGTTAAGTGATTAGTGATGAGGTGATGTGTGTATGATGAAGCGGAGTAAGTCATACACGTGGCTTTCCGGTTTGCTAAAGCCGAAGCCAGAGGAGGACGAGTGGGGTGTAGGACCCTGGGTCCGAGCTGACGTCAATCAAGATGAGAGGTATGTATCGCTTGATTTAATCCTAGGCTTTAGTTGACAGTTCTGTATGTAAAGAAATTGTTCGTTAAAACCGATGTACACAGCCAACAATAAGAAGTGATCGGCTATAAGGATAACTATTTTTTTTTAATTTTTTGAAGTTATACTTCTTTAGGTGCGTTATGAAAAATTTATAAGAGAGTGAAATTTTACGATGCGCGCGCACCGTGACACAAAATTAACAGAATGAAGTTGCCCACGGAAGATGCGGCATTGGACATAATTTAAAAACAACATTCGAATAACTATAGAATTTATGTTACACTTAATGTAAGAGAATAATAATAAATATTTATTTATTTAACTTTTCAAATGTAAACTGAACTTTATTGACCATAATGACTCCTTTTCCAGTCTTTGAGTATTTAATTGTAATTAATTATTTGCATGCAGTCAAAAACTATTTTTAATAATGCCAAATAAGTATAACTTCTTACGCGCGTACATAAGTACACGCACCCTTTTTTAAATTAACATCGTGGAAAGCATGCCCAGTGTTTTCCACGATGTTTGTAATAAAGTTTTGAGGAATACGTTCTCACTTCTCACTCTGCAATCACACTTTTTTACTCCTCAACTGAGTGTAAAAGTCTACTCAATAGTATTTAAATAAAAATATGTAGTACATACAAACATTAAGAATTAAATTTCTGCTCTAAAAACAGCAATAGAGTTTCCCGTCGAACAGAGCTTTCTACTGAATGTATTCCGAATGTGGGTCAGGCACGATAACTGTAATTACAGGAACTCGCCACTCTCCTTTAACTGATACGAACTTATCTATTATGTCAAATGCAACCACTTTCATTTGACACCAAGAGTTTTCTATATTTAGGCTGTGCTTTGAACCGGCACACCTACTAGATTACCAGAATTGCTTCTAAACTTAATAATAATAATTTAGCCTTTAATTCAAATACATTTACATCTAAACACATTAAACATCTTGTTATCTGTGTGATGTGCAAAGGTCCCTGGACACAATGGCAGGGGAGTAGAAAAGTGAGATATTAAAAAAAAATATCTTGTTATCTCCCTCTTTTTCGTTTGCTTGGGCTTCAGCTTAGTACTTTTTTGTTCCACTTTTCTGTTCCTCTTGCCTTCTAAACTTACGTCAATAAATGGTAAAAAATTACAACGTTTTTTATATATTATTATATATTCTGTGTCTACAGAAGCTTAAACTACTCGCCTATTAAGATATATATATTATCACGAAACAGCCCTACTGGTTTTTTATAGTCAATATTTTATTTTTAAGATTTTTAAAAGCAGTGTTGGCCTAGTGGCTTCAGTGTGACTCTCATCCCTGAGAAGATAGGTTCGATTCCCGGCTGTGCACCAATGATCATTCTGTCTATTTGCGCATTTAACATTCGCTCGAACGGTGAATAAAAACGTGAAGAAACCGGTTCGCCCTAGACCCAAAACGTCGACGTGTGTCAGGCATAGGAGGCTGATTACCAACTTGCCTATTAGATTGATAAATGATTATGAAACAGATACAGAATTTTGAGGCCTAGACCAAAAAAGGTAGTAGCGCCACTGATTTATTTATTTTTTATTTTACAAAAATGTATAAGCCGGTAGACATTAGATATGTATTTACGATTTAAGCGAAGTTGAAGAGTTATGTGGATATAAAAGGTACCCCCTTTTATAATTTATTTATTTCAGAAATTATACAATTTGTGATTAATTATGAGCATATTAGAAAAAAACCTTTAGTTAAGCAAAGGCCTACACCATTTCGGCCGTACCACTTCGGCACAAAACACCATTTCCTGCAAATGTTAGATGAAATTGCGTTCTATGGTTCCATAGGTAACCAACCTTAACAACTACAAAAACTCTTCCTAACGTAACAATGAAGATTCCGATCTGTTATGATTTGTAATAGTAATGCATTGTTAGATATAACAATTACAACTCTTCTAGGGCTGTCAAAATAATTAACCATACACGAAAGATAAAATTATAAAGAAGTCTTGATATTTCTTTTACATTTTGATTTTTATTTATGGATTATTTCCATTTATAGATTAAAACTGATTAAAAGAAACGAAGTAGGATTATTTGACGTCACATTTTTTTTAATAGAACAGGGGCAAAGTTCAAGTATTACGTAACGAATTTTTTGGGTCCCCCCCCCCGCATCGTAACGTTTTACCTTTTGTAAAACGTTACGACGCGGGGCGGGGATTGAATTACGCGTTATTGTTAATATTATTTTCGACTTACCAGTACTTTACACCACATAATGGTAACTTTTAGGTATAAAAGTCACTGGGTGGTCACGAAACGTTTTACTATTGGGTACAGAAAAACGTTACGGCGCGTTACATGGGGGGGTCAATAATCTCCAAAAATTGCGTGACGTAATACTTGAATGCTCCCAAACGAGCAGGGCTCATCTGATGTTAAGTATCCGCCAACCACACTCAATGACAGTGGGCTCGCGAGTGCGTTGCTGGCCTTTTAAGGCCCTTAGTCGAATTGATTCAGAAATACTTCAGTGGACAGCTGGTTCCAGTGCTCGTGCGCGACAAAAACTGCCTTTAATAACGCTCAGATGTGGAACTAAATAATATTCTAAAAGATTGTTACAGAATTGACTTGTAACTCTTTAGATTAAATAAAAGAGATAAGATATTACGAATTTATAAGACAAGGTTTTGAAAATATCTTCAGGCCTAGTGTTTTGTTAAATTTCTGACTTAAAAGTGATGTATTTATATATTTGGCTAAGCGATTGTAGCTCTCCACAATTAAATAATACTTCTATAATACGTGAAAAAATTACATTACATTACTCAAATTATTTACTGGATTATCAAGTTATTTAATCAACTCTTCATTTAATTTATCGTAAACATAAATTAATTTTGTCAATCAATTCCAACTGTCAACATAATGTTTTTTGTCGACAAAAAAATGTGTCAACCCTAACACGACCTCATGACCTTCCCACGACCTGCTCATATCATACGTATGCAAATGATCTTCCGTAGTTCTTTTATGATTGAAATAATCGTGCGGTGGGTGGTAATTGGGAACCCACAGAGTAGCGATGGTAATTAACTTTTTTGTTAGATTCTCAGTTCTAATCGGTTATGTGACGTATATAACACCTTTTTATCGTTCTTCTTATTTAGGAATCTATTTTTTTCTACAATTATAATTTTGTTCTACAGTTGTGTATTATTAATGGAATATAATGCTTTATTCATGTGATATCAAGACAATATCGACGTAGCAATGTCTCGCAAAGACTTTCTAGTTTTTTTATAGAACAGGGGGAAAACGGGCCGATGTTTAGTGGGACCTCCGCCCATGGATCTCAACGACAGAGGGCTCGAGAGGGCGTTGCCGGCTTTTCTTGAAGGACCTTAAGTCAAATTGGTTCGTAAATACATCAGTGGGTCAACTAGCCACATAGTCGGACGTCGAGGTGATGTAGGCGGGATTTCGTATTCGGCCTTAAGTCCGATGATAAAACTCAGCTGCTGGTATTACGAACAACTCCTCTGAACACTCTCCATAGTCGAAGCCGAAGGAAATACAAAGAGACCAAACATCTCCACGAAACACCAAGGTATCAGCCGCTCGGAAAGTGACTGGTGGTCGACGATTCGAACAGCTCTTCATTTAATACGGTCAAGTAGAGAGCGGGTACTTTTAACATTCCGTTGTCTGAACGTGTTTTATAACCTAAACTAGAAAGTTAGCGAATAGATATAAATTTGAAGATTAGAAGTAATTCAAATTATAAGTTCCTTATTCAAAAATCAGTTACACTATTATAACTAAACTCTTTTGTCTTCTTCTATCTAACTGCGTTTTAGTTGTAATAAAAAAAGACAGAAAACCACTGCAAAACTGCAATTAGACCTAATCATCTTTATTAGGCTAAAAATGTTTTAAACTTTGGAAGCTAGATTTTCACCTCCAAGGTATGGAAATTCATGCCTAAGCTAACAATTCACGAGCGTCTAAAATATTACCTTTATGTATTAAAGGGCGTGGTATGGTGTGTAATAACTGACAAAAGTCTCCACCTGCGCAACGTCACGTAAGACTATTTCAATTTCACTTCCAGAAATGAATTCTCAGACCGCAAACATCTGGTCTTTTGCCTGTTATATAAGGTTTATTGATAATCTTGTAATGGGGTTCGCAGACTTCACATTTCATACAATTAACGTAGCGTTCATATACTATATCTTCTAAACTTAGATATCGGGCCTCTGTAACTCGAAATTTCAGCAGTTAAATCATACATATGTATCTCGAAGTTCTTGGTAAGTCGAAAACTCATTAACTCGATTTTTTTTTTGCATTTCCCTTGACAATCGAGTTATGAAGATTCCACTGGGTGCTTTTAAAATATTGATTGGACACATTGTATCTATCAGGCGTTACACGGCTTGTTTCGAACAGTTTCTTTAGGCCGCGAAAACCTCTTCTATTCGTCTGCAACAGTAGTTTAATTATATAATTGTAAGTAGAATTTATTACGTCAAGTATCTAAAAAACATAGAGGGAGCAGTCTTAGCCTAGTGGCTTCAGCTTGCGACACTTTTACCTGAAGTCGTAGGTTCGATCTCCGGCTGTGCACCAATGGACTTTCTTTCTATGGGCGCATTTAACATTTGCTCGAACGGTAAAGGAAAACATCGTAAGGAAACCGACATGTCTTAGACCCAAAAAGTCGACGGCGTGTGTCAGGCACTGGAGGCTGATCCCCTACTTGCCTATTAGATTCAGAAATCTGAGGCCAAGACATAAAAGAGGTTGTAGCGCCACTGATTTTTTTTACTTTTATCTAAAAAACATTATTTAATGTTGGAAATAAAAGAGACTAGCAGCCCACGACACAAGGATTCCTAGTGTAAGTTTTGGTGCACTTTCTTTTTTATACATCCATCCATATCATTACAAGAAAAAAACCTTTAACATTACACTTATTACATTTTTTTTTCTGCCTTTTTTTCATGTATCATGAAACAATTGAGTATAGACACTGAGCCATACATATTACATAATTAATTAAACATTTATTAATTTTCTACCTATTACTAGATCCTGGAAAAATGTCAAAAGGATTATCAGCCATATCGTCGCGGTTTGACCACATCCCGCGCATTTTATCGGCTTCTCGTGGTCAGGTAGTATGTACGTTAGGAACGAATCAAGACTATTCAATAAATAATTGTCTATTAAAAAATACGCACGTTTTAAACGATTATATTTGTTTGAAGGTTTGAAAACATTGCTTAGTTTTACGCTATACCACTCGCATACAACAATAGAATATATATATATATAGGCGAATGAATTAAATGTTAATCGCTATGTAACGAATGAATGCAATGTAACAGTTGAAAGGAGTGCCTACGTCTGGTTATACTCGCGGGGCGTAACTCCGACGATTTAGGAAATCGCCACGCATATAAAACTAAGAAAGCCTGAGCATAAATAACACACTCTATCATAAATCACTCAGTAATTTCTATATTTGTGTATAGGATTTAAGATAAAAGATACAATGTTTGTACAAGCTTTGACAGACGTGATCTCCGCGAGTTTCTTCGAGAAAGCAATTCGGAATGCTTTTGAGATTTATGGCGAAAAGTAAATAGTGTCAAAAGGTATCCTCAAAATCTATACTTATAGGTTTCTCTATAAATGTAAATAGATGTTATTTGATAGATCTTATATAATGCAGACATCTAGAAAATTTAAGTAAAAGATAGTATGGAAATAAAAAAGGCTTTATTATTATTACATATAAATAGTAAAGCAAAATGATATAGTAGCATTCACCACTATAATAATATGAGTCCCAGGAACTAATGAGTCTATAAAAATGTATTGTTTCCTAGACTAAAAATAGACGCACGTGTGCAATGAAAATGGTTATTATTCCGCAGCCGACTCCAGAACGTGAAACTGTCCCTATATTCCCACTTTATCCTCCCTCTGTCACACTTGCTGGCCATAAAACACAGAAATAGAGGACTGGATGCGGCCTATATACTTATAATATCATGTTTATCTTCGTATCTTTATGTAGACTAGATGAAAAGGTAAACACACGACACCGTTAGCTTTACATATAAATCTTAAATGATATATTGAAATGTGGAATACTTTTTTAGTTTCGATGATATCGTAAAGTGAAATCTTTTATCGTTTTAAATTTCTTTTCATTTTTAACTATTATTGTTACTATGTAGGTAAAGAATTGTAAATACTCTTTATTTGTTATGAGTTATTTAAATAAAAGTACCCATATATTTAATGGTTTTGTGACAAAAGTAATGAAAGCAAAAAATACTATTGTTTCCTTCATTATAATTGAATATTATAAGGACAATATTGATAGGAATGGTATGGGTATTCAAAACACAATTAAGAAATAGAAAAATAAAAGAATGGGCTTGAAACTTTTCACAAAATTTTGACTTTTAAATAAACAACGGAAGATCGTTCGGAATCAATACAGTGCCGCCGAGTTCCACGCACTGTAGCCTCTCTTCTATCAGTACATATCTTTAAAACTATCCATATTAACAAAACCCTACGGGACCTATTTGCAATAAAAAAAAAGTCCGTTAAAAGGAATATTAAGTCGAAGATCTATCCAGTTTCTTTATCCAGTCGTAAAAGTAAGCTTATGCTACTTATGACCTCACAATAGGTAATAAACTTTATTTTCATATTTCACTGCATTATTTACAGAAATGAATCTTCCCCGGTGTTTATTATCTCATATTGTTTTCCTTAAATCTCTAATAATTTAAGTAAACTTGTGTATTTAGATTTAAATTAACATTTTGAAGCATTGCTTGCGTGTATAGCACAATCAACAGTGTTGGTCTAGGTTTCAGCGTGCGAATCTCATCCCTGAGGTCGTAGGTTCGATCCCCGGCAGTTCACTAATGGACTTTCTTTCTATGTGCGCATTTCACTGTTCGAATGGTGAAGAACACCGTTTGCCTTTACCATAGGAGTAAGCTAATTGCGAAAATAAAAGGAAAATTCCATTCATACAAAGACGTGATTCGAATGCACGAGCTCAGGGATGAGGGTCGCATGCGTATGCCACTAATCCATCACTGCTCTAATATCACGATGTTTCTTTAGTCTATAGTTATTTATTTAATTGTATTTATGCTCTCAAACATTAGACATTTTTGAATGATGACAATCAGATAGGTACTTATGAAAGAATATACACGTGTGAAAATGACAAGAGAACTTAAAAAGGCAAAGCACTAACCTGATCCATGCAACTTCAAAATCTAGTAGCCCGCGATATCGCAGTACACAACACACGAGGGGACCTTTTGTAATTTCGTATGGGTCCACCAAGCATCCGCGAATGTACAACGTAACAACATAAATAGCAATTAGGTACGAATAATAACAAAATCGTTTATTTGCTAAGATACAATTAGATCGATTATTTAGAAAAATCTGCACAATTAACCATATATAAAGGCATGCAATTAATGTCATATTAATAAGTTCAGTTTTTTGTAATTGGTGTCAAACTTATGGTCTAAATACTCGTCCACGCTATAATGGGACTTTGACTTTAAAAAATATGACAAGGCAAAAGAAAATAATAAACACTGAAAGGTTGCTAAAACAACTCAGCGAAAGATCTCTATGGAGATGCTGAAAATGTCCAACGAGTCGTTTTTCATCACAGTTTTATGATAAATCCGACACAATGTGTTAACAATTAAAGAGCGTACCAATTCTTAAAAGGCCGGCAACGCACTCGCGAGCCCTCTGCCATTGAGAGTGTCAATGGGCTCAGGTGCGCCTCCTGCCCGTTCGCCCCCTGTTCTATAAAAAAATTAAACGATGAGCACAAACGTGAGTCAGTGAATATTTGTTTGTATTCAAGCGTGTATGTACTGCAGTGGATAGGGATTTCATCATCAATTCCGAATATAATATTACAATGTATTATGTATACTGAAATGATTAAAAGCTAAGCTTTGCAGAACAAAAGGCATTCCGATCTTTTTATTCTAAAAGCTTTTGTGATAAACTTGTTTGCTGGTAATGGATTTAAGCACCCGTTATCATCGTCAGGGTTGTCGGTAGCCGGCGCCGGGTGTCGGCCAGTGTCGGCCAGTGTCGGCGAGATAAAATGATTGTGTCGACCCTTGTTTATTGTTTGTTTTTTACTTGTACCAATTAGAGCTGTCTTTTATTAGTGATTTGGAGCTTTATAAAGGTGGATTTGTTTGTCACCAATAATTCTGTTGTTAAACTTATTTTAACTGGTTTTATTCGTAAGTAATTCTTGCAAAACTTTTGACGAAACAATTTTAATTATTGAATTAAAATAAATTCCTGTTATTAAGTGTGGTTTTGCTTTTTATTGAGCAATCGAAAGTATTACTAAATGATTGTTTGTAAACAGACGTCAAACCAACAGGATCCAAGCTAAAGCTATATAAAACAAGCGTACTTACCTACGGAAATGATTGCAAATACATAAATATAAAACTAGTTGCCCCCCGTTTTTTTTGCCACAAAATCTTTTCTGAGAGTTCAGGGAAATTAAAAAAATACTCGAATTTTGGAATTGGTCCAGCAGTCTCGGAGTTTTGCCCTAACCAACAAAATTTTAAATTACTTTAATTATTCTAAACAGCAAAGTCGAAGTAGAAAATAGACATCGAGAGAACTCCGCAATCAAAAAACCATTTTCTCGTAAAAACAGCTATCTATTTCATTGCTTTTTGAAAGAAAAGTCAAAAGATCATGACTCCCAAAAACTGCCTCAGAGTGCTGACGTCACGAAGCTCCCTCTCAAATATAATGGCGGCACTTGACGTGAGGCGTTTATCTGAAGTAGGCATAATTTAAAGATTCCGCCATAAGCTTGTCAAAGTCGACCCCCTTAAACGTGGCCATTAAAGCAGCTTTACCCGTTGAATTATTATACTGGCTTTTTGATACAGGATCATGACATAAATACAATGCTTAGATAATGTATATATAACTTTTTTTGCATCACCACTATGTGGAACTAGCTACTCACTGAAGTATTTCCGAGATAATTCGACTTAGGGTTGAGAAGAGAGAGGGTAGGAGAAAGAAGAAAAGGGAAAACAGCTTACCATTTCTTAGACACCGGCAATTTGCGAGCCTTTTGGCAATGTGAGTGTCTATGAGCTTTCTGCCCGTTTGCCTGTTAAATAAGAAAAAAAAAATATACTAAAAAAAAAATTGTTTGCCATTGATAAAAAGACAATAAGTTCAATGGTTATTCGCAATTTATGGTGCATCTTCTATAACTAACTGCTAATTGAGATTGCGTTTATAAATAAAATTTGGGAATAAATTTAGATTACTAAGGATAATGTAGCATTCCATTAGTGGATAATGTTTAAAAGCATCGGTTAGTTGCAAAAAAAATTTATATCTGACAAGGAAATGCATATGTGTATCCCCAGCCCGAAAGTAGCAGGGGTATGTGGTACTCGAACCACATCAGAATCTTTACTATTCAGAGACTGGGTGAGCAAGACTACTAATACTATCTCGGGTAGTTCCTAGAAGGCCACGTTAGAGAGCCTCCGACGTCACACTTGCATTCTACCGGGGCCTATCTTCCGGTGTAGTATATACTACATAGGAGTAGGAGATGGGGATATCTTCTCCTATTTACTACTCGTCTTCTAACCTTAAAATTTGTTTTAGAGTGCTCACTACCTCGTATTGCTGTCTTTTTCTGTAGCACTACTTGCTTACAGAAAGATACCTCTTCATTCCCCACCTCGTCACTGCCAACCATGTTTTGGATAACACAAGGCCGAGCAAGGTTATTACCTACCACAGTACAAAAATTACTACGGGCCTTGGACACACCTCTAAGTTATGCTGTAAATGTCATCAACATAGAAAAACATATTTCATCTTACACTATTAGTAAAGATTGATTTGTGTATAAATTTATTCAAATCAATATTTAAATAAATTTTGTTGCATACAAAAACATTTATATCGTCGACATAATTATGTAAATCTGTCTTGTCAAATGCTAATGTATTATAAGTAAAAAATAAAATTGATGTTTCTTATTGCCTTTAGGGAGAAGAAGAACTTTTTAATCAGTTAATCTGATCGATAAACGCTTTTTTTTTTAATTAGACCCATGAGATATTATTAGCAATGTCTATCACTGAGCTCGTCTGTGTAAAATACGCTTGTTCTATAGCCTACATTGCGCAATATTCCATATTGTGAGACGCCTAGAGCGGATCTATGGTTACGAGTCACGAATATAAACCAACCCTCTTTAGCCGAATACCTCCCGGCTCTTTGACGTTGTGATTTTTATTAACTCTAATAAAGTTAACCTCTATACGTTAGCTGGTTTGATGCCTGTGCGCTGGAATCCAAAATGATGAGATTATTTACACGATTTTGGAGAATCGTAGAAAGTTTATTGATTTATCGTTTATTTTAAGATACTTAAGAATCAGGTTGATTGCCCTATTCACTAAATTGAAATTTCGTGTATCCTGTAGAGACCCCATCATTCCATTAATTTGTTCTTTCAGAATAACGCGTTTTGGCCAAAATTCACCCATATCCAAATTGAGCATTCTGATAAACGAGCTAGGTCTGGATATCCATAATTGCTTGATATCGACAGGATTTTCCCAATATGGAAGGAATTCTGAACACTTTAAAAAGATTTACATTGTACTTCTTACGTAGTAAAAGCAGCTCAACGCGCCCTTATAATAAATGACTTTTCTTTCAAACAAGGATTAAGCCTGGGGTGTCGGAAAAGTTTAGAAAAAACGTATAATAAACGGTTATCCTTTGAGGGATTTTCCTCTGTGGCACTCGTACTTTGAAGATTCATAATATACAGTGTAAACTTATTAAATAGCGCAATTACTAGCGTTATTAACTTATATGGAAAGAATCTTTACATTAACTTAATGTTCTAACCCCTGGATGGGGCAGAGAGCGTCCACAGTAAGTGTACATGGCGGTCTTGGCCAGGTTGTCATTCGCAAGTCAAAGTCCGGCTTTCTTTGGCTCATCTGTAACTGTACGTCGCTAGGTTTAGTTGAGACGGCCACGCTGCTTAGTAATCGGGGCACATAGTTTTGATTTTAAATTAACTAAAGCCGAGTTATTTTTACGTTTGAGGTATTTTAATGTTGAATTTAGTGTCACAGATTATTGTTTAACAGGTCGGCATTACAGCAAAATGTTAAATGCTAACTATTAGGTTTTTATCGATATTATCACAGCTGACGGCAATATGTCGTGATTAAAAAATCGCTAAATGCAAGCAAATTCTCAACACGCACCATTCGAAAAATCTATACTAAAGCCATAAAGCTTGAGATGTTTGTTCGACTTTACAATTTAAAAGTCCGTGACGGCAAATTTTCTTTTAACGTACACTAACCTTGAAAATAAAAAAGTCAATCACGAATATTTACTTTGGAACAAAATCGTCCTTGACATTATTTAATTTCAGTACATAATATATTGATTGGAGGAGAAATAAAAAACTGCAAAAAAATAATGGATGTCATGAGATATTTTCGACTATATTGGACAATTTCGAGATATCCTGCATCGACTCCGTGGCGCAACGGTAGCGCGTCTGACTCCAGATCAGAAGGTTGCGTGTTCAAATCACGTCGGGGTCATTCATATTTTATTTTTATGTGTCATTTAATTTATAGATAAAACTACTTTGTATACGAACGTGTTATTTAATTTTCTTATCTAAAACGATAAGATACCATAATGTTTCGCCACATCAAGAAGACAATTATTTGGTTCACCAAATTGTTATTGAAATATCCAATTCAATTCAAAATATAATCTGACTTTAGTAGAATTTCATTTGAGTCCGTCACCTTAATAGCGATGTTGCCAACTTCCTAATTACTATCAAACTTCTTATAAATCGAAATAGCAAATTGACGAGAAAGATATTAATAGATGCAAACCACATTTTTGTGGTAAGTCGATCGCTTACTCCCGGACAGTGATCAGCCATTCAAAACAAATTAAATAACACCTAAGAGCTCGTTTGTGGTCACGGTTAACTTGTATCCGACTTCTGCGAAAGTTTAATCATATATAATAATTCGAGAATCTACATCTGATCCTTCGTTTATTTTAAAAAATCAATTTTGGCCATTGCTATCTACACCGCCATAATAATATCCGTTTTTTATATCTATATATAAATACTATATATAGAATTTTTTGCATATTTTAAACACTGGTTATATTAGTGCCGAGGACTATTCTAAAAGATAGACCCTTTAACCACAAGTAATACTAAAACGAATAGCAACAAATAAGATTGAAATGGTGTTCGGGTAAATCTTGTACTAGGAACACTTTTACCGGTACCAGAAACGCTTTGACTTTATTTGAACAATGAAAGATACGTTACAACCGAAATAGATAGTTTATATATTAATTATTATAAAATTTAATTTGTATTTTTTTAAGTAATCTCAACCACTATTTCACAATGAGTATAATAAAATATTAATTTATATATTTCATCATTACTATTGATATATTTTTTGCTATGAAACACATACGTCCAAATTATGAGATAAATTGCTCATTATAAATGAGTTTACCAAAAGATACCTGAATTTATATGTGATATGGCATCTTTAAATCAAATTACATATATTATTTAAAACGTAATTTGCAAAACCTGATAATAAAATTGATTAATAAGTTCACACTGTACTTTCTGTAAATAAAAAGCAATGATAAAAGGCTTACCTCCTTTTTTATTTATGTACATTGTGAGTTTAACACTCGCTTATTATATAAACATACACCGTAGTCTTAGCTCTTGGAAGAGATAATTTATAATATTTTTACCGAACACCGAAGTTTCGCAATCAAAAATGAAGAATCACGTACCCAATAATGTTGACTCTCGGAAAATGTTTACGTAACAATTATCAACGGTTCACGCTCACGAATTCACTTAAATTATTATTTACCGATACCACCAGTACACTCGTGGGTCGTGACAAAACTATTGATTAATTTGTAATTAATTATACATTTTGTTTTAGTTAACCTCAATAGTCAAAATAAATCTTAATTTGTAGGTTTAGTTGAAAGCACTTTATATATTATCAGTTATCAGTATATTTTGCTTGGTGACAAATATAAACGGAAGGTGTGATGAATTCTGTGGAAACGGACATGTCTTAGAAACAAAAATCAACCTGCCTAAAGACAATTTTTTATTTATTTATTTACACTTCGTCGCAGTAACACAGAACAATCAAAATAATTAAATAAAAACTAGGGCTGGCACTATCGCTTCGGAGTGATCTCTTCCAAGCAACCACTGTGAAAAAAAAGGCTTTTTTAAGCTATCGCGGAATATGCTTTAAAGGAGTTTTAGTATATCCATCACGCTAAATCACATGTATCTCACATACATACCTTCACTTTGACACCAATACCCAATACAGCTGAATTAGGTTAGGTATAATTTTTTCCTTTTGTAAATAAATGTATGAACCTTTTTTTATATATTATGTTTTCCATCTTTAATATAATTGTTTATTTAAATTAATTAGCTGATTGATTACAAAAGAGAACATGAAACTGTTGTTCGTTTATCTCAATGTACTAGGCATTCAGAAATTATAAGGAAGTGGATATAAAATATACCTCTTTAAATCGGAAATATTATAACTTTCAACTTTATATTTAAAATAGATAAGTGGTCTGTGGCTTGAATCATTCCCATCACTGGAACAAATTGTATTATTTTACGCTTCAAGAGACAATTGGTTTGTCGGTTACAGTGGTGGATTACAGATTAAATTTAGATGATTTTTGGTTTCCATTATTTTTACAATAAGTCCATAAACTTACGTTATAGACGTAACATAAGATTGAATTAGTTAGAGATATTCATCTTTTACGTTTCTTTATTTGTAATACTAGCACCGCGCACCATATCTTTGAATCCACATGCACACGCAAAAAATCATCAAAATCAAGAAAAATCTCATCTTTAATTATTTGATACCAAAACATTATATTAATATGCTTATGTATTGTTATATATTATACATGTTACTCATCGTTTAAAATTTTCCTAAACTTCCACAAATATTTCAAGATCAAAATAACCCAAATCTGTCCAGCAATTCCCGAGTTTTATCGAGACATACGGACGAATTTGACTTAGAGAAACTTTCCTTCAAGAAAAGAACTTACCAATGCTTAAAATGCCGGTTACGCACTCGAGCCCTTTGGCATTGAGAGAGTCATTAACATTTGGGTTAAAATAACAAATTTACGGTGATAGCGAATAATGCCCAGTAATCTACGGATTGACAAGGCAAAAACGGCTAAGCGACTTGTAATATGATTCTGGTTGTTTATACTGGATACTTATTCGCGCAGATTTCTCCTTAGTATGTAATAGAGGTGAGAATACTCACTTACCATAATATTGACAAACTTATTATTATTACTTATTAAACTGAAGAGTGATTGAACTTAGAAATCAGTTTGTATTTAATTTTATTTGTCACATTACGTTACAACCGAAATAACGCTGAAGAAAAACTAGTAGCTTATGTACCTAATAAAATTATAAATAATATTTGTATTTTTAGGAAACCCAAAACTACTTACCAATGACGAAAATTATTACAATATCGCTGACTAAAATAAAATATTCATTTATTTATTTCATCATTTTTATATCATTTAAAGGCCGGCAACGCACTTGCGAGGCCTCTGGCATTGAGAGTGTAAATGGACGGCGATATCACTTAACATCAGATGAGCCTCCTGTCTGCTCTACTCATTCTGCAACCCATATCTTGTGCTCTGATTTTTTTTTTAAATTCTTTATATTAACATTTATGTTAGGTATGTGATAGGCGTTATTTACTTATTTTTCGAGTTTAATTACGAAAAATTGTATAAATAAATATCCACCGCCGTCAGGACAGTCGAGTTCTGATATTTTCACGCGAATAAGGATTTCTTAAGTCTGATAACGAGCAAAAACGCGACATCTCTATAAGTCGATCGGACGCTGATCATTAGGGCTGCTTCGTAATTGATTCGCGCCTATTAAATATGTCCGATAATTGGTTCAATTCTGTTGTTTTTGTACATCCTTTATTCAATTTTAAACGGACCTAAATAATTTCCGTTAACGTTCTGCATTCCAAATTTTTAAAATGTCACTAAAACTGTTGACCATAATGATTACGACAAACGGGAGAGTTTCAATGTCTCATAACCCACTGGTTTATGGGGCATGGGTAAAGTGACCATTTATTCATTGACGCAAAACGGGACATTGGTTTAATTTAGGTCAAAAAATAAGATTGATTCTTATTTTTTTTAAGTTATTTATTTAGAAAAAGTTAGTTGGCATAAAAGTTACGAATCTCAAAATATAGGTACCCAAAATGTTTAGTTATATTTATACTTATCAGAAGAACAATTTTGTTCTTCTAACAAATTGTTTTGATATATCTGGTAACGATTTCAAATAAGAATGAAGCTCTTGGGAAGTTTTTTTATATTCTGCTGTTTAAATTTTCGCGCGCTTTCTTAAAACGGGACTATTTTGCGTCCCACGGTTAATTTTGGGGACACCGGGACTCGTAATTGAAAAAAGGGACACTCCCGTTCAAAACGGGACGTCTGGTCACGTTAGGCATGGGGTAGACACTAGTCAGTTTTATAAACAGCTATATGAACAGAGCTCAATCATTGACTTTTGGGTCAAAATCATAGTGCTTTCCTTACAATGTCCGCCTTCACTGTTCGTGTATGATTTACATGACACCCGTTTAATTACGCATGCGCATTTTACGATTTATAACTAACGTTGTAGAGTCACCAGTCAAATTGTCACAGTGACACTTACCAGACCGTATGTCTGTCTCTTTTCATCACAGCGGGAACTCAATTTTGAAGAAAGAGACAAGAGAGTACTATAGTCAAAGTACAATTAGAATGTTTTGACGTGACAACGTCTTATAATTCGATAGAGCCGGCTGCACGCACGAAAAAACATGACGCATGCGGCGTTACCTCGCTCTGAGGCGTTCAATTTAAGGCTTGAGGCACAATCGGCCTCCGCGTTCGGCAGCGTTCGACATCTTTATCGTATATATCGTATTATATCTATTATATTGTAATCGATCAATTCAATTGTGATTTCCATTTACCTACTCTATATCCATACAAAATATCTATCAAACAATAAAATTAAAATTTTCTTTTGAAAAATGCAAGCATTCCATCAGTATTTTCTTATGACGTTGTCACGTTCAAATATCGACAGTAAACCGACTTTACAGACAACCGATTTTTTTAAATAACATATTCCCTTTAAGATTTATGTGAGTTTTAGCATAAAGTGTCGTATTAAGTACAAAATACAGTAATTATTGTATATCGATGATGTATTCCTGTGTGACAGGTGTAGGACCGGTCAGTCGCTCTCTCGGCGGACCGCTTTAGGAGATGCTTTTTGTTCGCTGCCTTTCTTTAGCAACTGGTCTTGCGTTGATATATCGTTTAATTCAATATCACTATTCTACAGTCATACGCGGATTTATGTACGCAATAAGAGAAGTATTTTTACTTGTAACAGCATAATTTCTGCATAATAACAACTTAACTGAGAAAGAAAATTCTATCAGAAAAAATGGTCGCATAAAAAATGTAATTCAAGTTTTTGAATGCGTGCCACTGGTGTGAACAGTGACTATGGTGCAAGCTTCACAATATTTGTATTCAGAGACGCCTAAAGTCTAACTTGACTTACTTAGTCTACATCAAGTTTATACCAAGTACAGATACCGGCAAACATCTGGAACAAATGTCCTTGCCTGCGCAGAAGCGACTTTTCGGGGCGGCGGTGGTGCGCGGCGGCGGGAGAGTCACGTGTCGATCGCGTGATTGGTAAATCAGTTAACGTTTGTGTCCCGCGCTACGTCTGCGTATGTGTATGATGTGCAAACTTTCTCCTTATACATAAACTGACAGTTTTTTTTTTTGCAGTTTCAGATTATATTGTTTTTGCAATGAATACTTTATTACACTCTTTATCTGGCTTCACAGATTACTAAAGAAAGTTTTCTATGTAATTATACCAAAACCAATAGAAGTCAACATAGCGTTTGACAAGATCAATATTACTAATATCAATTATATAAACTTGTTGGCGATTTGGCCCTGACTTATACTCTTGTCTCGACTTGTCTCAACTTCGACCACAGTGTTTCTGAGTCTCAAACCTACTGCCTTATATTGTAAACAACTTTTCTAATTTAATAGTTTTCGGAATTTTAATGTAAAGTTAATTCCTCTATCTTCCTTTAAATTTCTTCTGTACAAACATTACCTGTCCACATCGTATCCCTAACTTTAATAATACCTACTAACCGACGTGAGACTGATCTTAAATGAAATTAAAATGATTCATGTGCACTTTTTATTATTATTAGTATTATTTTTTTAATGTATCCTTTATTAGTTTAGTTTGTTTTTTTTGTTCCTGTTTAGTTTCTTTTTCTTTACACTTTTTGCCTACCTTATGTAATTTAATACATTTTCATTTTTCTTTTCTCACCATAGCGATAAGGCCGCCAGTTGCCTTTCCTTTACTTGTAATTTTGTTAAATTTTTATATCATAGAGCAACAAAGTGTAAATAAATAAATACATTTATTTTAAAGATATTTGTAAATACCTAAGCCAATGCCTTTAAATTTGTATTAGTCCTTTCCATACTGTACTTTTCGATTCCAATTCCAAGAATTTAGTTGCGTCAGAAAAACAACATCGATTCTTTTATAAAGTCCTTATGGTTTACTCATTCATTATTCATTAATTAATTTCTTCGTAACTTCTTCACATAACTTAAATACTTGTTATACAATTACAATTTTGAACGTTTTCATATTTTTTTCTTAAACCAATCACGTAATTTGCACTCCTTCAATACAAAAAGTAATGTAACCAAATTGAACTGACTTCAAACACTAGTAAACATTATTTATCTAGACATCTTATATTATTAAGATTTTATTTACAATCTATATATATAACAATGAAACCCGTTTTCCGTTGTCACGACATAACATGAAAATGGCTTGACCGATTTGTCCGATTTTTTTTTATAATATACCTTGAAGTACGAGGATGGTTAAAAGTTTCTGACGCAACTAAATTCTTGGAATTGGAATCGAAAAGTACAGTATGGAAAGGACTAATACAAATTTAAAGGCATTGGCTTAGGTATTTACAAATATCTTTAAAATAAATGTATTTATTTATTTACACTTTGTTGCTCTATGATATAAAAATTAAAAAAAATTGAGTGAAAAAGTCTAAAAACAACACTTTTCTATATTCCCATACAAAATATTCGTAATAATACTTAAAACTCAATTTGAACTTTAATACCTTAGCATAAAGTTCAAGTGTTAGTAGAGGGGTTCCGGGAAGGTAAATTTTTATTTTTTGACATAATGTATTTGTTGTCTTATCAATTTTCTTTTTTTTATCTTACTAGCTAGACCGGTGTCCCGAATAGCAGAATAAGTATTTTAAACAAATAAAGAATCGACTGTTAGGCGGTACGATGTTCGCCAGGCCTAGCTGGCTGGTCTTATATAAAAACTAGACAATTACAACAAAACTGAGTTGTATCTCAAAAAGGTTGTTGCACTAAGACATTAAGCATAATATATTTTTATAATGAGTATATCAAGAAATAAAGCAATGGGAGTAAATGAAACTAATAAAATGTTATTTAGTATTTTTTTCTTCAAATGTTCATAATGAAGCTTTTGCGGTTTATTTTTCTTGCTATCTGGTAAAATAATCCAAAAATATACCTTGATTAAACAACCATACCTAGCCTGATAACTAACCCTTTATTCATTATATTCCTTTGGTAGTTAAAGAGCAATAGCTATGTTGTTATGTTGCTAATTATAGCATTCTAAAGACTAGATAATAATAATAAAGACTAAATTATCCATAAATTGTAAATTTAGCTCATTATATTTCGCATATTAATAAAATTCATGTTCATGACCGCGAAAACAAAGTATTATAACGATATGGTTTGTTATGTTAAACAAAGCATGAGAAATTAAATATACATATCTATACTAATATTATAAAAAGCAAAGGTTTGTATGTAAGTATGTTTGTAACGAATTGGCTCAAAAAGTACTGAACCGATTTCAAGTATTCTTTCACCATTTCAATGATTAATATAGACTAATTTTAATTGCAAGAAAAATTTAGAAAGCCAACTAAAACTACAACAATGTGGGTATCATGGTGTAAAAAACACTACAAATCCAAGCGATAAGCTGTGGTGGCGGTCTTGATAGTTATTACACAATAATATTAGTCACACATTTAAAAAGATGCATTCTATATGAGACAGTTTTTTTATCTTTAGATTTTTAATTTAATTATAATAATGTGCTACTTCTTCCGTGAGTACTTAAAATATCAAAGTTAAATTAAAAAAGTCTATATCGTGAGCGGTTAAGAATGTCGACTTTTATAGTCCACATCAAAGCGAACCGCTTCGAGCCCCGAATTCCTCAGAAACAGACATTGTTCCAACTGCATAGCGCTACTGATGAACGATATAATATCTGACATTAAATTCAGACGAAATGCAACAAAAACGCCGGTGAATTATTTTATACTTTGAGTTTCGACAGGCTCAAAATTGTCTTTCAAAGAAAGAGCGTGTTTTGCTTTCATATGTTCAAAACACTTTGAAAAGGATATATAGAAATTGCAAATAAAATACAGGAAATATTAACTGAATTGTTCATGCGTTACTTGAGTAATACTATAGAAATAAATCCGTATTTTAACCGGCATCAAAAGTCTTGATAACTGTGATTTACTCATAATAATATTCTATACCTATTATTATATTAAATTAATTTTTTAGCAAAGGGGTTTTTATTGGTGAAAATAGGTGATCAATGCTATTACGTTTATTACTTCATAATCAGTTCAGTTAGTAGTCAATTGTCAACTGTTAGTAGTGTATAAATTACACTGTTAGCTACCTGTGTCCTTTGGCTAACTGGAGTCATCATATTTAAGTAGGCAGTACAAATTATCACCAAAGATAATCAAAAACCTTATTTGCTACCACATAATCCGACCAAGATAAATGGAACAACATTGTAACACTGTAGCAACCAAGAGGCCATAAAAGAAACAGAGGTAGGAAATTTAAAAGGTGGGCCGATGTAATCATGGAAATGGCTGGAAAGACTAAGACCTGGACGAGATTGGTATACAATAAAGAAAAATGGAGGAAAATGGGGGGGGGGGCTTTGCCTACACAGAATCGGTTATCGTAGATTAATAAAAACTATATTCATAATGTACATATATATTTTGTATTATAGAGCTATATTTTATAAAGCTATAAATAATCCACCGTAAAACGTCACCATGTTCTAGAGCTAGAAGACCGGCAGTAGCTTTAGACAGAAGATGAGTAGATGCTTCCAATGGGAAGTCACTCCACATGACAGCACCACAGAAAAAATTTGCTCATAGCCTTGGGGCTGATTGCAAATAAACGCAAAAAAAAAAAAAAAAAAAAATAATCCGACCAAGACTACTAGCGAACTGTGGAATCGATTTCCGCTGGAGTTCTGGCAGATACGACTTCCAATTATTTGAAAAGAGAGCATAGTCAAAGGCCGGCATCGCACTGAAATGGGTAATCATGGGCTGCGATGATTGTTCTTTATGGGCTAGGTCCGTTTGGCCCCTATTCTATAAAAGGATGACGGAGATGTGCAGAAGCATTTCTTGGGGATAGAAAAGGAATAAAAAGGATGAATTGTTTTTTTACCCCTTGTCAATTGTTACAAATTACATCAGATCAATATCTCAAGAAAGCTAATTAGTGAAGGTGTATTTATGTTGGATATGGGTGTGCATTCCGCGTGGATTTCATTAAGATAAGTGTTGTGCGATTGCCACGCCCAGTACTCGCAGCGTTCCTATTCTCATATAGATAATATACTACTTAAAATATATATTTAAAGTTCTCAGTATCCATGCAAGTATTAACAAACCTCAGGCGGTTCTAATTTTAAATTTAGAACTCTATTTCCTTACTTCTAACATTCTCTATTTTACACTCCATTTTAATTGTTTTGCATGAAAGGGATAGTTTATATAATATTATTGTTTTTGGTCAAGTATTCAACGTAATTTTTGCATACTTTTGGATATTTATAGCTATTAAATTCAATAAAAATAGAAGTAAAAAATATGATTATTTTCGATTCAATTTGACTATATTTTACTGAAAAAAAGTCTAATACTTTTATTTCAGTAACATTAAATAACATAACATTATTTTAAAAAATATTGGTTGTTTGTAAAGTAGGTTTACGATCGAGATGTTTACGTGATAACGTCTTATTGGTGATATAAGTTTTTGGGAAGTAAGGAATTAATGAAGATAACAATTTTTTCAAATTTTAAATTACATCTATCGTTTTATTCACACTTTTGATGATAAATTTCGGGTGTAAAATGACAAGTTTACTTATTCGACTATGATATACATTTTTCTTCATCATTCACGGAATGACTGGCAGCGCTCGAGATGAGACGGGAGATCGGTCCGTCTCTCTCTCGTTATACCTGCGATCGCGCTCGTGAGGTTTTGGTGTGACACAAGTTTCTGAACATGTCACCCGACTAAAACGATTTTAAAGACGTTAATCACGTCAAAATTTAGAGTTATGCCACAGTTTTGTAATATTTGTAAACACACGGTTTCAATTATTTATTTGTTAAAAAATAGAAATGTATATTGTGCAATTGTTATATGTTTAAAATTAAGACCTAGAACCAGACTCTCGCGCAACACTGGGTGTGTCCTACACACCAACGCAATTACGCAGATAGTGATTTGCAATTATTATGCTTAAACCTAATTATTACTTTCATTAATATTAACCATTATGCTTATTTTACCATAAGTGTAACTAGTACTGTTAGTTACGAGTATATGTACTATGGTAGGTTATTTTTCCGGCAAAACGATTAAAACGTTCGATTAAAAGATTATTTATTTTCGTCAAAAAAAAAATAGTGCCTACCTAGTACACGGAAAGAGTTTGCCAATTCTCTAGGCTGGGAATAACAATTAAATGCTTCTGTTTTGTAACCATTTGTCCAAACAAACCCACTCTTCAGCTTTACAATATTACGTAGATAAGTTTTTAACTGAATATACAAATTTCTTAGTAAAGATACATGTATACGATCCCGGATATTAAATGAGAAGATACCGTCACGTGCCATGTCGTCTCATTGTCCTTTGGCCCCGTAAGAAAATACGTGATCAAAGGGACAAGAGTTACATGGCGTTTTAGCTGAGAGAGATTTTAGACTTTAGAGATTTTCTTGAATTAATAATAATAATAAAGCCGTTTTTATTTCATGACAAAAAAACAAATTTTATACACAGCTTAAATTATTTTACATTTTCATACATTTTTTTTTCTTATGCATGTTATTCTATATTCCAGCTTCCTTCAGTCGATCGGAGCCCCTTCACGGGTAAAGGCCTCCTCCAGCTATTTCCAACTGACTCTGTCTATGGCTCTCTTTCTCCATTCGTTTCCTGCTACCGCTTCTATTTCTTCTATCCACCTTTTTTTTGGGCGACCTCTTCTCCTTCTTCCTCTTGGTCCTTTCCATAGTTGTCTTTAAGGTCCACCTATTATATGTGTATCTTGCTATATGCCCCGCCCATATATTTTCAACAAATTTATCATAAACCTTTAATATAAATATTTTGTCCTCATTACTATCGTGACAGTTTTTATATAATACTAAATAGATTTATAAGCAATGTTGGCTTAGTGGCCTTAGTGTGCGACTCTAATCTCTGAGGTCGTAAGTTCTTGGATTGCGATGTGCGCATTTAACATTCGCTCAAAAGGTTAAGGGAAAAATCGTGAGGAAACTGTCTTGCCTTAGACCCAAAAAGTCGAAGGCGTGCGTCAGGAGGCTGATCACCTACTGGCCATGATTAAGAAATGATCATGAAACAGATACAGAAAGCTGAGGCCCAGGTCTAAAAAGGTTATAGCACCACTGATTTATCTATTTATTTTAAATATATTAGATGGTTATATTACCTTTACTTTTAGACCACTCTCTTTAGTAAACTTTTAAAAGCTTGAATAAAAAACGTTTTATAATTTCACTCAGACGCGAATATCAGGTCTACAGAGTTATAACTTAAAAGCTCGTATATAAAAAGCGAAATACCCTAAACGGGAAAATTTAATTTCCGTGTCCCAGAGGAGTTGCATACTTTAGAAGAGCGTGTCGGTATTTCATATTATATTCGTCACCTAATTTACATTCATACCACACACAGTGACAAATTACGAAGCTCCTTCAACGCCTAAGTTAGACAAAATTAAAACGTGTAAGTTTATCTTTATATTAATCCCAACTTCATGAGATAGGGGGGCAAACCAGCTTACGGGTCAGCCGTCAGCTATCACCGAACACTCATTTTCTTAATACATGCGCTGACGGACTTTGAGATAGGAGCATTTTCTTTTTTTAAGAAAAGAAGACAATTCCAAATTCTAAAACATTACAGTATCTGTGTTTCTAGATAGTTCTCTCTAGCGTTATAATTATTTTATATGTTATATATCTAATATATAAAATTCTCATGTCACAATGTTCGTTCCCATACTCCTCCGAAACGGCTCAACGGATTTTTATGATTTTTTTTATGCATATTCAGTAAGTCTGAGAATCGGCTACTATCTATATTAGTGATATAAGGGATGTCCAGTGTCCACCCGAATTTTTTTCTTCTTTTTAGACAATTTTTGTTTGTTTTTATTTACACATACAGCATACAAAAATACATATAATTATACAGCCCTTAATTTTCACCCCTCTACGATCAACCCCTATTTTTATTTGTTAATTATGACTTCAACTCTGAGGTTTATATAGAGAAAATTCATAGAACAACCTAAAAGTTTTTTATTCCAGATAACCGAACAGTCTCTGGGGTAGCATAACAAAACGTTCCATGTTGGTACACTAAAGAGGCTAAGTAAAATCACATTAAGGAGAAACAAAGTTAGCGGGATCCGCTAGTAATATATAAAACTCTTGTGTCACAATGTTCGTTCCCATACTCCTCCGAAACGGCTCGACCGATTCTTATATTTATTTATATTATAAAATATAAAATGCTTAACATAGTGAGTTTCGACACGGTTAAAGGTTTTTACATTTATCGGTTTATGGCTTCTACTATTAAAGATGAGCACGACAGCTTGTTTACGGCCTATTACTTGTCATTTACATAAATTAACGATAGTCAAAGTATTAATATCCTTTTGAAGCTAAATTTCTATGGATTATTATCGAATTCAGAGTGAGTTTAAGAATATACCAATTGATTGATAAATATTTTTCATTATTGTCTGTCATCTTACATAACTTTAAGTCAGACACAATAATAATAATAATAATGATTGAATAAATTATTATTTACTTCATAGACAATGATCAGTTTTCTGTCACATGTCGATGTTTGGATTTGAGGCTTGTTGGTTTCCTCACTATGTCCGTCTTCACCGTATCAGCGAGAGTCAGATGCACACACACAGATAAATAGTCTAGTGGTGCATGACTGGGGATCGAACCTACTACCTCAAAGCTGAGCCACAAGGCCAACTCTGATTTTGTTAGTATACAAAATTATAGGCAAATTTAAAAAAATTGGTCCGTGTGTCAGTGTACCTTTAACGCTGGCAGCATTAAGGGTTATCACATTTTATTTTAAACATGCATGTAACAAAAGTTGTACGTCTGTCAAACATGAATGACAGAGATTTAAATTAGTTACAGTGTCGGGAGTGACAATTGAAATATTGATTCTTATCATTGTAATTAGATTTGATCTTAAATAAGTTGGTTATGTAGGATATTTATAATGGAGAACTAATGTAACCTGAAATTGAATATAATTAGAATCTGAGTTCAAATTTGGAATGCTTTCTTGATTTGTTCTTTGTGATAAAATTGAAGATCTTTGTCTTGATTTTGCGCTGTGTTCAGTCCACCTTAAAGTCAGGAGTCTTGTATAAAGTTTATTAAATGAGAAGCCAAAGGCATCGTTGACGGAAAGGCGCTTAAGGCGACACCTTGACAAACAATCCAAGATGTGGAAGCTGAAACTATGTGTGTCAATTCTTATATCTAAGTTCATGATCTAGTTGCAATATTTAACTATCATTAGGGGTGCTTTTTGGTCTTTCGCAACCCACGCCTACATTGCGAAGATTCATGATTGTGTTGCCAGCTTTTCTGGTACGCAAAGGTGGCTTATTCATGTTTACACAGATTAGATATGACACCGCTAAAATCTTACAGACTAAAGAAGATATCCAGAAAAGTTAGCGGAAGTAGTTGCTTTTCCCACGACATTAATAATCGAATGTCACTCAGTCTGTCGACGGAGACGACTCAGCTATAAAAGGATTGGCTTTATTGGCTCTTATAATAACTTAGGTCGTAGAACCTTGTACAAAAAAAAATGCCGGAGTTCAGGTATATTTACAGTAATCAATTATATATTAACTAAACTTATTGTTACGGCTGTAGATGCTTTAATTAAAAGAAAGTTTGTATTTCTTATTTTATTACGAAGAAAAAGAAAGGACAGAAACCTGGGAAGATGGGATAAAAGGCATAGGAAAATGATGGCCAGGATGAGAGACAAGTGGAAGAATTTGGAGGAGGCCATCCCTCCATCGGAGGTCGTGTACTAATGTTAAACATAATGTCATGAACTTAATGTAATCCTGATTATGTAATAATAAAAGCCTTTAATTCGTTGACCTTTTTAACTTACATGCTATTCTTATAAAATAGTAGTATTCTTAGATCTAATTTACATAGCAAAAATAATAAGGTTAAGCAACCACTTTGGTCACGTTATCTGTCGACATAGGCCTTTCCCAATTGTTTCCACGTCTCTATCCTTGGCAGACCTTCTCCATCCTTTTGGTAGATCGTCTAAAGATGATCAGAAGATGGGATCTTTTGATTTGACCTCCTCGTTTTCTTTTCCTGTTCCTCGGATACCACTTTATTACATCCTTAGTCAATTTTTCTTTGTTAGTCTAGTCTAGTTCTTAGTTAGTAGTCTGATTATGTAGTACCTATTCGAATAAAGGTTATTTATTTCTTATTTTACATAAATTACATACATTTTGTTATTCTCGTATTCTTAATTTTTTTTTTACAATTTTTTTTTTTATTCACACCAATTGACCTAGTCCCATGCTAAGCTGGTGAAGCTTGTGTTATGGGTACTAGGCAACGGGTTTACATACATATTATAGATAGATAGACATATAAATACATATTTAAACACCCAAGACCTAAGCACAACACCAAATGCTCATCACATCGATGTTTGTCTCAGCCGGGGATCGAACCCGGGACCCATGGATTCGTAGTCAGGGGTACCTACTAACCACTAGACCAATAAGTCGTAAGTCGTTTTCACAAGTACTTTAAGTAAAACATATTAAACGAAGTAATATAGTATTTTGACTACAAACGCGTTGAAAATGCATCCGTCATTGCTAATAATGCCATGAAACGAGGCGTCGAAAATTGTGAATAGGAAGCAGGCGGGACCGGGTGTCAGTGATATATGGGCTGACAGCAAGATCGACGACTCGCAAATAACATCATTATTTCACTTAACTGTTTACTTTAAGTTCAAAATTGGACTATGTACGTGTTTTTAGGTCATTTGTATTCGTATAATTTTTATTTCGACTATGTATTTGCGTGTTGTTCCACGAGAATAAAAGTGCGTACTCCTATTTCACCATGCCTCCTGCTGATTGAGGACAAGTCGTTGTTTTTAATTCATTTTATTATTATTTAGTACTTTAGATGTCATATTGTGTAACATGGTGTAATGGTTGCAGCTCCTTACAAACGTTGTGTAAAACAAAAAACTTGCGCGATTAAAAAGAGTGGCGGAGAGTTTATAGCCAGTTTTTCTCTTCCGTTCTACGCCCTTGATTTGAGAACTGTAAAGTTAGAAGCATTTCATGTATATTTCTTTATTGACGTTCATAAGTATACATTGTGTTACCTATGATTTTTAATTTGAATTCAATAAGGTTACGTCCAAATGGGGCATGTGAACTACGTTTTCGATCTTTAAGTAAGGCTCTTATATTGTGACTTGGATGTTACCATGGGCATAGCCAGTGGATTGACTGGGACTGGGAAAGGTCTGGGGTTCAGAGGGCCAGTAGAATTAGATACAGAAGATGTTAAAAGTATGAGTTGTATAAAGCAAGAGTAAACATCGAAGTAGTCTAAAGTAGTGAGTCACTTGAATGGTTTTTTATCATATAATTAAAGGTTATGCATATACTCGTAGAACAACAAGGCCCTACCTTGCCCGGCCTTTACCGAATCGGACAACGGGGCTCAAACAACCTCAGGGTTGTGAGTTGAGAACTTTAATTTTTTACAGTTATGGAGGGTAAAAAAGAAATATATTTTAACATTAATATAATAATTATTAGAACGCTTAACCTGCTCACGGTGTCAACTGTTATTAACTGAGGTTTAACTGTAATTTGTGCTTAGTTAATGTCAAATCAAAATCAAAACAATATTTTAAAATTGAAAAGTTAAATAAAAAATAAATTCATAACAAGAAAACAATACGTTTCTTTAATAATAAAGTAATGCAATGGAACATAATGGCAGAATGTTGTCGAAACAAGAGGAACTCGGGATCGGCACGTGACCGCGGTGCTAAGCAGATAAGGTTTTGGGGGTTGAGGAACTGTCTATAGCTGTATAGCCAATACACGATTTATATAGATGCAATTTATTGAAGGTCTATTTTAATATAGCTACTAAATAAAATTGGATCGAAATATCTAAAATTGTTAGAAAAGAAAATAAAATTTGTCATGGCAGCATAAGTCAAGACGAAAAACACTAGTCACAACCATGAATTTATATTGTAACTTTTGAAAAGCGTCGTGTCTGAAACTGAACAGACAGAAGTACAGAAGAGGACATCGAAGGTTAGGCGTTGACTTAAGGTCAAAAGAGTCGGATTGAACGTTAAAAATATCTCACTAACGGCTGACGGCTTCTCACGCTGACTCCATTACTTTTTCAACAGCTTTTGAGCCTGTCCCGAGAAGATCTCCAGAGCCACGGAGCGCTGCCAAAAAACCCCGATTTTCCAGCTAATCAAGCGATGCAAATGGAACTGGAAAGGCCATAATACTCCGTTGCAACAAGCTGGCGTCTCATTAAAACCCTCAGGGAAAGTGGAAGCGTGGTCCCAAGTAAACCTGGCTATGTACAGTTTGCAGATTTTTGCAGAGTCTGCCATATAGCCATAATCACTGCCTCCGCAAAGAGAGCGGTAGGTACTCATCTTGCCCTTGACTTGCGAACTGGTAGTAAATGTAAATTTACAATTAATTAAACTTCTTTTTTGATGTTCATAAGTGTACCTACTTGTTTAACTATATGACTAAAGTTCTTTTGACTTAGACTTTGACTTTGTAATGACTTGAAGGTAAACTGTGAAGCTCAAGACTGAAGGCGATGGTGGCTCACTGTCCCTCTGCCCCAATATAGGCACATAAGTCAAGTAATGCGAAAAAAATAATGCAGAAATCTGAGGCAAAGACCGAAAAACGCTTAAAGCGCTACTGGATTATTATTATTGCAAACGAGTGCTTAATTGTCACCTCACTACAAAAAATCTATATAAAATTCATTTAGGTTCCGTGATCGTAATCATAAGAAGAACGCAAACAGTTTTATCAAGATGCGCAAGATTAAGATTTATGTCAGTTTAATTGCGCCGGAGATTGTAACGATGGTTAATTTGTACCTTCCGTACATTTACTCACATGAAATTATGAATTATGACAGTAATGAAATAAACTGGTTGTGTATACGTATAATTATCCTTTTAAAGCAATTTAAAGCCTTATTTTTTAACGTCTTGTTACGTTCTGTATTGTATGTATTTGTATACTATATTCAAAACGGTACGATTGAACCATATGCTGAAAATATATTATTCACAATGAAGAACAATAATATGCGTTTGGAGTAATGTATACACGGTTTGAACTTGAATGTCGATGTCGATGTCGTGCCCTTAAAAAAGTAAGTAATTTTAAGATATTTATTTACTAAAGTTCACGACATCATATATCTACAGTACCTATATATTAAAAGCTATCTAGTCTAAAATACATGACAGATATCGTAACTAAAAATACAATTATAATTATTTACATTTATTTTTTGCTAAATAGCAAAATAGAGGATTCGATATCAGATGGGTACTTTTTTATATGTTAACCATTTGCAATCAGCATGATTTTGAAGCAAATAGGGAATGCAAATCCAATATGTATTTTGTTTTCCCTACGTATGTATAGGCACTAAATATGCTTTCTTTAAAATTGATCAGCCCACTGCCGTATATATCGAGCTCTGGATAAGTGTTTATTCATTTCGAATAATATAAGAACATAGTTCTATCAGCTCTATTTCATAAGAGATAACCATTCTCCCAATTATATTTAAGTGTATTGATAGCACCAGATAAGCCTATACCAGTTATAATATAAGGGGCAGTTAAAAATAAAACGATTGTCATTCAGCATAAAGCCACATTTGCCTCAAAGCAGTTTTGCGAAATTCTTCGGCGTTCAATTGCGTCAAAGGCAACAGAAACAAAAAGCTATAGGACATTGATCTGTTGTAAGGTTGATATAAAACTCATTTTATTGACTGATGTCTTGTCCTTGTCACGTTTTGTATGTTTGGAGAAGTGGAACTCGTTATGGTGATGCAAGGAGCTTTTCCTGCGGTGTTCTGTTTTATGATTTAATCTGTGACGTGGTTGGTTGGTTTCGGTTCGTGACGTTTGCGGTTGTTATGACGTTTCGGCTTCTGAACGTGAAGTCGGAATGCTTGGTGCTGCAGAACCTGTCTGTTTACCGAGAAATGCTCTCGATGTCGACTCGATGAACGTTGTATTACTTTTATTCGTATGAGCTCCAATCTCTCGTTCGCGGGTTTATCTCTGTATTAACGAAAATCATAGAAAAACAGAATAACGTGTTGGCAAAAAGTATTCTTAAAGCGTGTATAGTTAGAACTATTTATATGTATAAATAAATTTCTGTGTTTGTAACCAAACTTTTCCGAAACAGCTTGCTTGATCTATGAATTGAAGCAACTCCATTTTTTTATTATTTTTATTATTTGGTACTAAATAATTCATGTAACCCTTAACTCTAACCGCCAACATTTATTTTTCAATAGCGATATTACTACTGTATTAATCTTTATATGACAAACCAACGATTGCCGGAACAAGATAATGCGATCAAATTATCATGTATAATAATATAATATCGTATGTATAAGGTATCGCATATTTATATATAATACTAGTAGACCCGACAGACGTTGTTCTGCATGATATTTCAAGCAATTAGTAAAGCAAAGTATGAAAGTACCGATTGCAGCGCCATCTGGCGGGCTGATTTGTGAATCTAAACCATTCCCAGATCCCCTTGAACACACAAAAAAATTCATCAAAATCGGTCCAGTCGTTTGAGAGAAGTTCAGTGACATACACACTCACAGAAGAATTATATATATAAAGATACCTTATAGGTTGTTAATAACTTTCTATTTTTACATATAGTAGTGTATCAATCTTGAAGAGGACAGCACTTGCGAGCTTTAATAAAGCTGTGGGCGGTAAAAACCGCCAGGTGTTGCATTTTTGCGAATATTTTTATTATTGCTCAATAAAACACGGACATTTATTGACTTGATTACACTATATGTATGTATCCGTTTTCGTCTGTGATAAACGGTTTCATGTCTTGCGTGATAGAACGCTGTTATGAAAGGACTAAGTGCTTGTATCTATGGATATGCCATTTAAATGTTATGCATATAAAACCTCTTTTTAATCCACTTGTAATTGCCTTTTAATGTTCCTTGTTTATCAACATAAATCGTTTTCAATTTTTCATTGAGTGAATTAAAATGTCCAGGAAACTATTTGTTATGTCAATTCATAATTATTCGAATGCAAGCTGCGAGATAAAGCTCATCAGTTAAAGATTAATACGTTGCTACTTGATTACTTAATTTGATAGTGATTAGGTTAAAATCCTTGAAACGAATTTATTTATAAAAATATAAATCACAACGAATGTTGAACAATAAAATTAAGAGAATATGGTAGTGATAATACTTAGTCACACACTCACTCCGCTATCTCTGTGACCGAAAAATTGTCTTGGCCTCCGAAATGAGAATCTTCTAGCGCTTCAGAGTCTTGTGCCACCTACCACTAATTGCTGGCTTTCAGCAGCAGGTCCTCTTCTCTGTTGACCCAGCGGTACCTTCTGGCTTATATTACTTGAATAGCATATTTTTTTTCTATCGTGACAGCACTCCAATCATTTTAGTTGTAAAGTTTCCGTTAGTGTGCACTAAATACTACTAAATATTACTCAAGTTTTTAAGTGTAGCAAAATGCGATAGAAATTTCTCATATCTATGGTAAAAGGTATTGTTAAATTAGAAATATATATAGGTCGCGAGGTTTAAAGTATGTATTATAAGTCAGTATAACCTAAATATGTTCGTTTTAAGCAGTCTCAGCTGCGTATCAGAAGAAACATGGCTCGATAGATCAGTAATTTAAAGGTTATTTTGCACAATTAAAAAATATTTATTCATAACTCGTTATGTATTCGTGTTGAAGCGGTTGGTGTAGAGTAGAACATCGATAAACTTTTGTTTCACGCAAGTATTACATTAGAAACAGTCTGATCACGATAACTAGAAAGCTCTCAAGCGTCGAGTTATGTTAATAATATTTATTTAATGGTATAGTACGATTGATTCTATAGGAAAAGGTCAAGATAAAATGGAAAATATATAATAGTTTTGCTATATGTTATGAAGCCAAAACAGCAGGTGATTAAAACAACAGGTGTTAATGAAATTTATAATATTGTATTTCGCATAATTAACACAAGCTAGTTTAAGATTTATACTTGTATATTTAGTAGTATGTTAAACGAATCAAGTTCATGGCGGCATGCCATAAATTACTAGGTACCATATAATTAACAAACTTTATAATATATAATTACTAGCGACCCACCACGGCTTCGCACGGTTTAATTGGATAAGGATTAATGCTGTATTGGTTAAAATCGCTTCGAAAATTAGCCATTATTCGTAAAATTAGTCGTAAAAAGTAAATGACAAAATTTTTTATTGTGGGATATCCATAAGAGATAGACATATACCATCTAGGAGTTTTCTGTAGACCTTTTCAATGTGTACAATACTTAGTACATTATTTTGAGAAATTTCGTAGGGTTCAGTCTGCGTTTGCAATGTAAGCGGAAAAAATGAAATTATTTACGACATCACATTAGAAACCTCAAAAATAACAGTATTTCTCCAGTATTAAATGGATGTTATTATACACATAAACCTTCCTATTCAATCATTCTATCTATTAAAAAATCCATATCAAAATTCGTTGCGTAGTTTTAAAGATTTAAGCATACATAGGGATATAGAGACAGAGAAAGCGACTTTGTTTTATACTATGTAGTGATTATTACTATGTTTGATTTTTTTAGCAATAATATTATACAACGCAAGTCAAGTAATATGTATCTACTTGACAAGGTAAACGAAAATCTAACAGCTAATAAAATTAATAACCTCATAAAATTAATTTAGTTTATCTTCACACATTCCAAAAACGGTTCGTCCCAGGAGTCCACTTACCTTATTACTAATTCCGTGGACGTACTCAAATTAATATACTTTTATTCATACCAAAAGCACCCTTAAACCAAGAGTTTTACGTATAAAGTCCGAACGTTTTCCTCTGTGCAATAAGGGTGGTGCGTTGGTATGTATTGCGAAGTTTTTTAATCCATAATGGCCGGCAGTTCCTGATAACGGTTTTGAGGCTATGATGAATGGGAAGAATTGTAAGGAAAATATAGTGGAAAGGGCTTTGTATTAAAGAAAATTTGATTTTCATAAGTTTAATTTGTTAGTAATCTACGTGCCATGTTATTTTCAAAGTACCTGTTTTAAAAAAGGTTATATAGTGCCGTATTATTGCTACCAGTGGCCTTACGAGAACCACTCCGATTCGGAAATTTATTGTTCTTTTAAAAAAATCCATAACCATAATATTATAGTTGCTTGAAACGGTTGACCATTTTTCGAAATAATTTTACGATCAAACCACGATATTTACGTAGCTAGAATTTCGCCACAAGTGTGGTTTCGGCAGGGAGAGCTCTGACATCTGAATTCTTTAGTCAAATAATAGTATCATTAGTTTACTACCCATGTGTTCCTCAATTTAGTTTATTGTTTTCTTTCTTAGTTACAAACTGGTAACTAGCCTGCATTAAAATGATTTTATTTGTACCAATCCATCTAAGTATTAAGTACGTAATTATATATGTTTTTTTAGGCGTAAAAGAATATATTTAGTTATAAATCTTTCGTAATAAATAAACAAAATACAATAAATTTAGTGAAAGTCTTTTCTCAAGCACAACTTAACAGTAATATTATTAAAATAAACATGGGAATCGGTGTCGATGGCACCTTGTTGTATTTATTAGTGTGCGAGGTATCTCTTGCATAAATATGTTCTCATTAAAGTTAACATGTAAGAATTAATTTCTGGTATCTTAACGTTGTTTTCTCATGAAGTAATCGATTTGGGGAATATTTTTGTCATTTAAGAAATAATATCATAAATTTTATGACTTTTTTTAGTTGTACATTACCTACAATATGTTCCGCAACCATTGTAACAAGCCATGTATGGCACAATACATTCGCCGATATCGTCAATATATTTTGTCATAATTTTTTTATGAGCAGCCTACAGTGACTATGTCTTATATATGTTATATTATATATTTTATAGTAACAGGGGGCATATGGGCAGCAGGCTGTAAGTGATGGACACTCATACTGCCTGGCTCGCAATTGAGTGGTCGGCCTTTTAGGAATTGGTAGTAATACATTAACTAACCACATTAAGTATAACATGTATCAGTTATATACTTAAAGTATCTTATGATTGTTTTAAGGCGAAAGCAAATAGTTAACCTGATATTTAGTAAAATCAATGGACACACATGCAAGAAGTCTCGTGATTGCTCAGCCAGCATTTATGAAATTGGCAATTGGGCAATTCGGCAATTTCTACATGATAAATGTAAAATGTGAAAACTGCTTGTAGAACAATTGTCGAACATTCCATTCTCTGAATCTGGACCCACACTCTGAATATGTTTGACAATACGAATACTTTTTAGATGTTACGTCGTGATCAAATATATATATGTCAGCAACGAATTTGCGAGACTTCTACCAGTGTATATGATCTCTTACCATCTGGTGAGCCTCTTGCCCTCTCCTGTTCTTTAAAAAAAGAATCATTACGTTTTCTATGAACATAATATTTAAAATTTCCACTCCATACTTAAAAGCTTTGCTAACGAGAAGGCTAATAGGGAGGTGCCTGTAATTAATAGCTACAGGACACGGACCAAACCGAACCCGTGACCCACCGCTGCGTGCTTTATAGCGACTCACCCGAGATATGTTTATTATCTGATACTAATGTTATTAATTCACTGACCATTAATCGATATTCATTGCTCTGGAAGCTTGGAGGGCTTTTATTTCTAGAGCTTTGATAATCTGTGTCTATTTAGAAACAGTTCTAATACAAAATAAATCGCTACAATCTTTTTAGACCGGATTTCTGTATTCTGTATACATACATATGATATATGTATGTATATTTTGTCAATCTAATAACCAACACACGCCGACTTTTTGGGTCTACGGCAAGCCGGTTTCCTCACGATGTTTTCCATCGCCGTTCGAGCGAATGTTAAATGCGCACATAGAAAGAATGTTAATTGGTGCACAGCTGGGAATTGAACCTATGACTTCACTGATGTGAGTCGCACGATGAAGCGACTAGTACTTGATTGTTTACACCCACGGAAGAATATTAGTTATTATTATGTTCTGATTAATTGTCTATACTTGATCTTAATATATACAGTATTCTATATCACTAGTACATTGTACTCTTTAACGAAATAATGTTCTTGAATCATGGTAGCAGCATGGTAGTTCAAAATCTAATTTTGAAAATCGACTGAAAATCTCCCTTCCTGGTAAATCCGTTTATGGATTTCTTATTCAAATCGCGCAAGATACAGGGATGAGGCACTTTTAATGGCTTAATCAACCCCCTCTAGCGACAATAGACGGCATTACAATATTGATGGCTGTGCATAATAGCTTAGAAGAGGTAGCAATCACCTCGTGCAATCATACGTGATCGAATTTTACACCTGCTGCTATAATGCGTTTAGTTGTTTTGGATTTTGAGAGGAAGTGTTTTTGCGGAACTGAAGGTTATTTCTTTTTTTTTTTAATCTAATCAATTAAGTTCTTTAATTGATTAGATTTTATTTTACATATTCAATAGCATACATGACAAATCTTTCTCCTTCCTGCTAATGCTTATATATTTTCTATCCACCTGTTTTTTTATATCCTTCAAAATAGTCAAATATTTAATGCTAGTTTAAATAGGGGGGGGGGGGGGGGGGTCTTCCCTCAGAGATACGACCTCCAAGTGTTCAAAAATCGAGTCTACTCCTCCGTCAAAGGCCGGCAACGCACCCACTAAAAATGGGTGTCTATGGGCTAAATTTAAAACTAAAATACACTGAATTTGTGAAATAATGTATACATAAAAAATATCATTCATTATAAATTATTTCATAATAAATCAATTAGCTTGCTTGATTAGTAAAGAATTAAGAAACTTTACTTGTGCCATAAATCAACCTTAAAATTATAAACACTACTTATTTCTAGAACACACAGGAAAAAAGGACAAGCAGTCAGTAAGCAGTACATTAAGCCTTTACTTAGAGAGTTATTACAGTCCTCTATATATTAGCGGTAATGAAGGTTGCCCGTTACTTAGCTTCGAGACGTAAAAAGTTGCTTGATCCATACAAGACACCGCACCTACTGTCTATTTTCATATAAATTCCTTATAAGGGATTTTTTACCTTATAATTGATTGATGTTAAGTAGAAATGATTTTATCTCTTAATCCTTTTTGATTTATGTGTTTATTAACTATCTGATAAAATTTTCTGTGACATTTAATATTATAATTATTAGGCATTATGTATAAATAAATAAATTTTTCTATTTTAATTCAGCAACGTACAACTAACTTTTGACTTTTGTTTTGATTTATTATTTTTGTTATTTAAATGTGGGTAATAGACCAGAAGGCTTAATGGGTATTTATTGCTCATGGGCAGGCTTATTGTACACTGGAAGCAAGATAGCAAGCCCATTTTATTTAGAATAGGTCTGTTTTTGTAAGAGGGTATCATATTTGTTTACCTACGCTATTTCTTCTTTCTTTGTGAAAATTCCGACGTGAGCGATAATACATAAATCATAATATGCCACTTAGTTCATACATACTGTAGATGTTTATTACGATAATTTACATACATTAATTTATATTCCTCGATAGCACATGGCTGTTTTAGACGCGTGTGACCCAGACGGAACCTTAAATGCTTTTTATAGTATTTTTAATGACATTAATAATTGTGTTCCTGAAAACAGCCTAGTAGTATTGTAATTACCATTGTCGCTTATAGTCGCTTATAAGCGACCTACAGCAAAAAACTTTAGAGGTGTCAAGGGACAGCCGAATGGAACGAAATTCCTTTTGATTAATTTATATGTTAATTGGTATCATAACAGTATGATAGATTTTCTCGACACCAATCTTACGACGAAAAAAAAAAAAAAACAGGAGGAGGTGTTCACAGGCGGTCACCCATCCAAGTACTGACCTCGCCCGACGTTGCTTAACTTCGGTGATCAGACGAGAACCGGTGTATTACAATAGCAAATAGCAAAAAAGTGTCGTGACAACTTTTCGTAAGAATTTATTCCGTCTAGCCCCCTTTCACAACGCGCGATAAGGAACTTCGTTCCAATTACACGAAAAAATATGTACCTTTTTTTTCTTTATTTTACAAAATGATATACATAATATAATCCATTATAGTTTGTACCTACCTCGATACCTACTAATCTCCGACCTATTAACGTGATTTTTCTGCTTGTAGGGCTCGCATTTATTTGAATATTAAGCTTGCATTTGAATAGTAAATCTGCTAATTTTGATGATGAAAAAAATGGTCTGCCTATGGATAAAAACATATTTGATACATAGGTTACACCAATAAAATATGACTAGCAATAATTATAAAATAGGTATAAACTAACATTGTAATCTCTAGGTGATAAAATTATGTTTAAGCCAAATCAAATAGCCCGGACTCTTTACATTTATAAGTGTGCTATATGAAACCTGTTCATTAAACTAATACACGATAGATAAACAGAACATTCGGACCCTCGATCTAAAAACAGATTCAATTCACAATAAATTTAAATAAAAGCCTTGAGTAAATGGCCACCGAAATCTACGTGAAAAGCTCTTAAACTACCCCACATTGAACCACTTTAAACCTGACGAAACTCACACTGTAAATTCAACTCTAAAGCTACTGTGCAATGGTATATATTGTTGTAGCAAAGAGTAACTAAATCGTTTGGGTTAGAAGCACGTTTTGGATTGTATACGATAGCGGTCGTATCGTATCCGCGATCGTAACTACCTGTTATTGGTAACGCATGGGCTATTAAACCATTTTAGTTCGACGTTAAAGCTCAGCAGCTTTTTGCTATTGCGAGCTTAACCGCATTGGATACGACATTACTTTGTCAATTAAATTATCTTTCTTGTTAACAAGGCCGGAAATGTATAGGTAACCATAGATGGTGCAGATTTATGTGTTTGGATGTACTAAATGTGAGCGTTGGTTTCGTATACTTTTTTATTGATTTAATTCTTTATACTGGCTTCGTCTGAAATCTCTGCCAACTCCCTAAAGTACTAAATATATAATAAACATTAAGACATAATCAGTTTTATTTTAACAAGGATTTCTTTAATTTTGATCGTAAAGCTTAGAATAGTACAAAATAATACATTAAATCAACGTAAAGAAACCGGTTTGTAATAAAAGAATGCTATATATTCACAGTGGGCAGAATGTTTTTTTTTATAATAATTTATTAATATATAACTTGTTTAACCAGCAGCAATTCCAGCTCGGAATTAATAATAGCATTGATAATGAAATACGAAGTACGATAGTCAAATGTTACAGGCGTTTTAAAAATAGAATTCTTTTAAAATGTTCTTTGTTAAAACCATATAATAACCACAGATTAACAAATGTTATAGTACCGTATAATCGTGTCTTTAGACGTAAAGCGGCCCTGACTCAAGTGTCACCAGACTCAGTAAACAGTGGGCAGGCGGGGCACATCAATTTATTGCTTAGCTGCGTTTACAAGAGCTCGAATTACGCTCTCAGATTTAGGCTATTTCACTGACAATGCACGGATTTACTGGCTTTTAACGGAAATGTTTTTATGGACGACTCTTAAGGCCTTTGAGGAGGAAGGAGGAGTATTAACTATTGAATGGCTTACGTGGAAAGTATTCAGATATTTTAAATGAAACGATTAAGTAAATACATTTAAGAGTGTTAGGCTTAGAATGCTATTCTCAACTCTGGCGTTCATTGTAATCTCGACTGTGTCTCGAATTTTTAATTTCATGTCCGCAATTAACACTTCAGAAGAAAACTTATTTTAGACTTAATAAATAACCCCTATATGAGGCAGAGGGCACAGTGAGTGTCCATCGAGTTCGGTCTTGTGTCTCGTATTTCACCTCACTCCAAGACTTTCCGGCTATCTTTGCCTAACTGTAACATTCAGAAGAACAAGCCATACGAATATGTTTTAGACCTAAAAACATGTAACGAGAAGCGGATAATGATCATATATTTATAAGTTTAATATTTAAATACTTGCTTGCTTTTAAATTCAAAATTTTATTTCCTTTATTATGTTTTATTTATCGCTTTTATTAATTTTATGAGCTCACTTCATTTATTAAAACCTAAATATAACAAAAAATATATCGTACTTACAATTTTCTTCACCTACATGATAATAATAAAAATTAATAAAAGAAAATTAAAAAAAAAAAAACTTTGTCGTGTTTGTGTTTTGGTCCCTGTGGCAGTGTACCTTATTATGTAATATTTTTCTAAACTTTAGGAGGATGTACCTGATCACGTCATCGTCGGCCTTTGATAATTCGCATATATTTTAAACCCTTCCTAAAGCAGTTCCGTATGGGAAGTGTTTAGCATATGAATAGCAAAGTGCTTATCGGTGTGATCAATATGCTGTGACTACCGTTCTCACCTTCCACCTAAGTTATGGACATATTATTCAAATGCCTCGCGGTGAGTGCTTCAAGAGACAAGACGTCTGAAACATTGTTATGTTGATGTATAACAAAAAACACTTAACGATTCAAATTTGACTGTCTGTGTTATAAAAAAATTTATATAAATTCTTTTATTTATTCTGCGAGTATGTACGTATGACGTTTGCATGTCTATTTTTATATGGATGATTGTGCGGTTAATTTAGCAATCTGAATGTATCACTTTTAAATAAACGATCTATTATTATTACAAAGTATTTATCTCTTTTGTTGCTGACCACGATTGATGTAAATCACTAGAAATTTTTGTGAAAGAAGTTTTAAAGATAGTCTTACGGCCTCTTTCTATACTCGATCTTTAATCTAAAATTATTTCCAGTCCAGATTTTTTCCGATCGAGCGATCGAGATTCTGCATGATATGCGACAATCCCTACTTTGAAATCCTTGTAAAAAAAGAATTGGTCGTTGAGGAACTATATTACTACTTGAAGACGTGATTATTTATATAAAACGTATAGATTTATTGTAAAATCATAATAATGTAAACATTATTATGATTTTATAACAGCATATTATATTGCGAGTAACAGCTGTAAAAGCAGAAATTTGTAGTAGTATTAGTATCTATGTGCTGCGCTTTTAACATACAATTTGCAATATATCAGTGTATTTTAATACAGTGTTTGACACTTGACGCGGAACTATGTAACTATGTAGTGGATCATAGACAAGATGATTTGTGTAAGCAGTGATTGGCGCCTGCCGACATCTGAATAGATTCTACAACAGGTTTGGGATTTCCTGTAGGACTTAATATAGGCTAAAGTTTCATTCGCAAATTGTACGAAACTCTTGCTTTTTGCAGTTATAATACCAATTACGCATAGAGTTTTATAAAATATGTTTGCGTTGAAAAAAATTAGGGCACCTTTTGTCGTTTTTGTCGACACGAAAGAGGATATGCTAAAGAAATATATGAATGACCGAATTATCTGCGTACTTACCCAATGTTTCGGGTTAATTGACATTGTGGGGATGTTGATATTTTCAGCCTTAGCGAAGAGGATGTGAGGAATATATAATATATATTTAGTTTTCTTTGTAATATTAAGTATTATTTATCGTTTGATAAAGGTTCAATTTCAGTTTTATGTTTCGTATATTTTGTTTATCAATGTAATCTTTTTTGGCTATGTGTATTGTCTACACTCTACGTCTTTTCTTTTACTATATTGATGTGTTAGCTGTAAGATTATTAATTAATAAATATATTATTTACAATTTTTACGGGAAACGTTATCAAGTTTTGGTGCTTTTATCAGGCTTGCTTAATTTAAATGGAATTCGGTAATTACTATAAGTTATACAGATAAAAATAAATTAAGAATCAGAACGCACATAAAAGCTGTTTACAAAGATTAATTGTAAAAAAAACAATCCTGTTATACAAATCATTTAAAAACAGGTTCTTGATAAATAAAACCAAACAGTGGATTCTTATTATCTATTTGACTAAAGATTTTAATAGTATGCTTACTTATTTGAGCAGTGTTGGCCTAGTGGCTTCAGCGTGCGACTCTCATCCTTGAGATTGTAGGTTCGTACCCCGGCTGTGTACCATTGGACTTTCTTTCTATGCGCATTTAACATTCTCTCGAACGGTGAAGGAAAACAGCGAGAGGAAACCGGTTTGTCTTCGGCCCAAAAAGTCTACGGCGTGTGTCAGGCACAGGAGGCTAATCCTACGTGCCTATTAGATTGACAAATGATCATAAAAATTATACGTAAATCTGAGGCCCAGAACAAAAAAGGTTGTAGTGCCAGTATTTTTTTTAAACTTATATTTATTTAAAAATATTATAGTTAAAATGTTTAACTTTTTTAATTTCACGATAAAAGGTTCAAAGGTGTTAATCCAAAGTTTCGTGAATAAAACGGTTGACGCATAGCTGGACTGTTAAGTGTATAATCAATTAACAGTTAGGTTAACCGGTTCGGTTTAGTTCAGGCAGTTAAACCTGTTCGACATTATTGTGAAAATTATTGGGTGATTTTACGATGCTGGTAAAGAAAGCATTTTGTTGGTAATATATTCAATTACTATCAGTAATAATAATAAATCTTTTAGTAAAACTATATGGAATGTCGATATAAAGAGAATAGTAGGCACGACTTGGACAAGAAGAGCTAACAATAGAAAAGAATGGAAGCAATGGAAGAGGCCTATGTGTCAGAGGACATGCTGATCATCAAAACCGGCACATCTGATGTTTTAGATAAGGTTAGGTTATGTAACTAAAACAAATGTTTATATATTTTATAATGGGTCATCAATAAAGGCTTAATAATTATAAAATAAGGAACGTCCATAAATTAAGTTTTGCTTATGAGGTTTTCTTATCGTTTTATAGGCTAACTAGACTTTATTTTTTTAATCTAAAAGCAATATTGATTAATATTAATTTAATATTAACGATATGATTATTATTGCTTGATCGACTTTATAAATTTCTGGATATTTTTTGGTGAATAGAAAAAACGGTCGTAAAGTAGTGTCTAACCAGAATTAGGTACTTTCTTTTCGGCTACACGGAATAATTAAAAAACTATAAAAGTTACCCTACTTTTCTTATAATATCTTGGGATCAGTCAAGCATAAACGCGCAATTTCCCGCTCCACTCGAAGGCTGTACGTCAGTTGGCTTTACGCCGCCCTAGCATTCGGTGGGGTTTTCACGCCCGCCCGCCCTAACTTGCGATCCATACGTGAAATGTAACGCAATAGGCTTTTGTATGAATAAAATTGAAACTGTGTTGTATTTTTGATGAAGGTTATTTTGAACTAAAGTGTCTGTGATATTTAACATTGTTAAGTGGTCTTCAATAAAATTTGTGCTTTTTGACTAAAGGTAAATATGAAATGTTTCTTGCATGGACAAGTAGGTGAACAGCTAATTATAATAGAAGAAAAAGAAATAGATCAATTTGGTTGTAGTGTCAGAATATACTTGTGTAAGGGAATGAACTTCAATATCGGACGTCGAGGCAGAATACGAAATTCCACCCGTATCACCTCAGGTCCGTCGTTCCACAACAGAGTTTTTTTAAGCAGTTTTTACCGCGCACCACCACTATGTGGAACCAGCTGCCCACTGAAGTATTTCCGAACCAATTCGACTTAGGGTCCTTCAAGAAAAGAGCGCACCAATTCTTAAAAGGCCGGCAATGCACTCGCGAGCCCTCTGGCATTGGCACTGGCACAAAAAAACAAATAGTTCCTTCCATATCACTTCACTCACTGGTTTAATAAACCGAATTAATTTACACGATATTATTAATTTTGCACAATTTCAAAAACTATTAATTTAACACATTTATTATCTACAGATATTATCATAGTTATAAATGACTTAATGTGCTTTTTGTTTATAGCCGCAAATTTTATCTGAGTAACGAAGTAAAGTGCATTAAAATTATCAATTGAAGTCGAAATGTTGTTGCTGTATCTGATACATCTTTTAACTGTTTTATTTAACTCTTTTGAGCAGTCAACTATTCGTTGCACTTTAGGTTCTAGGGATGTCGCTTTGAATTAATAAAAAAAAACCAAAACACGTCAATATTACCTAGCTGGGGTGATCATTCAGCATAAATGGTGGTTGATATTACTTTTTAGTTTTTGAGAAATTCGTTGAAACAACACACAAGTGTTTGGAAGCCGATTTAGGCTCAGAAAAATCATTATACTAACATTACACAATATCATACATACATGTCATACTAAAACCCTAATTTTTTGAAGTTTTAGTTTATGAAACCATGTAACTAATAAACTTCAAATAAGACCGATTCTCGTAAGGCTACCATGGGTGGTGTTATAATTTAATTTAAGATACTCCCAATTGCTGTATGTACGTACGAACTCGAAATACCTGCATAATTCGCTAATCTTTCGAGTTTTATCTAACAAGACACTAATTATGAGAATATTGATGTTTTCCACCTCACCAAAGAGAATGTGAGGATTTTTTTTTACTGTTTAGAACAATCTAGTTTTTTCTTTGAAATATCAAGTATTTACTGTCGTTTGTTTAATATGTTTTCTATTAATGCACTCACTTATGTTTTCTGTTTCATATATATTGTTTATCTATGTAATCTGTTTTGGCTTTTTATATTGTCTATATGTTTTGTTTGTTTGTATAAATAAATAAGATAAACGTCTAAGAATCTTACACCGTTCTATAACATCTGCTAGCTTTTGACTTAAAAAAAATCGAGTATAATATGATTATGTATTTCTTTTTTTTGCCAGCCCTATACTGTGCTGATAACAGTTGACAAGACAAAGTGCGGGATTGCGCGCCAATGAATTGTGAATGTTGAGGTGATAGCACGCTCGCACAAACACTTTCTGTTTGCACCACTCAAGAGTATATTCATTGTATTTCTCGTAATGTTAAGTTAACATCCATTGTTTAAATTTGTAACAGGACTTAAATTTTTTCATGTAAAAAATAATCATAAAAGTAAAACTATATACGTACAAAGTGTTTTATTGTTTTATTTCTTCTGTATAAACATTACCAGTCCACGTCCCTAACTTTCGTAACAACTACTAACAGACGTGAGACTAATCTTATTAAATTATTAGGATTCATGTGCACTTTTATTTTTTCATGTATCCTTTATTAGTTTAGTTTGTTTTTTGTTTCTCTTTAGTTTGTTTTTTTTTTCTTAATGTAATATGTATTTTTGCACTTCTTGCCTACCTTATCTAATTTAATACATGTTTTTACTCACAGTGGTTGCCTGGAAGAGATCGCTCGAAAGCGATAAGTCCGCCAGTTGTCCTCTTTTACATTTAATTATGTTAAATTTTTATATTGTAATGCGACAAAGTGTAAATAAATAAAAAAGTTCTAAAAAACATATGAATGTAACATAGAATATTAATTATAATATTCTTGTAATTTAAATTGCGTTATCTGTGTTTAAGTAATCCACGTTCTAAAACTATACAAAGTGTTTTATTATTTTAATACATATTATAATTGCCTGCATCTGTGGTTACGAAACACACACGTACTACACTACGTAACACAAAGGTCAGCACAGAGCATCTTGGGGACTCTTCCCGTAAAATTTATAACGATTAGAGGGTTTTCCGTTAACGTGTCATCGTGAAATAATAAAGCCTGTAGGTGCACGACATAGGGTCTTTCAAGAACATGCTGTACCCTTTAATAGGCCGGCAACGCACTCGCGAGTAGTAGTCCCTCTGGTATGAAGAGTGGGCGTGGCTGTCTGCCCTAATGATAGCTTAAAAATGCCCTTCCAACAAAGAATTCCTTTGATTTTAATTTCGCTTCATATCATTGAATTAATGGTACTTAGAGTTAAATGCGAATACTTCTACTAAAAGCTTCTAACATATTTAAATTTTCATATTAACTTTATCCCATTTAGTAAAAAACATAATGACTATGGCGGTTAAGTGATTCTTGACCCGAAAGGTGCGCGTTCGAACATCGGGTCCTTCAAGAAAAGAGCGTACCAATTCTTAAAAGGCCGGCAACGCACTTGCGAGCCTTCTGACAATGTGAGTGTCCATGGGCGGCGGTATCACCTAACAAAAATTTAGGTAAAGTAAACTATTAAGCTAATCTCACGGATTCATGAATTGCGATGCAATACAACATAATAAGAAATACAAGAATTACAATTAAATAATATTATTATTATAATGAAGGTTAGACGTAGTAATAATCTGGTGTCTTAGACTTGTCTATATGTATAAATAATCTGTGAATAAATAGCGAAATCTCGGACCATGAAAGGTACCACTGTATTATATTATTATTACTTAGAAACAGTTTAGTTTAACTGTACGTCGCAGGTGTGATGTGTGCTTAAAGTAAGTATTTGCTAACTCTAGTTTCCTTATATATTATTGCGATAGTGTGTGAAACCTCATTTAAATAATCGTTTTCGTCGACATTCGTTAATATCGTCATAAACCTATAAATACGTGATAAACATATAATACGTCACTTAAACGAAAAGTAAATATACATTTCAAAAAGTAGTTTTTAAATGTTATATAAAAGGGGGCAAACGAGCAGGAGGTTCACCTGATACACTCACATTGCCAGAAGGCTTGAAGGCTTTTCTTGAAGGACCCTAAGTCGAATTGGTTCGGAGATATTTTAGTGGGCAGCTGGTTTCACATGGTTGTGCGCGGTGAAAGCTGCCATAAAAACGCTCAGTTGTGGACAGTTGTGTATCATATTATGTGGTTCTATACCTATTTATCCCTATCACTCATGTCACAATACCAATATATAAAGGTGATGATTTCGTTTAGTAATATTGGAAGTTAAATGTTATGGTTATTTATATGTTCTACAAAAACACGCATGCTTAAAAAATATTTTTCTGTCGCCGCTCAACTCCCACTCTCGCCTTTCTTTGGCAAGCCTCTGTGCCTTGGTGATGGTAAGACCCGTAAGAGCCTTCACTTGATCGGTCCAGCGAGTAGGAGATCAGACTCGTGGTCTCGTGCCCTCCACTCTGCCAGTATCTATGTCTTTTCTCCAGAAAAAAAAAGTATAATTTGTAAAAAATCTAAGCTGCATTAACTTTTTTTTTGTAATGATTAGAAATTAAATTATAATTTAATAAAATTATTATTTTATATAAGTTCTTCAAACAATAATTTTAATCTAATTAAATAAATAGTGAAGTTTTAATGACCCAAAACTCGCGTCTTTCCACAGACTAACAAGCTATCAATATTACAATTAATAAAACGCCAGTTTTGACACATAAACAATATAAAACAAATAAATTTCTTTACAATTATATATTACTAGCGACCCGCCCCGGCTTCGCACGGGTGCAATGCTGATACTAAATACACTACAGAAAAACTGTGCGGCCGGCCGGTACCGCCGCAAACGCTACGTCCCGCAATTTTTAAATCTGTAATATCTTCGAAAATATTCACTTAAATCATACGGTGTAAAGGGCCATATAGATCTATATTAAATGAACAATGTATTCAAGGTATTTAATTGGTTAAGGATTAATGCTGTATTGGTTAAAATCGCTTCGAAAATTAGCCATTATTTGTCGTAAAAAGTAAATGACAAAAAAAGTTATTGTGGGTTATCCATAAGAGATAGACATATACCATCACGGACTTTTCTGTAGACCTTTACAATGTGTACAATACTTAGTACATTATTTTGATAAAACTCGTAGGGTTCAGCCTGCGTTTGCAATGTAAGCGGAAAAAATGTAATTATTTACGACACCACATTAGAAACCACAAAAATAAAAAAATAACAGTACTTCTCCACTATTTAATGGATGTTATTATACATATAAACCTTCCTCTTGAATCACTCTATCTATTAAAAAAAACCGCATCAAAATCCGTTGTGTAGTTTCAAAGATTTAAGCATACAAAGAGACATAGGGACAGAGAAAGCGACTTTGTTTTATACTATGTAGTGAAGAGAAACTTTATAAAATACAAGTACAGACCGGTTATTTAAGCTTATTTTACCTTAAAACCCAAAAGTACTTTATAAAGAAGAGGTGTTTTCTGTATAAAATTAAACTTTTATAATTCGACTTTAGACGCTACCGATTTAAAGCTCGACACAAATGTTGAAAGCAAGTTTTGTATTCAGCGCTCGGCTTAAAGCTTGATGGAGGTCTTCAATTGACAACTCATCACTTTGAACTTAACAAAATGACTCAGCTGAAAATTTAATTGCTTCTTACATTTTACCCGTGATAGAGTAAAGGTACTCGGTACTGTGGGAGGTACGACTAAGCTATCGTAAGCTTTTTTACGTTTTTACGAAACAACTTACCATAATTATTATGGCACCTGAACGTTATAATGCAATCACGGGAGCAACGATACTCCTTTAATATTAAATTATTCGATTAGATGAAAGATGCTATTATAATACATATATCATATATATATATATAATAAAATATAATATAATATAATATAATATAATATAATATAATATAATATAATATAATATAATATAATATAATATAATATAATATAATATAATATAATATAATATAATATAATATAATATAATATAATATAATATAATATAATATAATATAATATAATATAATATAATATAATATAATATCGATACCTCCTAAGTATACTGAGTCATCTAACAAATTTAGGTATTTTGTTTTTTTTATACAAAAGTACATAATAAACCATGATCTTAATGTTAGTGTAATTTTTTTTTTAAAAAGACCTATAATTACCGAGATAATTTCACGTATACTAAATCAATTTCAACATCAGTTAAAATCGTACATTGTATACTGATCCAAATAACATTGTATCAGTATTCGCGGGGCGTGAGGAGGGACGCATTGATACAAGTATATTTTGGCTCAGTATACGATGAATGACGGCGAGGGCGCATGCAATTTTAGTAAATAGTTTTGTTTCGTAAAAATAGTGAATAAAGTAAATGTGGACGTATGTGTCATATATTGTTTTATGTTTTTATTAATATGAGTAATAGAATGCAGTCAAACAGGGCGAGAAAAATTTTAAATTTACTTAATAATAATGTAAATAATACCAATGATACAATGAACAATGTCACAGGAATCGGTGATATAATTGAAAACAGGGATGAAGTTGGTAAGTTATGTTGATATACTTTATTTATGTTACATATAGTGTGATTTTGCTATTTTTGTTTAATTATTCTAGTCTTTTGCTAGTTTTTCGCGTCGCTTACGCCGTATACTGATACAACTACATTTACACGTGTATACGGCGGACAAACTTTATAAATAAGACACTTGACTTATCTGGCTATAATAATGTAATAATACAATTTTTGATAGTTTTGTTTTAATTGTGGTATAATATTTTTTTTTTAACTTTTTAACTTAATATTGGCATGTAAAATATAAAAATATGAATTCTTATGTTTTTAATTTAAATTATTGTTTCTTTTAGAGTCTCCATTGCCACCTGATGCAAATTTTACGGAAGAAGAGCTATCAATACTTGATGATATTGATTTGAATGATAGCAAGGATGTATTGCAGAATGTCCCTTCTAATGCTTCCATATTATTCCCAGATGATATTCCTTGCTCCTCGCCTTGGGTATCGAATGTTGATAACAGAATTCAAAAAGGAGACCGATCGCCATCAGTCATAGAAAACACTCCAGATCATTCGCCCTTCCAGAATAGAATTATAGAAAATTATTGTGATATTACTCCAGTACCATCGCCATATAATTCTTTTGCTCCATCACCTGTTAATTTCCAGTTAATTGATAGTCCTGCGGTTGCCTCCCCTGCATCTGACATTAATGATATCACATACTCACCGTCCAATATCGCCAAAAGTCGTAAGCGCATTTCCCAAGCTAAAAAAGATAAAGGAAGGCTACGAGAACGTTTTCATAAAAAATGGAAGGATCAGGAGAGGAAATATAACGTTAATAGAGGATTGGAATATGTTAGTAGAAACGGAAGAGTACATGATAAGAAAATTATGAAATCTTCTTGCCCCGCAACTTGTCGCAAGAAATGCAGTGAGAAATTAACAGAAAATATTCGGCAAAGAATTTTTGATATGTTTTGGAGTATTGGAGACCACTCAAGACAGTGGGATTTTTTGGCAAGGTATGCTGTAAAAGCTGAAAAAAAAAGATATACTGTGGATAAAGAAAATTCAAAACGTCTTCACACTATTTCTTATTACCTTCCAAACAGTCAAGGAGATAATGTTGAGACTACAAAAATATCAGTTTGCAAAACTATGTTCTTGAGAACCCTTTCTATTAGTTTTAATTTTGTTTATACAGCATTAGAAAAGTCCGATAAAGGAAATGGATTTATTAAAAGAGATCAGCGTGGTAGACATATTAATCATCCAAAGATTATCAATGACGATATCGTTCGCAGTGTTATAGATCACGTGGAAGCATTTTCTCCTGTAGAGTCACATTATACTCGCGAAAAATCCAGTAAAAAATATCTGGAGGGCTCTTTATCCTTCCCAAAAATGTTTAAGTTATATAACGAATGGTTTGATTCTAATAAATACTCTTCTAAAGCGACTACCGTCAGACAATACCGAGATATAATTAATAAAAATATCAATATCGGTTTTCATAAACCCAAAAAAGATGTTTGTGAACAATGTCACATATATGAAAATAATAAGCATGTTACACAGACAGTTAAAGAAAATCATGAAGAGCATTTAAAAGAAAAAGAAAAAGCTAGAGAAATGAAAACAAAAGATAAAGAATCAGCAGTACAAAATAATGAAATCCTTACTGCAGCGTTTGATCTTCAAAAGTGTCTTAATGTACCTCACGGTAATGTTAGTACTTTTTATTATAAACGAAAGCTTTCTTTATATAATTTCACTATATTCAGTCTGGGATCTCGCCAAGGTTATTGTTTTTCATGGCATCAACAAACAGCTAAGAGAGGTGCAAATGAAATTTCCAGCTGTGTTTTTAAATTTATAGAAGATACGGTGGGTGAAGGTGTCAAAGACTACCGGTTTTGGTCAGACAACTGTGGAGGACAAAATAGAAATAGGATTGTTTTCTTGATGTATATGATAGCTAGTTCGAAATTTAATATAGATATTAGCCATCGCTTTCTAATAGTGGGTCACACTCAAAATGAAGGCGACAGTATGCACGCTTTAATTGAGAGACAGACAAAAGATAAAATGCTTTATACGCCTGATCAATGGTATACCGCTTTTAGATTTGCCAAATCCGATGAAAAGCCATACAAAGTTATCGAAGTGTCTCAGGATTTAATAAAGGACTTCAAATCAAAGTTGAGACTTATAAACAACTGGACAACTACTAATGATGGATCTAAAATGCCTTGGAACAGAGTCACGGAAGTAGTAGTTAAAGCAGAAAATCCATTTAGGGTATTTTATAAAACGACTTACCAAGATGATGCCTACAAGTGGATAGATTGTGTAAAGCAACCTAAAGCTACACGAAATCGAAGAGAGTCAAATATTAATATAGATAATATTTCTTTAGCTTATCAGACCCCCATTCCTATTGACAAAAATAAGTACAAAGACTTGATGGATCTTTGTAAGAAGCTGGTGATTCCTAAGGAGTATCATTTGTTTTTTAATAATTTGATTCCAAATAACTCTAATAGAGCAGATGAAAGTGATTCAGATTGATTTTTGATTCGTTAAACTTTTAATATTTTTGTTATTTTGATAAACCTTATAGCTATTTTTGTAGCGTTAGAATTTCCTAGACTTTAAAATTTATATTTGTATTCTTTTTATTAATAATGTTTTACGTAAGTTACCATTTTTAGTTCCTATTATTTTTATTGATGTTTGTTACTTTTTAAGAAACTGTAATGATACTACATTGAAAATTTGTTTAGTAGAATTGTTCAACTTGTAGCATTTAATAATGTTAACAAAAAGGGGTCCTACTTAATTATAACGATATTAATTATAATAACATTGTGATTTTTTAAAATGCGTTGTTTTTGTTAATGAGTCTACTTCTTCCTAACCTTTATTAATTTCGTAAGTTATTAGAAATAAAATAAGTAATTAAAAAGCCTCGATAAATTATATTAGTCCAGTATACGTTGAGGTTTCAAATACTAACATAGCTAAGTATTTTCCTAGTATAATGAGTCAAGTGTGGCTATTTCAACATTTTATTATTGAGTGAGACAAAAAATCCCGAAAATAACCAAAATTTAGATGATATTAATAAAATGATAATCATATTTCTTAATATTTATGTGTAAACCATGGATTTTGATGTACAACGTACATGAATATAACTGGTAGTTAAACCATTTTACTATTGAGTTCCGCCCGTGTATAATGAGTCATGTACATAAAATATCATTTAAAAACAAAATTCAGCAAAATCATGTTATACTAAAGGAAGAGCTTTCAATCTTTATTAAAAAAACATTTAATTTATTCCGAATTAGTTTGATTTCATTAAAATATAAACAATTTGCCTTAAAATGGCTCTCCTATAAAATTACTAAAATGTCAGTTGACTCAGTATACTTAGGAGGTATCGATATAATATAATATAATATAATATAATATAATATAATATAATATAATATAATATATATAATACATAATATAATATATATATAATATATGTATATAGAAAATTCTTGGTGAGTTACGTAGATTAATAATACTTACATTATTTGTCAAGTTGTGGACATCGGACGTCTAGGTAGAATACGAAATACCACAACGAATCACCTCGACGTCCGTCATTCCACAACTAAGCGTTTCTTAAGGCAATTTTTGCCGCGCACCTGGAACCAACTTCGCACTGAAGTAATCCCGAACCAAATTGACCTAGGGTCAGAAAAGAGCGTACCAATTCTTAAAACGCCGGCGAGCCTTCTGGCAATGTAAGTGTCCATGGGCGGCGGTATCACTTATCATTAGGTGAGCCCGTTTGCCCCTGTTTTATAAAAAAAGTTACTGGCAATGATTTCAGAAAGGCACTCAAAACATCAAGCTATGTAAATGATGTGATATAATCGCGTTAATATCCGTAAAGACAATTTATTACAAGACGAGAAAATCTAAGTTGTATCATAACTTTCACTATTTTCCTGTACTATGATGTTACTCAGCGAATTCTTGCACCAATTTCCGTGCGCATTCCGTATGCAAACTGTGTGGGTACTGTATACTCGTGTGGGTCTTAGGGACCCTGATATTCTATTAAGATAGCGTCCCTTCCGAATTTTATTGTGACCTCAAGGCTCTAGCTGACATATTTTCCGCGCTCCAATCTGGTTTACGTCGTCATAAAATGTGAAAGATTTTTGGGAGCAATGACATTTTGAGTTGTAAATCGTGTAAATGCGCCTTAAATGATTTATTTTCTGCTTTTATTTAATACAATTAAATTAGTTATGTCGAAGTTTGTTTCTTTGGAAAGTTATATGTTGATTTGTAAGGTTTAGGTATTGTTTAAAAGTAGAAATTAGGAAATTTAAAACTTATATAAAATGTTAAAAGCTATTTTCTTTTTTTTTTCACGCAAAATCTACTGTCATAAAATATTCAATACCACGCTTGAGTCTTTCAACATTTATATCATTGAATCGCAAGATAAGGAAAATTCAAAATACCTAAGTTTTGTCAAGTATCATGTACCCGTAAAATTGCACGCGCCCTAAAACTCTCTGTATTACAACGTAGTTTTAACGTTAATCTTAAATATTTATCTATAGATTTTATAATTTATCATTTTGTCATACATTCTCGTGCAGTCTGTCAGTAAAACAGTTACCCAAAAGCCGTTCAATCTGTATTCACTTACACTCAATATGTCACAAATGTAACCTGGCCTCCAAATAAAAACATCTTTCACCGCTCTTTGTCCAGTTCCAATTCCTGCCAGATGCTTTCAGCTCCCTCGACAGATTGGGATACATATTCAATAAAAGACAGTCAGTAAAAATAAACATTACATCGGAATTGGGTTTCTTGACGCATCGCAGACAGCTCTAATGGCGTCCTAAATGGTGATAAAAATTAACATCTAGATCATAAGGCGATATAATAATAATAATTAAAAATTGATAAAAATCAAATTAAATCGTATCGCAGTATCGCACCAAACCAAACCTTTTTAAATTTGATTTAATTTTCTATTTATAATTTTTTTGATATTATTATAAACTAGCGGACCCGCGCGAACTTCATTCCGCCTAAAAGTCTAAAAATATCGTGTTAATATGTGTTATTATGTTTTGTTGCTTGCCATTGCGAAAAAAGAATGGCATTTTTACACATTAGGCCTCTTCTCTCTAGCGCCAATATTGCGATACTGCGTGTTAAAGCACTTTCTGATATACCTACAACATTTTTTTTTATTATCCGGCGCATGAACAAAGTTGTAGATTTCTTTTATATGCGTAATTTTGTCAACAGATGGCACTGCATGCTGTTTGCATTCGTAAAATTAATTAATTTAGTTATTTTTATTCGAAAACTTATCCGATATTTCATTACTATTACATATTCATACTACTATTCGGAGAGTAGAAGAATTCACCAAAAAAGAGATAACTAACATCGGTCCAGCCGATCTTGAGTTATAAGTGGTGTAACTAACACGACTTTGTTTTATATATTAAGATTACTTAGTTTATAGTGTCGAGTTATTCATACAATTTTGTACGCGTTTTATTCATACCTACATATATTTATATCAATGTTATTGTATTTTTCTACTCCCTTGTAAAAGCTTAAATATACATGTTCTATGAGATGTCACTTGTTTTTAGGCACAATCTGTTTACTATAACACAGTTAGGTCATATAATTCATATGCATATAGCAACTACGAACGGTACCAATGTCGTGACAGAGCGTCATGACTGGCCCAAGCATGCAGCTGTGTTGAATGAAATATTATCGCGTAAATAATTCGCTGAGAGAACTGTGTCAGTGAACAGCGTGAAAACGTTATTAGATCTATGAACTTGAACCTGTATTTAATCGATTTTTTCAGTCACGTTAACAACCGAAATCAGTCGTTTGAAATAATATGAATTATTTTAAAATGCATTTTATCATTTTTAAATTAATATTTAATATTGGCGTAAAAACATATCAATAAACATAAGGACTATGATATGTGATATTATAATAACGATTATAATATCACACTACTTTGTTCTAAGTGATTCGTCACCATAAAAGCTTGACAAAAGTAAATCCTATTTGTTGAGTTTTATTACTATATACTATACTATACGTATAGTCTAAGCGGGTATGTGAAACATTTATTCTAATAACAAACATTAACCAACCGATTTATATAATTGATAAATTTGCCTATTGTTTTAAGCAGTGTTGCCCTAGTGGCTTCAGCGTGCGACACCCATCCCTGAGGTCGTAGGTTTTCTATGCGCGCATTTAACATTTGCTCGAACGGTGAATGGAACCATCGTGTGGCCGGCTTGCCTTAACCCAAACAAAAGTCGACGGCGTGTGTCAGGCACAGGAGGCTGATTATAAAACAAATACAATAATCTGAGGCCCAGACCTAAAGGTTGTAGCGCTACTGATTTATGTATTTGTTTTAATCAATAAATATTATTTTCGTTATCTCCAAAGTTTTACATCCTACACATATCCATGTTGTATAGCCGCTTGCCGCTTCGAGTAATATTAAAATTCTTCATCATAATCGATATAAGGATCCAAATTTAAATTCTTATAATTATAATATATTATTCTATGCATCCAGTGTCGTCGTCTGATAAAGACTTTTAATGTAACAATATTATTCATGTACACATTTTTGTCCGCAGGTGAGTGCCGAGCAATTAATAAAAGACCCTTATAAATGCGGGAACACGCACTGGCGACTGGTAAGCATTCAATTATTTTGGACCTTTGAAACATATTTTATTCATAGATAGATGAACCTTTACCATCACTGTCCTTAGAAAAAAAACTTATAGAATATTTTTGTTTTATAGTCTATGATAAATTGAATCATGCAATCAATAAAAAAAAATTTAAAAACCGACCAACTTTTTATCGTGTCAAATGTTCAGATGATGACTGTCCGTATTATTCAACTATTATGTAGAATTTGTATGTTTACATTCGTATAATATAAGATAAATTAATTGATAATTTTTCATATAGGTATATAAATGTACACTTAGGAACGTCGAAAACCAATACTTCTAAATTCTTCTTAATACATTTACTGCTAGTTCTCAAATCTAGTGCGTAGAACGGACATAAAGAATTGGTGATAAACTCTTTGTTACAATTTTTAATCGAAAGGTTTTGTTTATAATATTATATGTAAGTATTACATCATTCTCCTTATCACATGTTAAAACAGTTAATTATTGTAATTAAATAAAAAATAATGATTAATAAATAAGAAAACCAAACATGTCATCTCCATTAGCAAGGATCGGTAACATAGGAGCATGCCTTTACATTACTGTGGATAGAACACCCAAACACGTAGTGTTAGGATGAATCAAGGCAGAAAATAATTAATACAAAAGTCAAATAGAAACGACAAACTAAACTGTAAACCAAAGAAAAATCATCTTTAAAGTTATCAGTAGCCACGATTTTTTCCCCACGGAGGCGTTAATTTTATCTCATTTTCGCTGTTTTATTTTGTTTATTACTTTAGTAATGTTTTTGTATATTTTCTATCGGCGATGGCAGGCCTGTTACCACAGGACTTCTATAGTTCTATTATAGGCCCAGTCTCTCAAATAGATGATCAATACTTGTTTTTAATTGTGAGGAGAGAGGAGATATTATTATTATATTTAATTGTAATGATTTCTGGCCGAAAAGAGGTTAGTAATTAAAAAACGTTCTTCACTGGATACTTACGTCAAGTAAAACGCAAAGGGTTCAAGATAAGGCACGTTCGGCGCAAGGCCCATTTTTGAGACGTTATTGGTTCTATACCAAGTTATCATTGTAAGGGTTTTTCGTTGAAATCTAATTCATGGGAATGATGAAGTATGTTTTTCTATTAATTTTGTTATGAATAACCAACAGATTTATATGTATACCAAAGATAATCTTTGAGTCAGAAAAATTTTCTACTATATTATTATTCTTGCATATTTTAAGTGCCTTGTAACTGAACACGAGTAGCCGTAATATCGATATGTTTATTGAAACTTGCTTTTTGTAATATATGTTAATCATGACTGAAAACAAGTTTAACGCTAGCAAATCTAAATTTAATATAACATGGTACATAGTTCAGTTTCTCGCAAAACACTTTTGTTCTAAGTTTTATATAAAAACAATTTGTTATGTCAAATCAAACAATTTTTTTTTCACATTCAACTGTCAATACACTAATTATATTGATATAATCTTTCTATTTAGTTCCTAAAATTATATTTATTTTTAACGTCGGATAAGCTGTGCAAAACAGTCGTTATTTGCATGTTTGTTGTTTACGATTCCCACCGAGAGGGGGCAAACGTAAACATAGGGTCAGGTCGATTACATTACATTTTTATTGTGTTCGTTTCATTGCGTTTTGTAGTGATAGTATTGCGTAACGTGTAAACTTGGCCAATCTGTACGATATATGTGTATATTAAAGCCGATTTTTTAAATTTGGTTTATTTTTTTGTAAATTTTAGATTAATAATAGACGCGAATATATCTGTCTGCAGGTCATTTCAATATGGAGTTGAGAAATTGTACTCTGCCAAATATTTAAAGCAAGTAAAGAGTACTTGCATTTTTGAAGCCACAATAGATAGGTCAAACTAAATGAAAATATGTTAATGTAAATAGTTTTTTCCATATATTTTTTTAGGGCTAGTTTTAATAAGCCTTTTCGCTCAATTTGTGGACTGATATTGTACCAATGGGACTCCAAAACTTTGGGCTTTCGTCTGAGATATGAATTTATACTTCACAACTTTAATGATTAAAAAAGCCCTCGATACAAATATTATACTTGACAAGGTCAGCTCCACCCCTCTGTTGTGCTAGCGTAGCGGACGCGTAGCCCGTAGCTGTAGTAACTCGTAGCCCGACGATGAATGAACGAGGGGCTCCGCCGCTTCGGACACACGGCGGGGTGAGTTCTAGTGTGTTTCAATGGTTTTAGTACTTGAAATAAACATAATGTTGCAGCTAAATAAATTCCCGTCATTGATAAATATAATATGTGAAATAGAAATATATAAAAAAGAAAATGAGTATACAGTATTTTAAAAGCTAAAAAAATCTGTCATACTTTCAATAAAATATTTGAATATTTTACCAAAAATATGTGTTCCTACGATACTTCTAACTATTTGAATAAAAAACTATCCAAAAATGAAACAATATAAACTTACTGATTAGAATCATAACTGTTTAATTACTAAAAACTTCTAGTTAAAGAATAAACCGAGCTATAAAACTACAGTTTTCTCTTACGAAACTTATTAAACCAGTTTTAAAATATCAAGATCATTAAATCGTAGTATTACGATCACCCCGAGTGCACGCGGCAAGGTTAGGTTAGTTCGAAACGTGCCCGCCGAGACGCGCCACCTACTTTGTGGCTCAAAATGCGAATTAAAAGTGAAATTTGTCTCAAAACTGTGTAATAAGTGAGAGTGTTTCATTCTTAATTATCCAGTACTAAATTAATTAATAATATTTATCCAATTTAAATAATATACGTAAATAATAAATCTAATAGAATCGTAAAAGTTCTATCTCGTATTACGTTGTAATAAGGGTGATAATTGCGTAGTGATTTGACAGATGTGGTAGATACAAAGGTGTTTACAAACAGCATGGCATCGATTTCACATAAACTGCTCCGACTTGACTATCCGAGGCCAGACTGTATATGGGTTGTATGTATTTGACCGTCTGTAACGATAAAATCTTATTTTTATAAGTATATAATGTATTTAAAGTAACTAAAATCTTGTGTAAAATATATACAGTCAAAACCGTTTATAACGACATCGTTTACAACGACCTATCGGTTATTACAACCAGATTGTACGGTCCCGTCCGAATCCCTAGTAAACTATTCAGTAAACAAACCGCTTATAACAACATCGGATACAGCGACATATCGCTTACAACGACGAAATTTTATCGATATTCATCGGCTATAACGACCAACCGCTTCTTGTCTCAGCAAAACAAAACAATACAAACGATTTTAAATCTTATTTAGAGGCGTTGAATGAATATTTAGGCATATTATTACCTACGCACTTTCTCCCAACGAACAGTTTCAGCCAACAACGATTTCGGAGGCTCTTAACTCTGTAACGATTTTGCAAAAATTTGTTGCCTTTAACGAACAGTTTGATACTGGTGATACTCATCCCTTGAGGAGTATGAAACGTAAAATGCAAAAAATATTTGAGACTGGGCTAAAAAAAAACAGACCAAAATGACTGATTACTTTTGTACCTAATTATTTCGTAATAAATATTTTTGTTTCTTTTTTGACTCGTTTACATATTATAATATTAACATACCATATTATAACCCATACCTACCTATTCTAGATAGATAACTATGATAATTTAACTTGTATGTATTGTACATACATATGAACTATACTTGTGAATATATAATATATGACATTGCTTATAACGACTATCGGATATAACGTCGGCAACTATACGGTCCCTTCAATGTCGTTATAACCGGTTTTGACTGTATAAGCATTTATTTATGTCCTAAGCAAAGGTTTTTCTCACTATATATTCAAACAAAGCACGATTTCTACCGGAATCACGGAGTCTAATATTCATTAATTTATTACTAGCGATTTTCAACATTAACTAAATTAAAAAAAACTAAATTAAGTTAACATAGTTGTCTCTTTCCAACACAACTTGAACACACATTGAGAGAAAGAGACGACAAATATGTAGGAGTTAAAACTGAGAAGACATAGGTATCTAATAAATACTGAAAACTATATCTTGTATAAGTCGGCGCCTGTATTGGAATTTACTATGAGTCACACTGCGGTGCTGCGAGTTTTCTGTTAGGCGTTAACTTATTGCCAAAGTAAAATAAACCATATGTATAGGGAATAAAAGCTATTTTTACATTAAGATCTCATCCAAGCAACAGTTAGCTGGGAATTCCCTTATATTATATGATATATTATTTATATGAATTTTCGTATAAAAATTAAAAGAAATCATAAATTACTTATTATTTATGCTTTATCCATATAAAACTTACAAGTGTAATACAATTCGTCTTAATGTGTTTTAAATATTCAATAATTTTGGTTACATAATTTTTTTGGATACATAAAAAAAATAGTGCATTATCAGTAAACATATGCAAATGAACATTTTTAATTGTATCTCGACGAAACGGCTGAGCTCACTCCATTAGGGTGCGCACCCTTTCTCTTATTATCAATAAAATATCAACTTTATGTACTTGTGATAGAGTTTAATTTTAATTGAATATTGTTTGTTTTGGACAAAGTGGGAGTAATGTGTTTTGGCGCTGGGTTGAAAGTATTGCGCTTTCTACTAAAATGTGTATGGAGATTTTTTTATTATAGTATCTTGATTATAGTATATACGTCTTATGCTTACACTTACAGGACTAATATTGTATGGGAGAATTTAACGCGTTTACATTACAAAAAAAGCGTTTTCAAACTTAAACTCAAAATAACTTTATTCAAATAGATAAACAAGTACACTTATGAACGTCAGAAAAGATTCATTCATTATAAATTTACATTTACTACCAGTTCGCAAGACAAGGGCGTAGAGCGAGCAAGAAGAACTGGCAAGAAACTTTCCGCCACTCTTTTTAATCGCTAAGTTTTGAGTCATACAAATTGTTTAAACTCAAAAATCAATCCCAAGGATTAGGATAATTTACATATACGTCAAATTAATTATTATTTTATCATAAGTATAATAATTAATTTTATGTGATTGTTAAGAATAAAATGAATAAAAAATATTATTATTATGAAATTGCTATGCGAAATATTGATTTGGTGCATGACTAAATCTATAGAATTTAATCAAATAATTTCCAATAGTAATCTCTAACGTTTAGGTAATCCTCAGAGTGCGTCGGCAGTCTGTGATAAATCGCAGGAGGGCGCTCCCAACCGATTCTCTGATTGCTCGCTAATACCTTTAAGATAATACCGCGTTTATTAAAAACAATTTATTTATTTAACACATATTAAACAAGTACACGAAACATCCAAAAACATAGTCTCTCTGTAATCTCTGTGTTAGCTGTGTGATTATTGCGTATCTAAACAACACAAGAACGTATTTAAACAGTATCAGAAACATTCAAAAACATCGTAGGTCTGAGTTCTCTGTGATAGCTGTGTGATTGTTGCGTATCTGAACAACACAAGAACGTATTTGTACAGTACAAGGAACATTAAAAAATATAGCCGGTCTGTGACCTCTGTGATAGCTGTGTGATTGTTGCATATCTGAACAACACAAGAACATATTTGAACAGTACATGAAACATAAAAAAACAATAAGGCTTTTGCAGGCAACCCGTTTTAAATTTATTTTCCAAATGAGATCCACCTCAATACTAGAGAATGTTTTCAGATAAGTATTTAATTGAAAGGGGTTGAGATCATTTATGTATAATACATATGTATGCCATTATATTTTTTGATTTATAAACAGGCATATATTTTATCAGTAAAGAAAAAGGGAAAACTTAAACACCCACTCTAAAGCTTTCTCTGTTAAACGAAGGGCGTTTGAGTCGTGGAGTGCACAATGCAATGCAATTTGAAACTAAATTGATAACATAAATCGTCATTATATTTGACGTTCTATATTGCAACGTTGCGTAATTGTAATTACATAATAATTTTCTATATTCTATAACTTTCAAGACAATATTTTGTCAAACTCGTATTATTGTAATACATATTGTTATAATGTTTCTCTCTATACATACATACATATAAATATAAAACCATTATAATTATATTATAATGGTTTTCTTCTACCTATACTTAAAAGCTCTGTACCATTATCAAATCATGATGTGTTCCAGAGTAGCATATATAAGATATAAGTTATTAATACCCACCGCACTCTTTGTGAATTAATATCATATATCTTATAAATTATACAATTTACATATATGTGTGTGTTTGTAATTAAACACTTTCTAAAAGGCTACGGTTTTACCTATGCTTTGTGTATGTTCAAGTGAATTCGAAAATAATTGAGAAGTACAATTAATTAGTTAAGTTACAATTAATCTCCGCTAGAAGTTATAAGACTATTAAAATATATTTCACGTACAAACGATTGTTCGGAATTTTCTAAGTTTTCTAAGTTTACAGGCATTTTAAAATTTTTAAGAAAGCAAGTAAGTCAGCCGCATTAATTGTTTGCATTTCAATCTATTAAATAAGTGCTAGCTCGGATATGTAAGTAATTCATAATGCCAAACCGCACATGGCGTGGTAAATGTGTGGCGAACAATAGGAAAAGCCCCCATAAGTGGGGCCATGAATTTTGAGCTGCTTGCTGCAGGGGCCAAGATTTATTACCTTTTACATGCCATTTCTATTCACGAATGATATAAAACTTGATAGTGTATATCGGATTAAGGATCGTTAACTAGACTAGAGTAGGTTTTGTGGGGTTTGTAACACTCATAACATTATGCTATATATAATACTTGCGGATTCGACAGACGTTGTCCTTTACACACGTCTTTCATACAAACAAAATCTTATAATGTAAATCAGTCTCAACTCCACTTGAACACGCAAAAACATCATCAAAATCTGTCCAGCCGTTTAGGAGTTTAATTACGAACACATGCACAGAAGATTTATATGTATACTAGCTGTATATTTACTGTCTATATATTAACCTAGTTGCCACCTGCAGCGCCATCTGCCGGGCTGATTTGTGAATCTAAACCATCCAGCTAACCAAACGCATACAAACAAATTAATTCAAATCGGTCCAGCCGTTTAAGAGACGTTCAGTGACGTATACACGTACAATAGAATTATTTATTATAAAGACGATATATATTTTGTATAAGGTAAAATATATGAGGTATAGTAGAACTCTACCAATTATTTTAATCTCTTAAATAAAAATAATTACCCTTTGTATGTACATTGTACAGTTTATTAATTGTAAAAAAAAAGCACGCTGTTTAAGTTTATCTCTGATTACGAAAGCTGCTTTATACAAGTTGTCGTAGCTTTCGTTGTGGACTTGTGTAATTAATGTATAAAATTATTTTATATAATATATAGGTGGGTACATATTTTTTACTCGAATGTAGCAAAAATATGTAATAAATATTTTTGTATAATTACTCAAAAATCTAAATCACCCTCTGCTAAATGCATTTAACACAGAACACAATTTTCATTGATTATAATATATTGTGTATAAAATTACGCCAAAATGAATAATTAAACTCAAACCATCTTTTCACTTGAGAATTGAAGAGGGCAAGAAAAATAATGTATCCAATGGGGAATACGACCATTGTTCAGTCGAGTAATGTGATAAACACTTACAAGGGTCTGATAGAATTATTTCCTCAGCTTTAACGTACTAGAAATAAAGGCTATAATTCAATAATTCTTAAATATATTTATACAGTCTTCGCATTTATAGTAAGAATATTCAGTGCGCTCCCTTAGCAGTGTTGGCCTAGTGGCTTCAGCATGCGACTATCATACCTAAGGTCGTAGGTTTATCCCCTGTCCACCAATAGACTTTCATTCTATGTGCGCATTTAACATTCGCTCGAACGTTGTGAGGAAACGGGCTTGTTTAGACGCAAAACATCGACGGGGTGTATCAGGCCCATTTAGGCTGATCACTTACTTGACTATTGGATTGATAAATGATCATGAAACAGATACAAATCTGAGGCCCAGACTTTGAAAGTTGTAGCTCCACTGATTTATTTTGAGGTTTCTTAGTGTTTTCGTTACTAAGAATTTGTGTACTGTAAATAGTGTAGACGTCGTAAATCAAGTTTGTGAATTTAATAAGAGTTGTTCTTTGAGAGTGGCATGACGAATGGGTTTGTTGAAATGTTTTGATGATATAGAAAAGTATAGGCGTTGCACATAGGTACATATTTGTCCGATATATAAACGATACATTTATAAACGTCAGAAAAGAAATACATATTAAATGCTTCTAATTTTAAATTTATTGCCAGTGCTCAAATCAAGGGCATAGAACGGAAGAGAAGAAGATAAACTCTCCGCCACTCTTTTTAATCGCCAATATTTTTGTTATACACAATGTTTGTAAGGAGCTGCAACCATTACACCATGTTCCACATGACATCTTAAGTAATTAATAGTTACACAAGTATATACGGTCTATACCCAAACTGGTAGATGTCTAACGACGGTTAAACAGTGATTTATGATGTAAGGTCCTACATTTGTGCCTATTTAAATAAATCCATTGGATG